>NC_090926.1:704967505-705270536 GCF_040938575.1 Ambystoma mexicanum | reverse complement strand
TCAGTATGTTCTATGTTATATGTATATAAACTAAGGGAATCCTAGGAAACATGTATCCAATTTATAATGTCTATATCTATATTCAGTAAAAAAAAACGTTGCTGAAGGGACGTTATGGTTAAGTTGCACTACTAAAAACCTATGAAATTCAGTAAAAAACCTTTGTTAAAAGGACGTTATGGTTCGAAGTAAAACCGGAAAACCCCTGAAATTCGCCAGTTATGGTAAGCTAAGCAACCATAACTCGCGCCACCATCGTATATAATGTGTGTATTCCTCTTTGCACCTATTTCTTGTACGTAGATAACTTATCTTCCTGTCCATATATTTTTGTGTGAACCTCCTATATTCGTATGCCATACTTGTTAGAGAAATTGTTTGTATATCCCTCGTGCCTGTACATGCCTCATTCTATTCTATACTGTATATATTTTTGTCATACCGGAGTCATATCTGCATGGTTACTGTAAGCTGGTAGAGTCTTCTATTCTATGTATGTAAATGCAACTTTGCCTTCTATGATATGCGCCCCGATGTCCTTGAGCCCGGCGCGCTAAATAAATAAACAAAATACAAATACAATGCATACAGCCCCTAAACACTCATAATGCCACAACAAACATTCACAGAACAGAACCGCCTCATCATAACTCAACCCACACTGCTCCTCTCATCTTGGGGACATACGACACCCCCAGCAGAACCAATACGACCACTTTGCCACCTGTTGGTACACCCTGCATTAGCATTGCTAATTATGATTCTCATGCAGACTGTATTGCCCGCAGCAGATTGTATTTGACTCCATTGCCACCTGTTGGTATACCCCACATTAGCATTGTTAATTATGATTCTCATGCAGACTGGTATGCCCGCACCAGATCTTATGTGACCCTTCTGCCGCCTGTTGGTACATCCTGCATTAGCATTGCTAATTATGATTCTCATGCAGACTGTATTGCCCGCAGCAGAATGTATTTGACTCCATTGCCACCTGTTGGTATACCCCACATTAGCATTGTTTATTATGATTCTCTTACTGACTGTATTGCCCGCACCAGATTGTATTTGACTCCACTGCTGCCTGGTACACACCACATTTTTATTGCTAATGGTGATCCTCCTGCAGAATGTATTGCCCATACTAGATCACCTGCAACCCCTGAGCATCACAGTACATAAACTCCAAGCACCCTGCTTCTACAAGCGACAGATTCAACAATTCGACAACTGTGTTCTTCCTGCCCTGCGCCACCAGCCCCTAAGAGCCTCCACTCCCAAATCCCTCACCATTCCTACCATCTCTGGAATGGATTGGCATGCCAACTCATCAGGCAAACATAGTGATTACCAGATCTGCCTCACACCATGTCACCATCCACCCTCCACTCTTGAAACCACCATTCTCGTTACTTCTAACAGAAGAACCAAAACTGTTGCCCACTGCCTTCCACTTTGCCATATCACACTTCAAACACTGTATGCTCCACCTCATGGTCACCACTAACATATGCAAAACACTCCATCAAACACACAACCCTGTGCCTAGGAACCTCTCTCCTGCACAGACTCTGCACCAGACTGCCCAACCGGAATACCACCTCTCCTGCCTGCACAGGCACTGACAGACACCAGCGCCTAATATATTGCACTATGGATCGCCACCTTACCCACATTCCCGTTCTGAAGCATCCAGTCCAGCTCAATTTGCAAAGCCCCACCACCACACCCAAACACTTGGCTTACACCCTCATAAATGCCTGCTCCATTTGCACCCACCCACTTGACATTCATGATCTCCTACTCAAAAATGACCTGGACATGCTTGCCATCACAGAAACCTAGCCGCACGAGGAAGCTGGCCTCAACCTATCACTCGCCCTCTCCCTGGGATACTTCATTCTTCACTCCGACAGAATTGGTAGCCAAGGCGGAGGAGTTGCCATCATCTCCAAAACCTCCCTCCCTATCAGAATCCTGCCCTTCCCTCCTTGCCAGGTCATGAAATTCTGCTATCAAAACTTGAGTCGGACCCACAAACGACCATCAACATCCAACTCCTCTACCACCAAACCAACAACATTGGCTCCCCAGATGCCGATTTACCCCTCCTCTTTGCCCGCTTCCAGAAGCATAGTACCAAATGCATGATTCTAGGAGACTTCAACCTTGGGTTCAATGACCCTACAGACCATAAGTCCTCCGACCTTTCCACTGCTACAAAGAGATAAACTTCACACAAGCTTTATGCTCCCCCGCACACTTCAAAAGGACAGACCCTTGGCTGGATCCTCCCCCTTAACATCCCCATCCAAGTTAAATCCATTGACACAGTACCCTGGACGGATCACTTTGTGATCCTTTTCACCATGTCCCCTGTGCCGAGTAGAACCAAAAAAGAAAAAATGAAGACCTTTCTCCCAGCACTGCGAGACACACCAGAAAACTAAACAGGGAAATCCTGGAACCAATCATTCAGGCTTCTCTCAACTCTCGACTCATGGCCCCCAGCAACAACAGCCCTGAAGCCATTCTCATGGCCTAGAACGCCTCACTCCTCAACGCCTTGGATCTACATGTCCCCCCCAAAACAACAAATAAAAAAAAAAACACACGTAATTGGTTCACTGATGTACTAGTAGCCCTCCAAAAAATAAAACATTCCAAAGAACATATCTGGAGAAAAATACATCCACCTCCAACAAAGAAGCCTACAGCATCAGTGCTACTTCTTACAGACCTGCAATTATCAACACGAAAGCCAACATCTACAATACCGGCATAACTGATGCCAGCTCTAACACCAGAGAACTTTTCAAAATCCTCAAAGAGCTTGAGTCACCAGCTCCACCCACCACAACCTTTCCCAAAGACAAAGCATGGTGGTCCCTGGTTCAATCCACCCTAGCAAATGAAATCTCAAATCGTAGAAACAAAACTATAATCAAGAAATCCCAACTCACATGTGCCAATTCAGAAGTCCCCACAACTACCACACCCAGCACCCCCTCCAATTCTCCCCAGTCTCACCGACAGACACACTCTCCACCATCTGACGCCTTAAAGCTTCCAATTGCACATGCAAAATCTGCTCTGCCCACCTCATCAAACTCTGTGCTGAACCTCTCATTCCAACCATTGCAAAAAGTATCAACGTCGCCTTCAGATCATGTACTGTGCCCACCTCCATAAAAGAAGCAAAAAGTACCTTGCTCTATCCCACCCTGCCTGGCAACTATGGTACCATTCCTTCTGAAAATTCTTGACCCCACCCCCTACCTACAACTACAAACCCATCTAGAAACCAACAATCTACTCGGGTTGCGCCAGTCTGGATTCAGACCCAGACATAGCATGGAATCCACCTTCCTTGATCTAAAGATCCGGCTCAACCTTATCCGTGAATACGCCATTGTTGCTATTACTAATCGCAACAGCATTCTACCACGTTGACCACAACATCCTCTGCCACCGCCTAAATACTACCTTCAACCTCCCTGCTGATGCAGCCAAACGGATCAAATCCTTCCTGAGCGAGCAAACCTCCAGGGTCTTTGCCACTGCCAATGCTATCCCAGTCTCATACGAGATTCCGCAAGGGTCCTGCCTCTCCCCCACATTGCACAATATGTACACCAAACCTCTTTTCGATGACCTTGACAGAATAACCATTCCCTACACTAACTTTGCTGATGACACGCAGATCCTCCTCCGACTCCTGGGCACTCACCAGCTTGACTCTGCTAATATCAACCGCATTTACAGAATTATTCAGGCATGGATGTCCAACCACCATCTTTGCCTAAATGACAATAAGACAGCACTGCTTATTGTTGGCTCTCCACACTGCCTTATACTCCTTGATCCTGCCTTCACCTCCTTCCTCATCGACGGGAACATCATCCCGGTATTTCTGCATGTCAAAACACTAGGTGTCTATCTAGATGTCAAACTCAACCTGCACAAACATGTGAAAGCAGTAGCCACATCTGCGGCATACTCAATCGAGCTCATTTACCTATCCAGAAAATTCATTACCCCTAGCAACTCTCTCACTCTAGCCAGAGCTACGATCGGCAGCAAATTAGATTACTGCAATGACATCCTCGCTGGTGCTGTGCTGGGCCTCAAACACTCTGATCACATCTCCCTTATCAGACGCAAAGCACACTGGCTTCAAATGTAAGGCTTGCATTGGTTTCAAAATCCTATCCATCACTCACCGATGCCTCCACAACACCGCCACTCACAATCTCACACACTGCATCTCCAAAAAAGTCCAACCTACACAGCTTGCGCTCCTCCTCCTCCACCTAATATACCAGCCCAGATTCCCCAGAAAACGAGCAGAGGGGGATCAAGCTTCACCGCCATTGCTCTTACATTGTGGAAGGCTCTCCTATCTTCTATCCAAGATGAACCTTCCTACTTGAACTTTCACAAACAAATCAAAACTGCTCTTTTCAACAACTATGTGTGATTCTTTGTACCATCTGCAACCTTTCTCTGTTATGCCATGTAACCACGCCGCTGCCACTATAATTATCTTGTATGTAATTTCCAACGCTGTGATACCTCCGAATCCTGGGCGCTCACAATAAATAAAATAAATACATAAATAAACACATATGTGCTTGTGTGCCTTGCGAGAATATAGAATCTATGGATTCCAGAGTTTGGTTAATATACTAAAAACATCAGTTACTTATACTAATTAACTACATTTATAAAAATTAAATGGATATTAGAAAGTAAATATGTAATTATAAATATAGCAATTGTATTACTAATATTTCCAGAAGAAAATCCCATGTATCTTTGAAAGAATTGCATTCTTCCCTAAATGGGAACACAGGGTCGGGGTGGTACTAACATTTTTTAAGAACTCTTTGGAAAAGTGGGATTGGGCCATTAGCAATGACAGGGTGGCCGAATTAAGCTCCCTATGTACATATGCTAAACTGCTATTCCTCTACAGAAAGCCCAGTACTACTTAAAGTTGATGACCCCCAACGATAACCAGAAAATATTTCTGGACATGAGACTCAATGGACTTAATGTTCTGGGGGTACTGGAAGCCTGCTCAGGAATTCCTATGGAAAGAAGGCTCTGTAGATTGTGCTGTGACGAAACAGAGGTCGGAAAAGTCAGACACGTGCTCACTTGTTACAAAAGTATAAGTTCCATCTACGAGAAATACTTTGCAAAATATGAATATGATTTGGACTATATTGCAAGTGAAAATTTTTTGCTGAGATGCCTAGCAGTGTTGAACAGGAGCCTAATTATTGCAATTACCCAAATATGGAATGTGGCGAATACTCGCCTCAGGGAATTTGAAGAAAATGCGAAGCTATTAGCTCAGTTATACGTGTATCGTGCCTTTTAGCATGCTGTATTGCACCTGTTTTTCCCCGTTGTTTGTCATTTTATGCTATCTTTTAAGAGTATGCTATGCATCATTCCTTTTTTTTGGATGAAATCAAATTATAAAGAATATAATTTATGTTATATTGTATATTTGGTACTGCGACCTTATATTTTTGTAATCTATTTAACATTTCTTTCTAAGTGTGGAATCTTATCACTGAGGATTACATGTTTTATTTGTGTTTTTTCTTCTCTAATTGTCTTTGATATCTGATTTGTGAAAAGTTCTTTTGAACTATAACACAATACTAATATTCTTAGTAATTTCTATTGAAAATAAATTATGAATTTGTATTTCGCTATAACAAATTTCCTTCCAAAGAACATACATATGTATATACACTTCTTCTTTGAAATAATGGGCCTCATTACAAGTATGGCAGTAAGGCAACAACTGCGCTGGTATAGCTACCGGCACCGTTGCTACCGCACATCCATACTACGAGTTGTGCTCGCGGGTCTTGCTCTGCCCACCAAGTCTGACCTGGCGGGCAGTGCGGCCCCCGCGAGCACAACTCGTGGTTCCACCGGCACTGTTATGAACGGTGCTGGTGCATCCAAGCTCCCCATTCCCATTCAGCCCTATGGAGCCGAATGGGATGGTGAGTCCCTTATTGCCGGCACCCGTGTATGGGCAATTACCGGGTCTGCGGACCTCAGCGTGACTCAGTAATTGCCCATTCGTGGGTGCCGGTAAAATCACGGGTCCGGCAGCAGCCGTGCCTTTGTTCCAGATATGGCTACCGCCAGACCCTTAATGAAGCCCAATGTCTGAATGTACTTGCAATTGTATACCATAGGTTACATTTAACGAAACAAGGGTACACTACAATGTGCTACCTAAGCATGACATCTGTACATACAAGGTAGGTAACAAATCAGAGTTGTCATATTTCAAATGCAATTAATCAAATAAGTGATATGGGTGATTTCATGTATCATTGTGGTCATATACTGTGCAACAGGGGGTGCAAATTTAAGGTGGAATTTCTTCAAATGAGAGTGCTGAATTTCAAGGGTTTTGTTTAATTTAATCACCATAAATCTCTCTTAACAAAGGTGTTTTCACTGAATTGCAAAGGTTTTGTTGCTCTGTTTTTCCCATCTTACATCTGATCACCTTAACACTCTAAAGTTTTTTAATGGAATTTCAAGGTTTTTATATTTTCATTTGGGCCCACTGTCCACAGCCTTTGGCATTGGTCACTGTACTCGTTGCACCAATACGTTTCTTTGGGGCCCATTAGCCATGGCATTTGGTCATGGGTACTGTACAGGTTGCACCAATAGGTTTCTTTGGGGCCCACTAGCTATGGCCGTTGTCCACGGCCACTGTAAATATTGCACCAATAGGTTTCTGTAGGGCCTACTAGTCATGTCCTTCAGCCATAGCCACTGTAAATGTTGCAACAATATGTTTCTTGGAGGGCCACTAGGATTCTTTTAGGACTTTGGCTGTGACTACTGTACATTTTGCAAAAATAGGTTTCTTTGGGGCCCACCAGCCATGGCCTACGGCCTTGGCCACTGTACATGTTGTATAAATATGTTTATTCCGGACCCACTAGCCATGGCTTTTAGCCATGGCCACTGAACATGTGTCACAAATTAGTTTCTTTTGGGCCCAATAGGCAAGATCTTTTACCATAGTCATTAGCACAATGAATCATTAACACCTACCAAGTAGATGTGAGCACTGTAGGTGTAAAATTTCAATTTTTTTCATTTTCTTCCGATTCCCGGTGGTTTCCCCGGATATTCCTCCGATAAAGCCAACAAACTACATATTTAACAAAAACAAACTACGCATGCCTGCAGTATTCCCCCGATAATCTGAAACTGTTTGAAAATCTAAAACGTTTCCCAAACCTCTCAGGAACACACCAAGTGTCCCCCTCCTCTTTCCATGGTCCCCCATTGCCCCCAGCTGCTTTTTCCCTCCCTAGCCCTTTCCAATTATCCCCTTTATTCTTTGGTTTGTGTAATGCATTTTCTTTTTTAAGTACTTTTTTCATTATTGCCTTTGGAATCTCATGAGATTTCCCCGGTATTCCCATGATAATCTGAAAATGATTGAACTGTAACTGGCTCCTCAGACAACCCCCAACTCTCCAATTTTACATGGTATCCTCTTCACTAGCTGATGCAAATGCATTCTTTTTCCACCTTCAAATAGCTTTTGAGCACTTTTCATATTCGCATCGGGCACAACAAAAGGTGCTTTTTATTTCTGAAAAGCTCTCTGTTGCAAAGCACCATGAGAGATATAGCTATTTCTTGGGACAGAGTGGGCACCCACTTCTCCGTAAAATATTTTAAAAACTACTGGACGGAAACCCAAACTGGTCCCGGAAATGACATCAGCAATTTTTGCCCAAGTTCTTTCGTATTTGGTCCAAATCCACCCAGCAGTTTTTGCGCTTCAACTTTACCAAATTTTGACTTTTTCTCTATGGGAAAATGAATGGAAGTAGGCTGAAAAAATAATGTTTTAGCTTTATTGATAACTTTTTCATTTTCTCAACGTGGGGCCCATGACAAAAGTTTGGTTTGGAAAATGTCATCCAAATCCGTCATGAAAGTCAAACGTTGTTAGAAATAGAATGTTTTGATTTCCTGTGACTCAAGGCTATCACCTTAACTATAGGGTGGCGACCGCCATTCTATAATAATGAGTATGGATATATCTGTCCTTCATCCCCTTGCCTTTCGCCTTTCATCTATTTTAGCTGAGTCCATCAGAGTTCCACTCACACACCGAGTTTGACATCTCATCCACTTTCTTACTGACTTGCTTTACAATACTGTAATAATGTACGTCAAGTAGACACCTACCCTGCACTCGTATGGACACAATGCATTGCTACACAAACTAAACAATGCACAATGAGTCATGCCGTGCACACGGAAATGGTCCAGGATTAAGAAGAAGATGTGTTTGCTGCCATGACATCACATCAAGATAATAGAAAATGCAATTCAAACTGTGCTTTTCTAAAACTCCCAAGAGTCTACGTCAGGTCTTGCACTGATCCATACGTTTTGGCTTTTTTGTATTATTTTGTTAATGAGTGTTTATTGTGCTGCGGGTTGTGCTGTTTGTTGACAGTGGTCGAACTAATGAGCAATAAGAACAATTTCCTGGGCACGTTTGATGCATTGTCCACTTTAGAGTCTCTGTTTTAAAATAAAGTTACAGCCACTTTAATTTTAGCGGACTACATGTATTATGCAGCCTCGTGTTAAGTGTAGAACTATAGTATAGTAATCGTTTACTCTTTTGCCTGCTGTTCCTGTGAGCCTTAAAAGTGTGTATTCCTTGCCTGCCCCACTCTATGAAAGTCAAACTTAACGTATTCTATTATGCATACTAGTTGCTAAGGTCTTGCCTTGGGGTTGTTGAAGTTTTCTATGTTCATGCATTATATTATTTCCTTATTACTAAAAAACTAGTAGGCTGTGCAACAAAACCTCTTATGGAAAACGTCCCATAACCTTTTGCTTCTCAGCTGCCTCCTTCTTCAGTGCTCCATCAGCTTAACAGAAAGGAGAGGAGTCGTTATAAGATCAAACGTGTCTTGGATCCCAATCCCTCTAAGACCCTTTCACATGATTATGGATCCCATTGTGGCGCAGTTACTTGCTGCACCCGTATTTCACCACTCTGATGTTCTTTTGCAGCTCCCAGAAGTTATCACTGTGGTGAAGTAGCATCCTGACTACCTGCTGGGATAGCTCATTACATGATTATTAAATTAAACAATTATGCATCTTCAATTGGCGACAAATGCAAAGAAGCAAGGACAGTAGCTGTACCACGGCATCCATGCATATATACTGCAGGAGCGTTTGTGACTGATCAGCCAAGCCAATTTTTAAATGAATTGAGGCGGTTGTGGAAATGGAAAAAATGTAAAGTGGGGTCCCACAAGGGCCGGAATGGGGCTGAGTTTGGAGGAGGGGGCATAGTTTCAGGGAGTCAGAGGGGGCGGAGCTGGAAGTTGAACTCCACTTAAGGTAAATGTTCAAAACTAATATTTTTGAAATGGTGCAATGTCTTTCATGCTGCTTCTTTCCAAACTCCACACTGTACAACAAATGCACCCAAAATATATTTGTCATTACCACTTTAAATTCTCTTTGGGTTCCCATCATCTGATGAGGTGTCAAGGTGGTCTGTAAGCGATGTGGTTGGGCTTACATGGAAGGAGACTGTGCTAAGGAGTCTATGTTGCATGGCATTTGTCAAACTTTGGACACATTGCTGTCTATTGATTTCCATATCATCCTTTCTCCCTACATGCAAAGTAACCCCTTGAAATGTTAGAATATCAGTAGATTCTACGGCAGGTTTTGGGAACTCTGCTTGCCTGCTTCCTGCTGCAACATAGGCTCTAATATGTGTTGTTTCGACTTGGGGATGAGTATGGCTCTCTCACTTCACTCAGTGTGGGAACATGTGACCCTCATAGCGAAAATCAAAAGCTGACACCGGTGAATATGCACAGTAAGTGATCATATCTTAAAGACATATAGACACATTTAGTTAAATTGACCTTACCACTTAGAAGAAAGTGCACAAGACAAAACAAGGAACTTGGGGTTGGTCACCCTGCGTTACCTGGGGGCAACCAGACGTGGACTCCCTGCTCACTGTGCTTAGAGAGGCACAGCTTCACCTCACTGATGAATGCCAGCAAGGCTGAAACACGTGTATGGGGTTGCTGGTGGTACTCTTGTTCAGAGAGGAATTGCCATAGCATTTCGGTGCTGGACTGCCCATGTGGGCGGGACAAAGACTGATAGGCAAATGGATATTTTCCATCTGTGAAAGGTACAGTGAGCAAAAGCATGTGCTGCAAATTCTCATTTCAGAACAGGTTATCATGCCATGTTCTTTCTGGAGAGGAGCGCCTTCTACCTTTTTTAAAACAAGACAAAAGAGCATTGGCCATTCAAATATACATATTACTCGGCCCGCGGTAGCAGGTGTGTAGTTATGGTTAAGTTGCTAAACTCATAGGAAGAACATTTTTTGGGCGGCTTATAACTTTCCTGCCCCTGGACGAATTCTCACCAAACTTTGCAAAAAAGTATATGGTCGGCTCTGAATTTTTTACGCCAAGTTGTGAGAGGTTTCGTGTGGAGGGGGCAAAGTTATAGGGGGGGTCCCACATTTTTTTTTCCATAGACTGAATGTGGAAAAGCTTAGCACACTGCTACGGGCCGAACGGCTGGACGGATTTTCACCAAATTTGCAGCAGGAGCAGGGGCTTGAGTCTGAATGTGTGCTTTTGTGTGTTTGGTGGAAATTCAACCTGCTCCGCGGACAGATGTGTCATTGGCTCGTGGCGCAGCATGCAGGCGGAGAAGTTCAGACGTGGCCAGTGGTTGGCTGGAGGGAAGCGTGGTGTGCGTCAACATTTTTTGGGAAAGCCACCATGGTGCATCGGAGGACAATGCAGCGGCTGAGGGTCTGCAAAATGTACCGTACGGAATGCGTTGACAGCAATAACGGAGGGAACGGGTGGGGGAGTGAGAAGTGGTTCATGTGACATATGTAGGTGAGTACTGTGTGTGGTGATTGGAGGCAGCTGTCATAATGGCCCAATAGCTTCTTCCGTGACCTGTTTGCGGTGACCTCTTTTTGTAGTGAGTGGTGGCATGTGAATTGCAGAAGGGGAGTGATTTGCACATGACATACGGTGAGTGGGAGCGTGGGTGGCTGTGCACTGCGGCTGGAATCTGGTACTTGGACACTTGGTGGCATGCATGGGTGATTGAAGGTGCAGTGGCTCTGTGGAAGGAATAAACTATTGGGTGCATGGGTGAAGGTCATAGGCTGTAGGGTGTAGGGCATGCACTGAAGAGCGTAGGGCTGCAACATACACACCGCAGGAATGCATGTTTCACTCTGCATTCGGTAAAGGGTGGTGCTTGTATAGTTTGGTGTGTGCAGATTGGTTGCAGTAGGGCCAGTGTTGTGACCAGAATGTGGGTAGGTTAGCAGCGACAAAGTACTTTGTGAATGGAAGTGAGTACGCCCATAGTAAGTGAATGAAAGTGCACAGGGGTGCAGGAGAGATTTTTTTCTTTGTACATTATGTTCACTGTTGCAATTTGTTGTTACATTGTTACATGGCTGTGTGCAGGTTGGGTAGGAATGCTGGCGGCAGTGGTGTGTATGTGGATGGTCGTAGTGGGTGACATGGTGACATGCATGGTGGCATTACATTGCTGTGGGTGTGGTCATGGCCTATGATGTGTGCAGATTAGGCCAATGTTGTGAAAAGGTGTGGTTAGTGACACAATACTTTGTGAATGGCTGTGGGTAGCGGTGACAAAGGCTGTGGTGTGTTTGTGGATTCAGGTAATTGCGACCTGTTTTCATGCATGGGTGTGCTGTTTGTGGTTAATGTTAGATGCCCACATGGGCGTTCCGTTAAATGGTGCAATTTGCTGTTGCATAGCACCATGGCGCTGTACAGATTGGGTAGGAGTGCTGGTGGCAGTGGTGTGTATGTGGATTGTCGTAGTTGCTGACATGGCGACATGCAGGGTGGCATTACGTTGCTGTGGGTGTGTTCAAGGTCTAGACTATTGGGTGCACGGTCGAAGGCTGTAGGCCGTAGGCCAGGCACTCAAGAGCCTAGGCCTTGAGGACACCAATGGCAGTAATGCATTTTTGAATGTGCATCAGTTAGAGGGTGCTGACATGTAAGGAATGGTTGTGGAGCACATTTCAGCCATTATTGGCCAGTGTTGCAAACGGATTGTGGGTAGGTTGGAAGTGGCACAATACTTTCTGAATGGATGTGCGTACCCCCATAATATGTGATTGAAAGTGCACAGGGATGCAGGAGAGATTGTTTTGTTTGTACATTATGGCACCTGTTGGAATTCTTTGATGCATTCCTCCATGGCAGTGTTGGATCTGGGTGTATTGTTTGTATACTGTCACTATGTTAGAGCTGTGGGTGTGTTCAAGACCTAGACTATTGGGCGCCATCCAAAAGCCGTAGGCCGTAGGCCATGCACTGAAGACCCTAGGCCTTAAGGACACCCATGTCAGTAATGCATTTTTGGACTGTGCATCATGTAGAGGGTGGTGACATGTAAGGAATGGTTGTGAAGCACATTTCAACCGTTATAGCCCAGTGTTGTAAACAGATTGTGGGTAGGTTGGAAGTGGCACAATACTTTGTGAATGGAAGTGGGTATGCCCATAGTGTGTGATTGAAAGTGCACAGGGATGCAGGAGAGATTATTTTGTTTGTACATTATGGTAACTGTTGCATAGCTCCATGGTGGTACGCTATGTTTGGAGATGCTGCAGTGAAAAAGTCATGCAATGTGGGCACTGGGTGCAGTGTTTGCATACTGTCAGTATGGTGGAGTGTATGGGTGAAGGGCAGCTTATATGTGTTTGGATAATGTTCAGTGTGCACAAAGCATGCAGTATGGGCAATGTTGTAAACTTTTTTGTGGTTATGTTGGCAGTGACACAAGACCTTCTGAATGGAATTCGGTAAAACAAGAGTATGTGAATGAAAGGGCGTATGGGTTCCCGGAAATAGTATAATGTTTAAACATTAGGTTAACTGTTGCATGTAACGCTGTGCATGTCCATTGCAATGTGGATTTTGGTTTGGAGTGCTGGTGTCAGTGGTGTGTATGTGCATAGTTGTAGTTGGTGACATGCTGACATGCTTGATTGCATTACGAGCAATGCAGGTTTGATAGTGCATGAGGCATAGGGTGGTGATCTTTGGAGAATGGGTGTGGAGCGCATTGTCAATGTGCTATAGCACCACAAGTGAGTTGCAAATGATGTATTGTGCATTACATGGTTGTGGCGATAGTTGCAACATGCTACAGTATTTGGTGTGCAGCAGGAGATGGTGCAGTGAGAAGTTGTGCAGTGTGGCCACAGGGATGCAGTTTGTGAGTATGGAAGTGGGTATGGTTGAAATGCAGCTTATGTGTGGTTGGTTACTCTGCTGTGTGCAGATTTATTGAAGTAGGCCCAATAGTGTGCAGCTGTTGTGCATAGGTTACCAGTGACATAATACTTTGTGAATGGCAGTGCGTAGGGGTGATGCAGAATGTTGTATGTTTATGGATTCTGCTAAGTGTGACACGTTTTTGTAAATGGGTGTTTAATGGTGTGGGGGAGTTGGGTAGAAGTGCTGCTACTTATGTTACGTTTGTGCATAATGTTAGGTGCCCACATGGTCGCTTGCTTGGATGTATAGTGTTGTGGTGGGTGTGGAAAGGGCTGCAATGTTGTGTGCATAGCCAAATGTGTGCTCAGTGCGTTTTACGATCTTTGTGGATGCTGCAATCATGAATTATTTAGCAGAAGTTTCTGGTGGAGGGGCTTTGAACTGAAATAGAACGTTTAGTGAGAGTGTTTAAAGGTAAATATGGAGTAGTGTATAGAAATGACAGGGTGCAAAAAGTGACCATGCAAAGGGAAGAAGTATTGTCTTAGCTTTACTGGGCCGTGGCCCTCACTGTAGATGGGAAAGCGCACATGCGCATCCTGCCATTATGAGCAGGGTGGAAAGGGAAATGGAATTGTGGGAAATAGGCAAGTAGTAGTTTAGGGTGTGGTTTACAGGAAGGAGCGGTATCATAAGTGTGTCGTGAGGGTAGTCGAGATGGAGAGACACACAGTGCTTATCGTTGGTGATACCTTTGTGCGCCATCTGCACAGATGTTGTCTGCAAAGAGATGTTGCTGGTAATTTTGGGTTGGAAGGAGTGGACGCTCTCTGGGCCTGTCATGGTGATTGAAGTTTGGGCGGGATGGTTCGCCTTTGCAGATATGTGGCGTCTGTCACAAACGTAGACTTTGTCATGCTGCACTATGGAAGTCTACATTTGGGTTACTGTGATGCTGGAAATGCATCGGAGGGACAGGGCCTCTGTATCCTTGTCCTTTACTGCTTTTTATTGTGTGTTCTGTCATGTTTTCCACGCAGGAGTTCATGTGGGATCCTGGCGGTGCAGCTCTCTTTCTTTTGGTTTGGTGAACGGACCCATGGGATACCCTTATGGCACCCATGGGTGGGGGCTACAACCCTGTGCCCATAGTGCATGTTTTTGGGCACCTGTGGGTGGCCCACAGAGCAGGGTATGGGCTGGTGGCAGCTCCATGCTGAATTTGACAGGTGCGCGTAGTATCCTCCATTTTGGGATACCCCGGCCCTGCCATTGGGATCAGTTGATTCCTGATGGAAAACAAGATAACCCCGGTGGCCTCTTGCTTTCTATTACCCATTACCTTGTTTTCCCAAAGTCCTGGGAAGCCCTGACTCTGTCCCTTCCCCCTGACTGGCTGTTGAATGGAAGTGCCATATATGGTGTTGTTGTGAAGGCCCGGCCAGACTAGCTGGAGCCTTCCCGGTGATGTATGTTGAGGGTACATCCTGTGGGTGGGACCTGGGTGAATAGAGTGTGTGACGAATATGCATTCTGTGTTGTGGGTGTCTAGTATCTGGTGGTTGACACAATGACTGAGACAACCCTGCCCAAAACCGGTATGAATGCAGCTTGAAGTGTTGAATGGCTCGGTACTTGTCCCAATACACATGACTTGTTGTGAGTGTCTGGAGAGAAGTGAAAGGCCTGAATACCTCGTATGCCTGATTGGCTGCCTGCCTGCATGAATGCCCGTAGTCGTGATTGGATGCTTGAGTGTGACCCAGCGGAATGAATGGGAGATCAACAGTATATCTGGGGACCTCTCACTGCTACGAATCGTGTTCAGAAGCTGAAGTCCACTACGACGAGTAACTGGATTAACTGACGCTTGACCTTGAAGCCCTGCTGGACGAGAAGAATTGATGTTGCTCTCCTTCACAATCTGAAAGCTGTTGTGCCTCCAAGGACTGACCCAGAGAGGACCTGGTAAGGCGCCCTCTTCCCGAGCTACGAGGGACCATGGTGCACAGCTGATCTTTGCCAACGCTCCCTGGTAGACAGACCTACGACAGGCTGCCAACCCGATACGGGGACTGCTGTGGAACTCCAAGGAGAAGCACTCGGACTGTTGTCCGCCACTGTCGACGACCGCCGTCACCGACCGGAGCCGCCGTGCTCCCGTTTGCCTAAGAACTTCCATTGATCATCGGACGCTCTCGTCTGCATCGTCACCCGCTTGTCTCCCGCTGGAGAAGGCCCGACCGTCGACGCGCCGAGGAATATCCACCGGTGGGTTTCCCGCCACCTACAGACCGCAGAGACACCGACGACTCGACGCCCTTGGTGGGCCACAGTTCTTCATCATCTCTTTGCGGTCCAGAACTATTGTCATCGAGGTGCCCCGCACGCCTCTTCCTTGCAGGACGCCAACGCTCTGTCGTCAAGGAGCACCACTAGGAACGAAGCGGCCACTTCCCTGCCATAGTTCACCCTGTTCACCGTCGGACGTTCGACGAACCGTGACTCCTGCCTTAAAGGGAGGGCACTCAAGAAGGGCCGTCGATTCCCCGACACCGAACGCCAAGTTCCCCAACACCTCTCGACGATCAGTGGCTCCCGCCTGAAAGGCAGGCACTCAAGAAGGATCGGTCGGTGCATCGTCGGAGACCTATACTCCACCAGGTACATTGGGCGGTAAAACCTTAATAGGAAGAAGTAAGACTATTGAACATATGGACTGGGCTTGTGCTATATATCTTTATTTACAGGTTGCCCAGGTGGGGGGATCTTCACACAGAACTGTGTCTAGGTAACGGGGCCAGTATTCTGCCTATTGTTTCAACCATCTTACGTTCCTGCCTATCTCTATTGCTGGTTTACTCGTTATTGATCTGTGTGACATTTTAACCGTACAGTTAATGTACTTTAATGAGATTTTATAACATTAGTGGTACCACTCTAGACGTGTATATATTTATCATTATTGACTTCCAAGTACAAAGTGCGTTATTGTGATCGTGTACATACTTTTGAATATTAATTATATAAAGACTGTGTTTTCAGTAATACAGTGTGTGGACATTCCTTTGTGGGGGTTCGGGGACTACACTGTACTTAAGAACCAGCCCGCATCACCTCCTGAGAAGCTAGGCCTTGATTGCTCGTCCATTGCTACCGTAATAGAGAATCTTGGCTGGGGTCCTCTGTGCCTCTCCTCTACCATATAGAGAGCAGAAGTACAGACACCCCCTACCGGTCTTTACACTGGTGGCAGCGGTTGGATGCTTATGGTTTTCCTGTGGGTGGGACCTGGGTGAATAGAGTGTGTGACGAATATGCATTCTGTGTTGTGGGTGTCTAGTATCTGGTGGTTGACACAATGACTGAGACAACCCTGCCCAAAACCGGTATGAATGCAGCTTGAAGTGTTGAATGGCTCGGTACTTGTCCCAATACACATGACTTGTTGTGAGTGTCTGGAGAGAAGTGAAAGGCCTGAATACCTCGTGTGCCTGATTGGCTGCCTGCCTGCATGAATGCCCGTAGTCGTGATTGGATGCTTGAGTGTGACCCAGCGGAATGAATGGGAGATCAACAGTATATCTGGGGACCTCTCACTGCTACGAATCGTGTTCAGAAGCTGAAGTCCACTACGACGAGTAACTGGATTAACTGACGCTTGACCTTGAAGCCCTGCTGGACGAGAAGAATTGATGTTGCTCTCCTTCACAATCTGAAAGCTGTTGTGCCTCCAAGGACTGACCCAGAGAGGACCTGGTAAGGCGCCCTCTTCCCGAGCTACGAGGGACCATGGTGCACAGCTGATCTTTGCCAACGCTCCCTGGTAGACAGACCTACGACAGGCTGCCAACCCGATACGGGGACTGCTGTGGAACTCCAAGGAGAAGCACTCGGACTGTTGTCCGCCACTGTCGACGACCGCCGTTACCGACCGGAGCCGCCGTGCTCCCGTTTGCCTAAGAACTTCCATTGATCATCGGACGCTCTCGTCTGCATCGTCACCCGCTTGTCTCCCGCTGGAGAAGGCCCGACCGTCGACGCGCCGAGGAATATCCACCGGTGGGTTTCCCGCCACCTACAGACCGCAGAGACACCGACGACTCGACGCCCTTGGTGGGCCACAGTTCTTCATCATCTCTTTGCGGTCCAGAACTATTGTCATCGAGGTGCCCCGCACGCCTCTTCCTTGCAGGACGCCAACGCTCTGTCGTCAAGGAGCACCACTAGGAACGAAGCGGCCACTTCCCTGCCATAGTTCACCCTGTTCACCGTCGGACGTTCGACGAACCGTGACTCCTGCCTTAAAGGGAGGGCACTCAAGAAGGGCCGTCGATTCCCCGACACCGAACGCCAAGTTCCCCAACACCTCTCGACGATCCGTGGCTCCCGCCTGAAAGGGAGGCACTCAAGAAGGATCGGTCGGTGCATCGTCGGAGACCTATACTCCACCAGGTACATTGGGCGGTAAAACCTTAATAGGAAGAAGTAAGACTATTGATGGGCTTGTGCTATATATCTTTATTTACAGGTTGCCCAGGTGGGGGGATCTTCACACAGAACTGTGTCTAGGTAACGGGGCCAGTATTCTGCCTATTGTTTCAACCATCTTACGTTCCTGCCTCTCTCTATTGCTGGTTTACTCGTTATTGATCTGTGTGACATTTTAACCGTACAGTTAATGTACTTTAATGAGATTTTATAACATTAGTGGTACCACTCTAGACGTGTATATATTTATCATTATTGACTGCCAAGTACAAAGTGCGTTATTGTGATCGTGTACATACTTTTGAATATTAATTATATAAAGACTGTGTTTTCAGTAATACAGTGTGTGGACATTCCTTTGTGGGGGTTCGGGGACTACACTGTACTTAAGAACCAGCCCGCATCACCTCCTGAGAAGCTAGGCCTTGATTGCTCGTCCATTGCTACCGTAATAGAGAATCTTGGCTGGGGTCCTCTGTGCCTCTCCTCTACCATATAGAGAGCGGAAGTACAGACACCCCCTACCGGTCTTTACACTGGTGGCAGCGGTTGGATGCTTATGGTTTTAAGACTCAGTGTATAACCGTGCCACTTACAAAATATCTGCACTTTATTCGATTAAGGTTTGGGTGTGTACAAAATAACTGCATTACAAGCAGTGGAGTCTATTGCGAATGGTAAATTGACTCGGATGAGCTTAGAGGCTCTCCAGAGTGCTTGTGAAGCCAGGGAATTAGACTTTGTGGATAAGTCTAGGGCTGAGCTGATAGCTGCCCTGGTGGACTACCAGACCAATGGTGAAACTCTTGATGAGGGGGGAAATGCAACCAATGAGGACTCTGCCATCGGGGGTTTCTACTGAATCTGTTCCTGGGAATGCCGCCATTCCTGCTGCCTCTGTTCCGAACCCCAGCAATTGCTTGGAACTTGAGTTATTAAGGATGAAATTGGCCTTTGAATATCGCAAGTTGGAAATAGATGCTGAGCTTAAGAAAGAGGAGCTGGCTCAACAGGTTGAACTCAAGAATAGGGATCTTGAACTCAAAGACAAGGGGCATCATTACAACTCAGGCGGTAAGGGTTTTACGGCGGCGTAAACAGCGCCGACCCTTACCGCCTGAGTACGAGGTCCCTTAGCGCCATGGAGGTTTTAACACCTGCTTTTAGCAGGTGTTAAAATCCATGGCGCTAAGGGACCATGGAGTTAATTACGCCACCGTAATTTACGGTGGCGTAATTAACGCCTTCCCCACTCCCATTATGCCCTATGGGGCAAAATGGGAATGGGGAAGGGTAAATGGGAAAATGGGGATTTACCGCCCCGCCAAGGTTGGAATGGGGCGGTAAATCCGCCAACCACCATGGCGTAAACATAGTTTACGCCATGGTGGTAAAGTCATGGCCCAGGCGGTAACTTACCGCCTGGGTCGTAATGAGGCCCAAGGACACTGAATGTCAGAGAATCCAGCTAGAAAAAGCTCGAGTGTAGACTTCAGCGAAACCCAGTGAGAGTGTCAGGTCCCCAGCCACTAAATTTATGAAGGATTTGGTTGGTGTGTTTTTGGAGGGTTCTGATATCCTCCAATGGATTGAAGCGTTTGAAATGGCTTTTGCAATTCATTATGTTGATAAAAGAGATTGGGCTAAGTGTTTGCTAAGCAGAGTGCCTCAAACTGGATATGACTGTATTCTGAAGCTGAGTGTGGAAGAACGGGGTCAGTATGAGTGTATGAAATCTGCTTTGATTGCCAAGTTTGGCAAGACACCTACCCAATACCTTAAAAGGTTCAGGGATTTTAAGAAAAGAGAGAATGTGTCTTGGGTCGACTGGGTGAGCGCTGCGCACATGAATATGATGGGGTGGATTGACGGTTACAAGGTGAAAACTTTTGTTGAATTGTCCCACCTATTGTTTTTTTAGCATTTTTCTGAAGCCTGTTCACCAGAGCTGCATCAGTATGTTGCTGACCAGAACATTTTGGATCCCTTTAAGCTGGCTAGGTTGGCTGACAAATGGGTCTCTCACCGGGTGTCCCCTAAGGACTCCAGTGGGAAGGACAAGGACAAAGAAAAAGGGGCCTCTCATAAAGCTGAGGAGTCCCAAAAGCAGTCACAGTCGAATAAACCTAAACCCTCCTCTCCTAAGACCCAAACATCTAGTGGGGATAAGTCATCTGTGGGTGGGAATAAGAGTAGTGGTCCACCTGCTGCAAAACAGGCTCCCGGTGGTTCCAGTACCGTACCCCGCACTCCCGGCACTTGTTGGGACTGTGGGGCTCTGGATCACAAAAGGGGTGACTCCAAGTGTAAAGGAAAGGCACTCGGAGTACAGGCTGTCAGCCAGACCTACTCTTACCCCATGTCTGAGGTGGAGGCCACTGTCCTCCCCTCCTCTACCGGGATCACTTTTGGTGCTCCCGTAGAGATTTCCTTAGTGTCCCTTGGGGCCTGGGACCAGTACGCAGAAGTACTGGCGACTATCCCACAGAACACCTGTAGATTTTTGAGAAGTGTCCTCCTGAATGGCCAGCCTTCTACTAGTTTGAGAGACACTGGGGCAAGCATGACAGTGGTGGACAGGACCCTGCTCAAGCCAGAGGACTATGTAGATGCTCCTCTGAGAACCACCAGGTTAGCTGGTGGGCCTCCCAAATTATCGCCTGTAGCCCGAGTCACACTCGTAATTGGAGACAAGAAGGCAAAGCTTCCTGTCCTGGTTCAGGACAACGTCCCTGCTAACATTCTGTTAGGTAACGATCTAGTCGAGTTGGGATTGATCGCGGATGGTCTTCCCATGACTGCTGCTGCGGTCACTAGGTCACAGGTGACACCAGGTCTGGCTGTGAGTCAGGTACCCGAGCCGAAGGCACGGCTTAAGGCACGACGAAGGAAGAGCAAGAAGGCCACCTCTGTGGAGGGAGCCCCTTCTCTTCCTGCTGTTCCTACAGCACCCATTGGGATCCATGCTCCGGACGGGCTGGGTCCAGTGGTACACCCCGTCTCAACTCCTTTGGGAGAAGAGCCAGAAGACCCTCCTGTGGGAGAGGTTCTCAACCCGGAGGATCATCCCGATCTTCAATGCTTGTTAGCTGAAGGGGGACCCTCCCGGGCAGACTTCTGTAAAGGACAGAGAGAGTGTCCCTCTCTCGAGGGTCTGAGGAAACAGGCCCTGTCCCAGGCACAAGGCGAAGTGCCTAGGACTTTTCCAGATTTATTGGGAGGGTGAGCTCCTTGTTAGTGAGCCCACTAAGCCTGAACCTGGTGCCCTCAAGAGGTTGGCGGGACCCCAGGTTTACAGGCCCTTCCTACTGCAGTTGGCGCATGAGGTGCCCTTGGCTGGTCATCTTGGTACCAAGAAGACTAAGCAGAGGCTCTCTGCCCATTTCTACTGGCCTCGGATGGGAGTAGAATTGGAGTCCCACTGCAGGACCTGCCCAACTTGTCAGTTGTCTGGCAAGACTGGAGGCAGTGTCATTGCCCCACTGCATCCATTGCCAGTGGTTGGCACACCGTTTGAGAGGGTGGGCATTGACTTAGTCGGTCCCCTTGACCCTCCCACGTCAGGTGGACATCGGTTCATCCTGGTTTTGGTTGATCATGCCACCAGGTACCCTGAGGCGATACCCCTTCAGACTGTTACTGCCAAGGTGGTTGCCCGGGCCCTCCTGGGCATTTTCACCCGAGTTGGATTCCCCAAGGAGGTTGTCTCTGACCGAGGATCCAACTTCATGTCTAGCTACATGAAAAACATGTGGAAAGAGTGCGGGGTAACCTACAAGTTCTCCACTTCTTACCACCCCCAGACCAATGGTCTGGTTAAGAGGTTTAATAAAACTCTCAAGGGCATGCTAGGTGCTTAGGAAGAGCCCCTAAGGAGGAAATGGGATCTCCTCCTGCCATGCCTGCTGTTTGCTTTCAGAGAGGTACCTGAAGAGGGTGTTGGTTTCAGCCCCTTTGAGTTGCTCTTTGGACATCCCGTGAGGGGGCCCCTCGCCTTGATCAGAGAAGGCTTGGAAGCCGCCCCTCCCGGTCCCGCCAAGCAGGTGGGGGACTATGTGTTAGGCCTCAGACGGAGGATGACACAGATGATGGGACAAGCAACGGCGAATCTCAAGGCCAGCCAGGAATTGAACAAATACTGGCATGACCTTAAAGCATCGCAAGTGGAGTGGACTCCGGGACAGGAGGTCCTCGTGATGGAGCCTACCAAGCCTCGGACATTGGCAGATAAATGGACTGGACCCTTCCGGATAGTCTCCAAGATGGGCGAGGTCAATTATCTGGTTGACATGGGAATCCCAAGGGTAGCCCCTCAGGTATACCATGTTAATAGGCTCAAGCCATTCCACAGGCGAGCAGAAGTCTCATGTCTCTTGCTGGCTTCAGAGCAAGAAGAGGATGAGAGTGACCCCCTTCCTGATTTGCTGCATAGCAACCCTCAGGATGGCTCAGTGGAGGGAGTACAGCTCTCTCCAGATTCGACAACCGAGCAGCAGAGGGCCTGCCGGACTTTGCTCGAGCCGTATGCCTCTCTGTTTTCGCTGACGCCAGGCCTTACACCGTGGTGTAAGCACAAGATTGACACTGGTGACAGCGTGCCTGTCAAGAGCAGGAGCTACCGAATGTCAGATACGGTTAAGAACCACATCCAGGCTGAGGTCGCCAAGATGTTGGATCTGGGTGTTATTGAACCCTCAACCAGTCCCTGGTCCAGTCCTGTGGTCCTTGTCCCCAAGGCAAGTTCCCAGGCCGGTACCAAGGATTGGAGGTTCTGTGTGGACTACCGAGTAGTCAATGCCGTCACCAAAACTGACGCGCACCCATTGCCCAGGGCTGCCAAATTTGTGAGCACCTTTGACCTCACCTCAGGCTATTGGCAAATAGCTCTGACGGACCATGCCAAGGAAAAGACGGCGTTCTCTACACCAGAGGGACTCTACCAGTTTAGGGTAATGCCTTTTGGGTTAAAGAATACCCCTGCCACCTTCCAGAGATTGGTCAATCACGCTCTCAGTGGGCTGGAAGCCTTTTGTGTGGCTTATTTAGATGACATTGCCGTCTACAGTTCCACTTGGGAAGAGCACTTGACACATCTAGGTAGAGTGTTGCAGGCCTTAAAGAGGGCTAACCTCACTATCAAGGCCACCAAGTGCCAGATAGCTCAGGGGAAGGTCACGTATCTTGGTCATGAGGTAGGAGGGGGTCAAATCCAACCTCTCCCCAGTAAGGTACAGGATGTACAGGACTGGGAGACTCCCACTACTCAAACCCAGGTGAGAGCCTTTTCGGGTCTCACTCGGTACTATCTCAATTTCATGGTTGACTACGGAACTATAGCTGCCCCACTGACAGCTCTGACGTCACCCAAGCAGCCTAGGAAGGTCAATTGGACTGAAGACTGTCAGAGGGCCTTTAAAGGCTTGAAAGAAAGTCTGTGTCGGGTACCCGGGTTGTGTGCGCCTGACTACAGCCGACCCTTTATTGTCCAGACGGATGCCTGCGACACCGGAATTGGAGCTGTCTTGTCCCAGTTAGATGACAAAGGGAGAGAACATCCTATCATATTCATCAGTAGACAACTCAAGGGTAGAGAACTTAGGTGGGCTACTGTTGAAAAGGAGTGTTTTAGTATAGTTTGGAGCCTTAGGCGTTTTAGGCCCTACCTTCAAGGTCCAAACGGATCATAAGCCCCTAAAGTGACTTATGCAGATGAAGGGTGAGAACCCGAAACTGCTCAGGTGGTCCATTAGCCTGCAAGGGCTAGACTTCACCATAGAGCACAGACCAGGGAAGAGTCACGATAATGCAGATGGCCTTTCCAGAAGGTATGTTGACCGTCTGGATGAGGGTGTCTATCCCGTGGGAGATTAGGCACCCTCCACCTCAGTCTGAGGGGGTGACTGTGATGCTGGAAATGCATCGGAGGGACAGGGACTCCGTATCCTGGTCCTTTACTGCTTTTTATCGTATGTTCTGTCGTGTTTTCCGCGCAGGAGTTCATGTGGGACTCCTGGCGGTGCAGCTCTCTTTCTTTTGGTTTGGTGAACAGACCCGTGGGATACCCTTATGGCACCCATAGGTGGGGGGTACAACCCTGTGCCCCTAGTGTATGTTTTGGGCACCTGTGGGTGGCCCACAGAGCAGGGTATGGGCTGGTGGAAGCTCCATGCTGAATTTGACAGGTGCGTGGAGTATCCTCCATTTTGGGATACCCCGGCCCTGCCATTGGGATTAGTTGATTCCTGATGGAAAACAAGATGGCCCCGGTGGGCTCTCGACCGGAGCCGCCGTGCTCCTGTTTGCCTAAGAACTTCCATTGATCATCGGACGCTCTCGTCTGCATCGTCACCCGCTTGTCTCCCGCTGGAGAAGGCCCGACCGTCAACGCGCCGAGGAATATCCACCGGTGGGTTTCCCACCACCTACAGACCGCAGAGGCGCCGACGACTCGACGCCCTTGCTGGGCCACAGTTCTTCATCATCTCTTTGCGGTCCAGAACTATTGTCATCGAGGTGCCCCGCACGCCTCTTCCTAGCAGGACGCCAACGTTCTGTCGTCGACGAGCACCGCTAGGAACGAAGCAGCCACTTCCCTGCAATAGTTCACCCTGTTCACTGTCGGACGTTCGACGACCCGTGACTCCTGCCTTAAAGGGAGGGCACTCAAGAAGGGCCGTCGATTCCCCGACACCGAACGCCATGTTCCCTGACACCTCTCGACGATCCGTGGCTCCTGCCTGAAAGGAATGTACTCAAGAAGGATCGGTCGGTGCATTGTCGGAGAACTCTACTCCACCAGGTACATTGGGGGGGTAAAATCTTAATAGGAAGAAGTAAGACTATTGAACATATGGACTGGGCTTGTGCTATATATCTTTATTTACAGGTTGCCCAGGTGGGGGGATCTCCACACAGAACTGTGTCTAGGTAACGGGGCCAGTATTCTGCCTATTGTTTCAACCATCTTACGTTCCTGCCTATCTCTATTGCTGGTTTACTCGTTATTGATCTGTGTGACATTTTAACCGTACAGTTAATGCACTTTAATGAGATTTGATAACATTAGTGGTACCACTCTAGACGTGTATATGTTTATCATTATTGACTTCCAAGTACAAAGTGCGTTATTGTGATCGTGTACATACCTTTGAATATTAATTATATAAAGACTGTGTTTTCAGTAATACAGTGTGTGGACATTCCTTTGTGGGGGTTCGTGGTCTACACTGTACTTATGAACCAGCCCGCATCACCTCCTGAGAAGCTAGGCCTTGATTGCTCGTCCATTGCTACCGTAATAGAGAATCTTGGCTGGGGTCCTCTGTGCCTCTCCTCTACCATATAGAGAGCGGAAGTACAGATACCCCCTACCGGTCCTTACAGTTATATGTCGTGTGGACAATTTATCCGTCACCTGAAGAAGTTGCTGACCACAGTGATGCCCATTTTTCCTACTAAGAAGGTCGTTTTCTCATGCATAACACCAAGAGGAGTTTGGGTCCACGACGGTGTAATTTTTCTACAGCCAGAGGTCAGAAGGTGTGCTATAAATAGAATTATGCGGACTGCTGACATGTTCTCCACTCACTATGAGATCATGAGGTCGCAAAATATTCACAGGTTCCGTAGAAATGGCATTTATTTGAGTGTCATTGGAAATCCTGTTTACACTGTGCAATAAGCATTGACCAGATCGTGGTAAAAAATGTGACGAGAGGCAAACAGAAACGCAAATAAAGAGAAAATACAAAAAAAGTTGCTGGCAGATGGAGAAATTGTGCATATTTTCATTGAACTTTGTATGGTACGTCTTTTGGAATGGTACAAAATTTGGACTGTAAAAGTGTAACAGTACATTTTAAGTGTTGTACAGGAGTGACAGTGATGGATGATGGCAGCTTCGATGCGACTGGTGGATGCATTTGTGCCTATTTACATTTAACCCAATGAGGTAGAGTTGCAGAGAAAATAGTGCAAAGGGAAGAAGGACTGCTCCAACTTTACAGGGGTGCAGCTGTCGCGCTACTTTGGGAGGCGCAAGTGACAAAATCTGTTCTTTACACCACCTTGCCCAATTGCCGGCAGTGTGTGGATTAGCCAATCAGGTCGTGTGGGTGTTGTTAACAGGAAGGGGAGGTGTAAATGTTGTACATTATATTCTGCATACTGAGGGTGGCTGACAAGGCGATATGCATTGTGTTGACTGTAGGTGATCCCTTTATCACAGATCTGCACAACTATGCTCTGCAAAGACACATTGTGCCTCATTACGACCCAGGCGGTAAGTTACCGCCTGGGTCGTACCTTTACCGCCATGGCGTAAACTATGTTTACGCCATGGTTGTTGGCGGATTTACCGCCCCATTCCAAGGTGAGTGGGGCGGTAAATCCCCATTTCCCATTTACCCTTCCCCATTCCCATTTTTGCCCCATAGGGCATAATGGGAGTGGGGAAGGAGATAATTACGCCACCGTAAATTACGGTGCCGTAATTATCTCCAAGGTCCCTTAGCGCCATGGATTTTAACGCCTGCAAAAAGCAGGCGTTAAACTCACCATGGCGCTAAGGGACCTTGTAATCAGGCGTTTAGGGTCAGCGCCGTTTATGGCGCCGTAAACCCCTTAACGCCTGACTCGTAATGAGGCCCATTGGCTGCAATTTTGGTTTGTAAGGAGTGGACGCATTGTGGAACGCTTTGTATGAGTGCAATTTCACTGATATGTATGCACTTTGCCAAGACCTCGCCACTTTTCCAGTAGTAGATGTCATCGTCATCCATTACGGCAGCATGCATATGCGTTACCTGCCTTGCTTAGATTTGTTTCGTAGACCCACCGCCAAGGTGCTTTTCTCATCCATAATACCATCAAGAGTATGGCCTACTGCTCATGGATTTTGTTCCGAGCCAGAAGCAGGAAGGTGTCTCATCAACAGAAGCATGTATACTTTTTTGTCCACTCGTGGAATGTTCTTCTGCAACAATTACCTCACTAGTTGTGGAAATGCAAAGTGTATCCAAGAAAATGGCATTTTGTTGTCACCAACGACAATGCAGTTTTGTTTGCTCGTCTACAGGCTGCAGTGAAGAGTTTACTCTACTAATGTGAGCAGAAGAACTCACAAAAGCTAATAAGAACTGAAAAAAGGTGTTTTCGTAGAAGCATCTAAACAAAAACAAAAACAACCAGATCTTTTAAGAGTCGTCCCTTACCACAAACCACCCCTACCCTGGTTGCAAGTTATTCCCCCACGACCGCACACAGCACGAAAACCACATCTGGGGATTTTGTGAGTGGCGGCTACGAAAATGGAACTGTGGGGATTGTACAATCACATGCTTAGGGTGTGTGCCAATAGGAAGAGGGACTCCTCCTTCACTCGGGCCTTGCCGTCGTTGTACCTGGGGACTCGCACATGCCACATTCAGCGCTTCTCATCATGCTGCCCGATGGAAATGGGACTGCAGCGATTGACCTATCAGGTGGTGCTCAGGGTGTGCGTCACAGGAAAGCAGACCAATAGGAAGAAGGACTCCTGCTGTACTGGGGCATGGCCCGTGCGGTACATGTGCCACATTCTACGCTTCTCAGAATGCTGGCCAATGGAAAGGGACTATGGCCTTTGGCCAATCAGGTGCTCAGGGTGTACGTCACAGGAAAGAGCTCCAATGGGGAGGAGTCCTCCTGCCTCACCGGGGTGTGGTCCTTGTACTCATTGGGGAAAGGCACATGGCACATTTTGCGCTTCTCACCATGGTGGCCAATGGAAATGGGACAATGGATTCTGGCCAATAAGGTGCTCTAGGTGTGCGTCACAGGAAAGGGTGGCATTCACTTTCCCCATTACTTTGTGTACTGCGGCTGGCAAACATGGCAAGACGCACAGTTTTTGTCATGGGTGATGCCTTTGTGGAAGATCTGTGCGTGTATGCCCTCCAAGAAGAAATGTCTGTCAATTTCTGTTTGGAGGGAGTGAACTCTTTGTGGTGTACTGTCAAATTGTGCTCTTTCGGCAGACTGCTTGTAGAATGTTGACGCATGGCCTCTTCGTCAACTGTACATGTAGTGATCGTGCACTTTGGAGCCTTCTTTATGGGTTACATGCCTTGTTCGTGTGTGTGAAGATTATGATGAAAGCAGTGCAGAGCATTTTTTCTGGTGCATTTCTCATGTATACCCCCGAGAATCGTGTGGAAGTATTCCAATGATTCCTGCCACCAGCCAGTGGTCGGAGGGGCCTCATCAACAGAATCATGTGTGACTTCTTAAGTGCTGCTGGGATGTTCTACTGTGAGAATGAAAACATTGGTTCGCGATACACACACCTTTTCATGACAAATGGCATGTCTTTGTCGTACAGTGGAAATTAAATGTTGTTTCACAATCTACACACTGCACTGAAGAGCCTATTGTAGGATTGTGAGCTAACAGTGAAAACCCACATTTAATAACAATAATAATAATAATTTATGTATGAAAACATCAAAACAGTGTTTCTACGGAAGCACCTTTAAAAAAAAATAATAAAAGAAGCAGGAAGGTTCTTTTAAGAGCCACCACAACTAACAACGAACGCTCCCCTGGTTCAAAGATATTCCACCACTCCCACGGCACATGCCCAGCAAGAAAAGTTAGCGAATATCGCAATAGTTGCACAGTGGCGCGTGTTACTTACGCCCCGTTTGCAGATGATGCCCATTGAAATGGGCCTGCAGAGACTACGGGATTGGTCAATAAAGTGTGTGGGTGTGGTGTATATGGACAGACTGTGCTACACAGTGTATTTGTGGACAGAAATGCAGAGGGTGTGGCTATGGCTGTGTGTTTCACGAGGCACAGCGTGCAGGTTTTAGGGGATTCTGACATACATTAACTGAAAGGGAATGGAAAACAATGTGTAGTGGTTACTCATTTTGCAATCTATGATGTGCATGTGTAGTGCCTGATTTGGGTTTCTTTGTGTGACACTTTGGTGACAAGCAATCATGCCAATATTATTGTTGTTGATTGTGCAGGGAAAATTGCACAGCATGTTACATGAGTTTCAGTGCTGTTTGCGATGAAGGAGGCACTTGTCCAGTTCATGCATTTGTTTCTGATCTCTTGCATATGTTTTTACCACATTATGCAGCCACCGATGTGGAGCATCATTTTCTATTTGGTCCGTGAATGCACTCAGCACAGTACATTGCAAAGAAGTGTATTTCTTCCTTTCTTCGACATGTGGCAATGAGATACTTCGCCCTTGGGATTGTGACGTTTCACAGTACAAATACTTTTCTTCAGCTATGACGTTCATTTTAGTTTGCCAGCAATCGTGATTTTTGTACACCCCATCTACATTGGTTTGGTGCCCTTCTTGAAAGTATTTATATTTTTCTGTAGTTAGTGTTGCGCTGTGACTCACTTGAAAATGCTCTGCAACACGTAAAAAAACTATTTGTACAGGGAACCCCTTTCTAACCATTTCAACTACAGTGTTTACTACACTGCCCCACCTCCAGCCCTGGTAATTCTGTTGTTGATCTGAGAATGGCACTTTCTTTATTTACCTTTTGTTCCTTTCCCTGTTCATTTTCACTTATTATGGTGTTGTCACACATGCCACAGAAGGAACGACAGCAAAGGTCCGGTACAGAAGGGGCAACACCTACCTGGATACTATAGGAGATGTGCCAGAGACAGAATTATTGGGTGCCCCTCACGTACACAGGCACCAGTCATTGTAATGCTCCTGTAAGGACGATTCCCACACACTTGGAAGTACCTTCCCTCTGTTCAGTAGCGTGTTCCAGTACATGACAATACAATGCCCTTTGCCGGGTAATGGTCTGTAGTGCAGCACATGGTTTGCTAAGATTGTTTTTCAGCTCCGCTGCCCTATAGGAGTGCCCCTCTTGTTGCCCGCAGCAGATGTGGGAAATGCTGTCCATGAAAGTAGGCTACGTAATTGTTAGAAGCCTGCCCACCGGGCCCTTGTGCTTTTTTTTCAGTTGTCATCACATGCAGTACAAACACTTTATGCTACGCCATTAGTGTTAGGGGTAGCATTCATGGATATGCATACATTATGGAATGCAAGAATGTTTACAACAACAGGAAATACAGCTTCATTACGTGCAGCAGGAAGCCATTTATTGTGTACAGTGCTTTTCTAAGCACCACTAAGGTTGTTTGCGCTCTGCATATTCTTACGTCAGGAAGGTGCACCAGCTTTGCCATTTTGCAAACTGCACGACCGGCAGGCAACCTCTTGATACATTCCGCCACACTGCTGAGTGCAGACACAATGTATCTGTTTCACGGGTCATGGAAAGGCAAGCAACAGATAAATTAAAGTAATGTGACATTTACCACACCCATGTGACACTGCAGGTTGTTGGTCCTTGTTTACCAGTGGCCGTTATAAAGTTAGGAGTAATTTAGCCACACATTGGTAGGTTTGCAGAACCACCCACAAAGTCGGCAGCAGTACTTTAAATGCAGTAACCTACTGCATGAATCTGTAGGGCTAGCTACATGGGTGGTTTTACCAGCATACAGTAGATGACCTATGAATGGGTCTAGGTGTGGAACGGAAACACATACCGTTCCACAACTACTTAAAAGTGCATCGAAGATGCAGACATGCAGCCACTAATGGAGTTCTACGGATAGCTGCAGTGTGATTGCACATACGACAACCAGGTGCAGTGTCCCTAGGAAACATCCATATTGCTCATCTGTAGTTATCTCAGCCTGTAGTGTGTGGTACAGATTTATCATGCAGTGTTAACAGAAAAAAAGAGCCTCCTGACACACTAAACAACATTTACTATGTACATCTGTAATTGGTACGATACACCAACTCTATTCGGAAAAGTAAGGGGTAGCGCAAATGGATACATACACCAGACAATTTGCACTTTCAACACCTTTATCATGAGGGCAGGTAAAGAATCAGTAACACGCCGTTGTTAACGGGACATTACGGTTATGTTGCCATACCAAATACCTATCCTCTTTACCGAAGACAGTATGACAAAGCAACATTCTGCAACAGTGTTATAGGGACGTTATAGTTAAGTTGCACTAGCAAAAACCTATGAAATTCAATGGAAAAACGTTCTTACAGGGACATTATGGTTACAGGTAAAACCGAAACCCCCCCGAAATTCGACAGTTATGGTGAGCTAAGCAACCATAACTTGTGCCAACAGTGAGCACTGCAAGGACTAACAGCCATGACAACCATGACATCAAAGATGCCATCACAAATCTCATTTATGACATCACTGAAAGTTCATGTCAAAACAGAGAATGAGCAGCACAATGCAAAATCAGTTTACACCACAATTCCTCAACCCACAATGACAGCTGAGTGCAATTAATAATTTGTCACACCGTCCAGGCAAACAACAATGCTGACACCATGAATGCCAATTATGCCTTTTCATATTAAGCTACCCCCTCTGTAATGAAGGTCACCACTTGAATTTCATCATGCAAATATGCTGATCTCTCCATAAATAAGCTGATACATATCCCTCCCTTGATTTCTTAAGACTCGTGTCCCCCAAATCAACTCAATACTCGTCACTAACCATATGGGGAGGCCCTTCTGTATTCTCATTGCCGGCATTTCATATCAAGCACTTTCTTGAAGGACTCCACATATTCTACTCCAGTGTGAGAAGTCTAACATTCAAACCCAGGGCTTTAGCCAAGGGAAGTCCTTGCCATCCAACTATTCACTCTCACTAGTTTGAACCAACCAATGCAGGTTGGCCACGAATGAAATACTACCTGCAACCAAAGTAGAAGAAATGCATTGATGCATACTAAATGGGGCCAAAACTAACTTCAATATGTTAAAGCACAAAGCCACTCACAAGCTTTATATGTACCCATTCCAGAGGCAGCCACATAACTCTTGCACGGCCTTGGTGGTGCACTGAGCTACAAAATTACCCAACATTCTTCAATTGTCCCCATGTGCTTATGCCTACAATAACTGTAGGCAAATAATGAGGTGCATGTTAGCAACAACTTTGTACCCCCACTTCACATTATTGTAAGGCACCCTCTAGCATCCTTCCCTACCAGGGAGACCGATGCATGAGACCAATCAGAGTGTCGAGTTCCACCGGCTTCCCTATTCAAAACAGTGAGCTCCTGCCCTAACTCTTTACGAAAGGATCAGCACAAGCACTATCCCACAGTGTCAGTTTGCTGCAAACTGAAATCAATTGTCTAGAATTTCTCTGTCACACACACAGCAATGCTGCCACTTTTTTCCTCCCAAACAGCTTCCTCTATTGTGCACCACCCAATGTTCTTCTTTAGTGATCATTTACCACTGCTCACAAAATTACTTGCAGTGCAAAGTGTGGGGGAAGTTAACATATCCAACCAAGTACTCCAAATATACCTTAAACTTGCATGGGGGGGGGCGTACAACTCTTTTCCTCAAAACACCTTCTATTAAAACATATTTTAATGTGGTAAATCTTATATAGCCTCATACCATGTTGTCTGTTTTTAAGCGCTGTATTAATAATCTGTGTCATAATTTAACTCAGTCTGTCTTTGTATTCTATTTGATGAACTTGTGGGATCAAGAAGCCCAACTTCCAACCCCTATATCATGCCATTGTTCTGATTTTAAGGCAAGGTCGTTGCACATGATCTATTGGCGCAGACAAATCCTTTGCATGTTAAACTCGCAAAATGTTTCCACAAATCTTGCCTAACATCTCCAGGTACTCTTTTCCAAAATGAATCAGTCTTTTTTTTTTTTTTTATGAATGTATGGTTTGTAACAAACCTTTAGACACATGTACATACAATTTACAAAAATTCAATCAATAATACATTCATATATACCTCATTAATACCTCATTAGTAGGCAGCTGGTTAAAACACATTTAAATGGACATAGACAATAAATTAATTGCTTCACATAATCACAGAATTGTTTTTTTTTTTTTTACTAAATGTTGGACTAAATTACACCTATCCCAAAGATAGCACTTTTTCCTTCATTTATTAATTTATTCTCAGACATTGTAAAATTAAAAGTTACCTCAATATCAAAATGAATTTCATTATAAAAATCAAGAATGTCATCTTCCCAATTTCTAAAGATCCCAGTTTGTTGACGTTTTACCATTCACCATCATAGAAAAGGATGTAAGTAAATATTCCATATTTTGGTTCAAATCCAATAATTTAAGATAAAAAAGGCATCTCCTCAATTTCTATATTGACAAAAGAGAGGATTGACACAATTTACAATTAATCGCTTCAATAGGGACACATCGCGGTAAACCAAGGATGTATTTCCAAATCTTCCCTTCTAAAACATGCAAACAATTAACATCTTTATCACTAAAGGCCGCAAGACTTTAAAGTATGCCCAAAATAAGGGAACTTTCATATAATTTAATGAGGCCTTCAATCGAGTAGCCTCCTCGATTAGGAATAAGAGATTTAATTACCCTTATTTTCTTAAGACTTTTCATTTCAACATATTTTCTTAAAATCATCCTATCCAGGTGAGGAGTAATAGGTATCCCTTAACACATGTATTCATTAGTAACCTCAATTTGAGTATTATCTAACAACCAGGTAAATGTACGCCCCATCTTCTTTTTTTTTGCCAGAAGCACAATTTTTGTTTTTCAAACATCAATAGAAAGGCTTTTCATCCTTGAAAAAGCACCGAGGGCCGGTGTGCTCCGCTGTAACCCAATCACCATTTTATCTAAAAGAATAATATCATCAGAATAGCATAATCAGGCCAGGTGATCGGGGCCTATCTCCGGGGGGCAAATTAACAAATCAGACTCAAAAGGATTACAAAATAGGTGTGCAATAATGCACCCCTGTTTAACACCATGGTTAGTTTTCACTTCAAAGGAAATCATGCCACTTACATTCAATCTAATATCCACAATAGTGTCCTGATATAATTGCTTCATTAGTTCCAACAGAGAGCCATCACACCCCATGGTCAATCATTTCTGCCACAATAGATCTCTTGGGATTTAGAAAAGTCTACAAAATAGATGTAAGCCTTTTGTCTTTAGATGCCATGATATCCTTCATGATATGAACCAAAGTAACAATATTATATAATGTTCCCATTCCCTTTCTATATCTCCTTTGTTGATGGGAAGAATCCATGTAGTGTCAGACCAAGCATTTCACTTTTCCAAAATACAAGATCAAAATATTTTTGACATATTATCTGTAAGGGTCAATAAACGATAATGGTAACGGTCAAGATGCAAAGGTTTTGTTATGTATGTGTATTTATTTATGTATTTATTGCTTACTTTTTAAGCACTTATACAACGAGAAAATTCTGTTTCATAGCACCCACAGGGCAAGGGAGGGAGCAGGTGTGGGAAATACAATAAAATACATTAAAAACAGATAAAAGAAGAGCAGTAGGGTAAGAGGAAAAAAAGGACGAACCTATTATGCCATTTACTACCAATACTCACCTGTTTGCATGCTGAGTCAATAACACGTTTCTTGGCCTTGTCTAAAAAAAGAATATAAAGGACCTGTGCCCATAATTCCGGTTGAGCTTTAAAAATTACATATGGGATACCGTCCAGGCCAGGAGCTCTGAGGGTTTAGACTTTAAATTAAGTCTCAGAATATCCTGCACATTGAATGTAAACCATCTATAGTCATAAGGCTGATTGATATTACATATAGTGGTTACATATAGTGGTTATCGTATTCAAATGTAGAGCTGTAAAATGTTTTCTTAAGAAAAGTTCACTAACATAATCGTTACATACTTCTTCGGAAATGGGGTTAATAATGATCATTTGATTTTCATTCATATATTTATTAATGTAATCCCAACATGTCTTATTATCTTGCATAGTTATCCACCGCTTATTAAATTGTGATTGTTATAGCCCCTTGTCCAATTTTTATATTTGGTTCTCAGGTTGAATTTCCCTCTTTATGGTTATAGTATCATATGAAAGCCTCGTCTTAGTTTGCCTAATTAAAGCACAATGAATCCTCCTTTATGGAATATCAGATCATCATAAAGCTCAATTGATCTATTGCAAGGTGGTACGACTCTTAAACATTTAGAACAAATTACTTCTTAGCTTTGTGAATTTTATCTTAAATTCTGTGCTTATACCTTAGAACAGGATGCTCAGAATGATCAATATCAAAATATGATGCTAAAATCTGAAACACTTGTGTGCGAGCACGATAGAAATAAAATATCAATATCAATATCAATTAAATACTTCGATATAATTTCCAGACCAATATAACCGATTATTTTGTTTATTACATTCTACAACCCCTAAACCTGCAATTTGTCTTATATTTAACTTTCCAATTTAATGTTCAGATAAATGCCACATGATAAGTGGGTCCGCGCCAGGTAGGAACAATTACAATTCTTTATTGAGCTCATCTGGTAAGCGACACCCAGCTTGGAAGCCTTCACCAACTGACCCTATGGAATGTAGATTCCCTGAAGCACTGAAACTCTACATTCCATAGGAGTCCGAAACTAGTTATGACAACAGTATCCAAGGTGAAAAAATATACACAGATAGATGTATGATTAAAGAATATACACCTTTAACATAATAACCATACAACCTCTAACACTTCCCTTCCTTCTCACACACACAATGAAATATTCCTCACTTATTAAATACAGCTACCCTCTCCTTATTCCACAAAGCACCACCCCTGATCAGTATGGATGAACCAAGATCTTTAATCACCTCTTTGGGTTCGGAATATAACGAACACCCCTTCCTAACCTTCGTAGGCAACTTTACCTTCACCCAATCACCTGCTTTTACCTTCAACTCCATGCATCAGTTCTTACTATCATAACTTGCTTTAGAACGCCCACCACTAACTGCAAGATTTTCTCTAATTCTCTTTGCATCCACACCCACACAACACAATCTCTCCATCCAACCTGGACATAAATGAGAATTGGGTTTTCTTCCTCTCAATACCTCAAATGGTGCCACGCCAGTGACACTATGTGGTGCTAGCCTGTACTGGAATGTTCTCTCCATCACTGTACGTACCTGGTCTCCTCCCATTGCTACTGCTATCCTAATAGCTTCCATCAATGTTCTGTTAAATCGTCCCACATACCCATTTCCTTGAGGATGGTACTGTTACGCTCACCTGGTATCCACAGGGTTACTCGCTGGTATGCTTCTCAACTTTGTCCTGATGTAGTCTGCGGGGAAGGTTCTGCCTTGTGGTAGAATTAGGTGTGCTCTCCGTCCTGCCTTCTTTGCAGGGGCGCGTTGTCTTTCATGGGCGAGTGAGGTCCAGTTACTTCACTGACGCCGGCCCGTTTGATATTGTTCCGGTAGGTCTTATTGCTGTTCTTTAGTTTTGTTGCTATCCTGCATGCCTTTCTTTGTTTAAAATGTCTCTTTTTTCTCCCTTAGGTATGCGGAGCTTCAGCGCGGCGAACTGGCTTGGTTGAGCCCCGCTGGTAAATAATGGTGCTTTAAGAGCACTATGATGCGGTAAGTAAGCGCTATGCGCAGCTCTGCAAAGTCTTGCCTTTGCTAACCTGTGTTTTCCTTTCTTGTCGGTCACAGTGTTCTTCAGCGCGGGTGGAATGTCCTGAGTGGTGCCAGCCGAGAGGCGACCATCCAGGTAAGCCTTTTGAGCAGTCCGTAACTTGTAAATGTCTCTACTGCTTTCTTTAATGTTGCCTCTATCTTCCTCTTTCAGGTGGTTCTGTCCAGGAGGCGTGCAGATTCGAGGAAGCTGTTCTCAGTAGCTGCGAGTGTTTAAAGATGAAAACTGCAGGTAAGATGCTGCTGCTAATGATGTTGCTTTTGTCTCCTTGTAGGTTCTGCTTCTCCGAGGTTCGAGGGAATAGCTGGACACGGTGAGCGTCATGTTGCAAGCTGCAAAGTAACGCAAAGTGTGTTGTCTTGCTCGGGTGTGGTTTAAATAGCCACAACAAAACAGTCCAGGTAAAGTAGTCCCTATGGTGCCACACCCAAAACACTAGACCGCATAGCTTGGTTCTTAGAACCAAGCTATGTGGATGCCTCCATGTTGGCTGACAATACAATAAAGTAGTTCCCAAGCACATTGTTCTTCATGGTGTATGAGCCTGGCGCCATAGGCGCCTGGACTGGCCCCATGAGGGCTTTTGAAGAGGATGCCAGGCTCTAGAGGCCCGAGTCCTGACTCCACCTTGCCAATGGGTTTGGCAGAGGGGGTTTTGGGTGAGGGTCATGACAGGTACAACGCTGTGGTAATTTGTTCAATTCCATATTTCTCCAAGAACTCCTTGAATTACCTGGATACTAACTGCGACTCATTGTCCAACAGACACCCTTCTGGAAAACCTTCTCAGCAGAATAGATGTTCCGAAAACTGTATTATACTCCTCCTGGAAATATCTTTTGTTGGACCCCTGTTTTTGCATCGACCACTGAAGGCCTGCAAGGGCGCTTTAACCCTTTGGAGTAGTGGGAACAACTACTGTCTGCATCTCCTGATACCCCCCAATAGAGCCTCTTGGGATGTGTTCCTGGGCCATTCAGTGAACTAACCAGCTCGAGCCTGGGGTATCGCCTAGAAGCGCAGCAGTCTCGAGACCTAAGGAATTGCCAGCATGTGGTCCTGGGCCCTCTCCTGCCAAATGATGTAGTCCTAGCTCCTCTGGGTCGTGATTTAAGAGAGTGTGCCACACCGCAAGCATTTGCGGTTCCTGTGTTGCCCCGCGTGGTGACGGTCATTGTAGGAGCTTTGTTGTCTGCCCACCTGTGCCCTGAGACGTGCTGCACTGGAACAGTCCTCTTTTCTTCATCGAGAGCTGAGAAAAGGCTACTGTCCCACCACAGATGATCGTCCCGTCCTGCAGCTGCTGAGAGCTAGAGCAACGTGCAACTGCAGGGGTTGAACCTACAAGAGACCTGGAGTAGAATGGAAAAGTTTGACCCACACTGTGTTGAGGGTCAGTGAGTACTTGCATCACTTACTGGTGACCCCCGGCACAGCCATTGTTCTTTATGCACGAGACTCCCAGAAAAGATATTCACCTTAGCTGGACTAGCCTGAGCTCCCTAGCTATTCCTGAAACCCAAAGGTCGCTCTACCAGCAAGGGTAGACCCTCACTGAATAGTAGGAGACTGTTCTTCATCACCTCGAGCCCCTTCCTGAACTGCGACAGCTCCCTGAAGAGGACACACTTTCTCTCATACGCACGACTGTGAGTTGTGAGTGCACTACTGTACTTTTGAGCATAAGGCTCCCCATTTCGTAGGGATGGACTGCTTAAGTTAGGTATTGCATCTGAAGAACTGCCTAATGCTATATTTGTGTTAACTTACCCTTCTGTTGCAGGTTGTGGTTGTGTTTTCCCCTTTACCGCATTAGGTGAAACGCAATTGTATATACGGTAAGTAGCAAAAGGCATTTGTGGTAACTGTGTAATATTACTGTGATTTATTTGTGTTTAATTATTAAGACGTATAATACATGTATATGTATTTTTTATATACACTTGTCTCAGCATATTCTGTGGAGTTTTACTGTGTGTGCTCATTGTGGGCTTCGGATCACTCTCACCCCTCCTGAGACTTGGGGCCTCATCACGAGTTTGGCGGTAACCCTTAAATCCGGCGGTAGCGCTGTTACCGCCGGATTTAAGGGTCTGCCAAATAAGGGCTTCGGCGGATTTCTCCCCAGCTCTGAGCTGGGGGGAAATCAGCTGAAAATGTGCGCTCATACCGCCGGCGGGAAATCCGCCGGCGGAATGAGCGCGAAATTTCCCCATTGAGCTCAATGGGGAATGGGACATTCCCGAATGGGCTCAATGGGTAAGGAGGATTTCCAAATCCGCCAAACCCGTGATCCGCACTAATAGCACCGGTGGGTTTAGCAGTAGGGAAGATAGCGCCAGCGCTATTAACGCTGGCGTTACCGCCCAACTCGTGATGAGGCCCTTGGTCTGGACTGCCTGCCAAGCTACCGTGATTGGGCCAGTTTGTCCAGAAGGTTCCCCTGTTCCACTAAACTACGGTGGCCTCCTAAACATCTGCCCACCATGTTAGAGCTCAGAAACCCATCTTAACACTTAGTATCAATAACTTTTTTTATACCTTTGTCCATCTGGGGAGACAAGTCACTATGAGGAGACATGTCCAATGTGACTCCCTCTACTTTAACAGATGAGTAAGGTTTTGCTGCTTCCTTGCGACTAGAACTTTGCAAGGCATTTTTTCGAGTGCATACTGGCATAAAGTCACTGCATTTTGGAGAAAATGATAGAAGCGCTAGCAGGCTTACTTGCTCAGCCACTCATACTGAGGTCACAGGGCACAACACCTCAATATAATGGGCTGAGTTAATGTCTGGCACAGGACACATAGAGATGGCAAGCAGACACAGAATGGTACTGTCCCCCTGGTGCTAGAATGGGCTCAGAAGATCAGCTGCGCTGTGGATAGGATATCATAGATGAGGCACCCCACACACTGTATGAAGTGTACATGTATTTGTTCCTGGGGAAGCACGCACAAGTATCTGGTCTGGCTGTTTTTGCTTTACATGGGGAAATGTCATGGGCGTTCCGGGCCGTGACTTGTGTATACAGTAACTTTGCGCAACCAATTCCATGAATAAACAGAGCAAGCAGAAAAACCTGTGTGCAGGCTCGCACAGAGTCGTTCTCAGCTTCAGGCTTTGCAGGAACTCTGCGCATTTCGCCATAAATAGGGCACTCATTGTGTTGCCCATTTTGAGAGTAAAATGTGCAGTTCCCAAAAGTATGTTTGCCTTCATTTTAAAACAAGTAAAATGCTATGTTAAGTTTTGCAATTACTTACGTTACATTTTGTTCTGCAAAATCATCGAATAATTAAGGTTTTAAGATGCTGATAGCACATCTCGGAGTATCAAATAGCACTTTCCAGGAAGATCTTGTATTTAACATGTAAAAACGGCTTACAGAATAAGACCTTGTCCTTGCAGACATGTTCCATTTATTGTTGCCTCAGTCCTTTCTAAGAAAAGAACACACTAAGAAACAATGGCATTGAAGAGACGCGGGAGTGTAAGCCATTGATAAAGTCACCTGTAGCTGAGCAGAGCCTCAAAAACCCGACAAAGCATTGGTAATCCATCACAATTGGATGAGTGTGACACCCCACATCCCCTAAGGGAGCTACGACCCTGGCAACACTGCACAGCAAGAGGAGCTTGCTCAGGTGCAAATTCATAAGGAAATATTAGCTTTGCGAAAACACTTAAATTTGCAAATGTATATCTTTTCAGCTTTCAGCACTATGAGAAACAGGTTATATTAACAGTGCTATGAAACTGCAACAATACTGTGGAAGTATGTAATATGTGTTTATTTATTTTATTTATACCACGTTGGCAGACAATGCCCAGAGGCATAAGAGCGCACTATGTGAACAAATACACAGGCAACAGGAAATGTACCGCACCAAAGCTGACGGTGGAGCGGAAAAGATCAGAAGGAAGGAGTACAGAGTCAGAAAATAGGTAAGCATTAATTCAAATAGAAGTGTTTTAATCTGATCTTGTAAAGTTGCAGATTAGTACATGACCTCACATCTAGCAGAAGCACATTCCAGAGCTGTGGTGCTGCATGAGGAAAAGATCACCGCTCCGAGTAGGCCAGGTATGCTCTTAGTATTTCCAGGAGGCTACTGGCATTGCACCTAAGAACTCTACGTGCCAGTAGTCAAGAAATGCGACTGGCCAGGTACATTGGTGCTTGCCCCGACAGGCATTTATGCGTGTTGCACATCACCCAGAAAATAATCCGGCTGCGAATAGGGAGCCAATGTAAAGCTCTCCTAGCTGATGTTGTATGGTCCCTTCTTTGAAGCCCTGCCATGATACGCACAGCATTATTTTACCTGCAGCCGAGTCAAATCTTGCTTAGAAATACCCAACAGCACCTTGAGCAATAATCGATATTAGCACCAATAATGGCACGGGCTACTGTGGCACAGTTTTCTGAGGACAGGAATGGCCATAACTGTGCCAACAGTTCAAGATGGTAACATGTACTTGAACCCATCTCTGTTGCTAGCATATACTGACCAGTGATACTATTGAACCTACCTGTAATAATTACGGATTCAGAACTAGTTAGGTAACTGACAGTTTATCTCAATGACTCACCGATACTCCTCTTCCTCTCCCTTCTCTCTCTCTCTCCTTCTCTCTGGCTCGGATATCCTCCAACGGAGGGATGGATATGAAAGCCTCCCTAAACCCTTTTCTCTACCTCTAGAAGACTAGATGAGAGAAAAGGTCTCAGGGAAACCCTGTGGGGAAGAAAACCCTGTGTCAGCGACTGCAGGATCGATGTCGTCTGTTGCAGCGAAGATTCAGGTGAAGGTTGGTGGAAGGCGGTCTTGACGGAAAAAGAAGAAGAGAGTTTGATAAATATATGAGGGTAAGTGAGTGACAGAAAGTGGAGGTAAGTATTCTCAGTTTACCCTTAAAAAGGATTAGGAGGTGTATCACGCTGGAAGAGGAGATTTCTGTTTTCCACCTAATGAAGTACGGAATTTCGTTAGCACAGTACAGAGTATAGCGTGAGCAAGAGTGTACAGTAAGGGGTCTTTACCTTGCAAGTTGTGAGAGAGGAACTTGGCTGTAAACCCGCAATCACAGTGTTGAACAAGCGGGTCCGAAGACTGAATTCGGAATCCTTAGATATTGGATAAAGGAAAGAAATGTGTCAACTACGGGTTACTATTGGAATCAGGGGGTGTCAGTTAATGTTATCCTTCGTACCGATGAAATCTAACAGTCTGCTCACCGGATTCCTGATTAGGTGTGAGCGAGAGGGAGCTGGAGTCTCTGTGGTCGGAGAGGAGGCGAGTAGAAATGCAGAGTCTGAAAGTCGGAAAGAACGAAGGACAGATTTAGGTGTAATAAAGTTTTGGAAGTAAGCAAGACGTATTGGAAAGGTATCCCTAGATACGAATTTATGTAGCGTTGTCTGTGAGGAGTAGCAACGCATCCACGCGTTGTCAACAGGGACAGATAAACTGAATCTCGAGTAGGAGGGCGGAGCGTCCCTGGTCCTGGGTTGTGCATTGTCTAGACCCACCTGGTCCGTTGTGGCGGCCATCTTGGAAGGAAAAATGGCCGAAATCTGTCGTCCATGGGACCAACAATGCCACAAAGACCAACGTCTCCGAAGGGGCGTGACACTACCCTTCATTGCACAGACTTTGACTTTGCATTGAATCTATCTCTGCTGCTAACATATACTAAGAAGTGATACTAATTGAACCTATTCCGTCTACCCTTCACGGAATAATGTGCTAAGAATAACTGCCTCTCCTACTAGCATAGCCATCTACAACCTGCCTACCTGATATTGCCTGGCCTGCTCTGGCTGTACAACCTCTGGGTGATCAATGTATTCTTATTGCCAAACCAAACTATGCCCACTACTAAGACGCAATGAATGTTTATAAAACTAACACTCCTCTGCCCCTTCATAACAATGGCCTGTATTACTCTTATACACTGCACCTCGCAGGGGAGAAATACATGACTTAGAGCAATATTGCCCTGGATCTACGAACCTAAGGCTAACATCCTCAGCTTCCAAGACTCTGACAGACGTCAGAACACCAGAATTTCACGCTCCTATCTACCTACATCACCTGCAGAAACTGCTTACAAAATTCACGCTAAAACTAACCTCCCTAAACACAGATCCTCCTCTACCCAAGGGCAGCACAAAGCAATAACTATCACAGGAGCCATCATTAATGCTAGATCCCTCATGGCACATACCATATAAATAGCAGATATACTTTCTACGGACAATCTAGACATCTTAGCTGTGACCGAATCCCGGCTTCATGATGCAGCGGGCCCAGCACTCATGCTAGCCATACCAGAGGGATACCAAATACTTAGAGTGGACAGGCCTAACACCGGAGGGGGTGGTCTCGCCATCATAGCCAAAACTAAATTAGAATTAAGGCTGAGCACACCTTGCAAACTCAAATCCTGCGAGCTACTCTCAGCCAGACTCCCAATCTCTGACAACAGTACGCTAACTATTTTCCTAGTATATCGACTCCCTGGTCCAATTGGCTCATTCGAAGAAGACCTATCCAGCCTCCTTACTACCAACATCAAGGACACCTCACAACTCCTACTGTTAGGAGAATTCAATCTAGGATTCAACGACCCCAAGGACAAACATGCACAATCGATTGAAACTGTCTTGAGTGATCATGCCCTGACCTAAACAGTCCTCTCCCCTACACACATAAAAGGACGCACTTTAGACTGGGTAGCTAATCTAAATTGTGCCATCACCATCACCAAAATAACCCCCCAACCTTGGACCGACAATTACTTAATCAACTTCTCGACTGCCATAGAGTCACTAAAATAGAAAAACATTGAAATGGCACCACCGCTCCCTACTAGAAGCAAAAAAGACATCACCGTAGAAAAACTACTTCCACTCCTCCTGCCTCGCTCTCCTCTTTCACCAATAACACTGACCCTAATACTCTAGTATCCACCTTCAATGATACCATGCCGAAAGCCCTTGACATCATTGCACCTACCAAACTCCGCAAAAGTAAACAAAAGTCTCATCTCAATATGTGGTTTACTCCCCAGCTTAAAGAATTAAGACTCCAAAAGAGGAAACGTCAAGCCATCTGGCGACATTTCCCTGCAGTCGAAAACAAATCTACAGTAACCAACTTTGCTAATAAGTACAAAAAAGAAATAATCCTGACCAAAAGAAATACATTCAATGAAAGAATCTCCAAAGCTAACTCCAACACTAAGGAGCTTTTCTGGAATGCCTTGCCCACCCACATCAGAATGGAACAACCATACTCTAGCTTCATACATATGCTTTTGGAGACCTGGCTGCGAACCAATGACAACTAATATCAGCTGAACCTCTGACCTTTGTATAAACCTGCGTTTGTATTTATATATTTGTTTCCATTTGCCCCATTATTGTATCAACTATGTATTGCGCATACCCAACCAAATTATAGATATGTAATATGTTTATATGATGTATGTACCTATCTGTATTCTGCAACTAAGCTTCAAGTATCCTTGTAACTGCTGCACCCAGCTACCTATGGGTTTGGTGCGCATTTCCAAATAAATAAACAAACAAACAAACAAACAAACAAACAAACAAACAAACACAAGGAAAGTCACCTGACTCTTCATATTCAATTCCTGATCCAGCACCACCCCAAGTGTCTTAACTTTGTTCTGGGTGTGAATCACACAGTCTGCAATTCTAAATTATGTACAGGCAGAAAAAAGTGTATTTAGGTGTGTTGCAGTACCCAGAATCAGAAGCTCGGTCTTTGGGATATTTAGTGAAAGCTTATTTGCTTGCATCCACCCCTGAAAGGTTTGATGTATAGCAGTAAGGGAGGTGGCATCATGTGCATCATCGCCAGTAAGGGGTACGAAACACTGAGTGTCATCCGCATAGTTGCTTACACCACACCCAAACTGTCTAGTTGTTCAAACAGCGGAATCATAAAAATATTGAAATGGGTGGGTGCCACGGATGAACACTTCAGACCCTACATAACAAAGAAAACTCCTCAGCCCATATATTCTCAGAAAAGACCCTATCCCTGCGATCTGCAAGAAAATATTTAACCCATTCCATCACAGACTCAGAGAAGTGCGCACGCAGATAACCGCAGTGTCTCTGCCAACATAGAATGATCAACAAGATCAAAACGCGGCAGAGAGATCTAGCAGCATAAGCATTGTGATGTCACCCTCTGCCATAAATTGCATTATAGTAGTTTAAAGCTCCAGTAGGGTGGATTCAGTGTTGTGGGCTTTTCGGAAGCCTGATTGTTTAACCCCCAAGATCTCATGAGCTGCCAAAAAGACTTCAATCTGTAAGTGAGCCACCTTATCTAAAATCTTTAACAGATAAGGCACATTTGTAATGAGCCGGTAGTTGCCCGCAATACCAGGGTCAAGAGATGGCTTCATAATGAGAGGAGAAATACATACTTGCTTTATATTTTTAGGGACAACATTTTCCCTAAATGAAACATTAATAAACTTGGTAATAGCAGGTACCAAATGTGAAGCACATGCCTTCATAGTAATTGCTGGACAGATATCACCATTGCATTTATTAGGCTTGAATTTACCCAAAACCTCAGCCAGATATTTCTCAGAGATAGGCTTAAACGTAAACTCTGGAAAAGGTTTAGGGGCTGCCTGATCTGCAATTGTTACCTAATCCAATGGGTAACCAATATTTTTCAGGCTGATATTTCCCTGGATTTTATCAAGTTTATCCAGGAAGACATCCTGGATATTATTGCACCAGGCGGCATCCTTAAACACCTGACTAGGTGGCTAAACAGGAGTTTCCAGCTCCTTAAGGATCCGAAAAAGTTCCTTAGAGAAGGATCGTAGCTCCAGAAATAGGAAGATGGCGGTATGTTTTTTTGGCCTGGACAATGGGCAATTTATAGGTTTTGGGGGCCTGCGGATATGAGTTTATCCTCATCAGTCTTGGTTTTATCCCACTGTTTTAATGAATTCCGCACCTTTTTCCTAAAGAAGTTGCAAATCTGGCGTAAACCATTTAAAGTCCGGTGGTTTCATGGTTACATCTGGTTTTTCTGGTGCTAAGCTTTCCACAGCTAATTCCAACGTTTTGCAATACATGTTGGAAAGTTCTTCTGCTGAATTAAGCACAGTTAAGTCACCTGGCAAAAATGCAAAAAAAGGGGCCATGGCTGTCGGAGTAAGCTTGCGTGTATTTCTAAATGTGGCCTACACTCTTCTTTGGGGATTTAAGGGGCAGGGAAGATGGTTAAATTCCAATCCAAAAGATGGTGGACTGACCCTGGGCTTTGACAATTTGACGGATCCTCAATGCAGATGTTTTGTGATAGGACCCAATCCAGGGCTCTACCTTTTTTATGCATAGAGGAAGTGACATGCTGTTCAAACCCTAAGTCAGATAACAGAGATTTCAATAACATAGATGAGGCATTCAATGGGTTGAGGAAACCAAAATTAAAGTTCCCCAGAATCATAGTTTTAGTTTGGATTTTAAAATCGGTACTATAAAGTCAGTGAAATTGGTGCCAAAATCCTCAGAGCTGTGGTCCTATAAACAATTACGATATTAATAGTCGATAAGGGCACACCCCACAGACCATTTACCATCACAAATACACGCCAAGTACTTCAATGATAAGGTATCCTTGGGAGAAGAACAACCGGAGGAAACAAACGTGCAAAACAGGAAACATCAGAGTTAGGGCATGGTAAGGCTGTGTCTGGTTAGCTTTGTCAGCTGTTAGTCATTGGCCCTCATTCCGAGTTAGGACTACACCATGGAGTAAATAGCTCCATGGTTGGCAACCATGGAGCTATTTACTCCATGGAATACCGGCATGGTGAATGGAGTAATTTCCGGTCCATTCCAAGGTTGGATGGACCGGTAATTCCCCATTCACCATAGCCCTTCCCCATCCCTATCTCTGCCCCCATAGGGCTCAATGGGAATGGGGAAGGAGGTAATTACGGCACCGTAAATTACGGTGCCGTAATTTACTCCAAGGTCACTTTGCGGGTCCCGTAATTTACTCCTGCTAAAAGCAGGAGGTAAAGAGGGACCCGCAAAGGGAACTCGGAATACGGAGGTAATGAATTACCGCCATCGGTGCCCTTACAGGCGCCAGTAATCCCTTACCTCCAACCTCGGAATGACCCCCATTGTGCCTGTACAGCTGCATTGGCTATAATAATCCCATGGAGTGTCGCTACAGTTCAAGGGTCTGATGTGTCTGACGGGAGGCCCCGGCTGAGTTCAAATTCTGGGCCCTGAAGTTGTTCCATGGAATAGCAAAACATAATAAAGCATATGAAGTCTGGAGAAAACTTGCTGTGCATCGATATAAACAAATAAATATGACCAACTGGAATGGTTACAACTGGAATGGTTACAAAGCAAAACAAGTTTTCCCCAGTTGCTGTGGGGAGATCTGCAGGACAAGATAATAGTAACGAAAAACTCCTAGCAACAATTCTACCTCCCAGTCTAACTGACAATATATCCCAAAACATAGCACAGAAACCGCACAATTTAGCACAATAGAACGTACACCACCTGGAAACCCAGGTGGTGTACATTTCTATAGTTTCCCGAAACGCTGTGCCAACCTATTAAAGATATGTCATTGCAGCCCTCTGTGCAGAACAGACAACCACACAATTTGCATGATAAACCTGGAGAGCACAACCAATTCTCCAGACAACTCACAAAAAGGTACACACCACTGAGATCTCTATGTTTTCAGATATGCGCCCAACATTGAAACAAAGAAACCATGACCTGCCCCCTATGTTAGTCTGCTACACCATGAAAAAGGCTGAAGTTGTGCTGTGCATGTCTCAATAACATAGCATAACAGGGTACTGCAAAGAGTTTCACTCTATCTCTTGAGCCAGAACTTTGGGCCGGTGGCCCCAGGAACTCTGCTGGTTGGCAGCAACAGGGGAGGGCATTTCCAGTGGTCCTGCAGCAGTCAGTCTGCCAAAACTAGACTCTCTCATGCACTGACCGACAAGTGAGAATATATACCTGCCTGCCCAATCAAGTACTGTGGGAATGCGGCCAGTGCTACATTAACACATGTCCAGGTGAAGGCCTAATATTGTGAATCACTTCACAGGCTGCCATTGTTTGAGGCTGCGGCACACTGTGATCAAATAATTTGCCCGGGATTACTCAGATTAAGCAGTGAACCCAGGCTTTGAATCTGTCTATTTAGGAAATTGACCGCCTAATTTACGAGCTATACTTAGTATAAATAATTAAAATGAAAAAAGGGCAATTGAGGAAGAGTGATGGAAATCCTGGGTGGGAGCCACAAGGAATAATGACTTCAAATTGTTCTGGGAGATTGCCCAGAAGGGCCCATGTTATAAATTCAATATGGACACTGTGATTAATAATGTTTCGGATGGACCATGGATGGACCATTAGCCAAACCTATACAGTGTGGGTAGAATAGAGGTTGGAAAAGTGACTAGGGGCAGTCCGAGACATAGTGAAGGGATGCGTATGGAGGCAAGTAATGTCTTCTCAGTGGACGAAATAATTACGGCTATTGGTTGCCAGCGTTGTAACCAAGTTCTGAGCCCAGATAACGTCCCGGCCGATTTATTCATTATGGCTTTGGATCACTGGGCACCAGTACTAACACAAGGGTGTAATGCAATATGTGCGAGTGGGGCTATCCCACCATCATGGTCCATTTGCGGTTATCCAGCCAATATACAAGAAGGGATTTTGAGCTTCCTCTGCCTCATACAGACCCTAATCACTTTTGGATTCCCTGTTCAAAATATTAGTTTGTGTCATTCTGGCCCGTATTGAGGACTGGGTTGTTAGTAGCAAGGTTCTCTCTCTGGTCCAGTTAGGGCATAGATCAGGACTGGCACAGCGCTGAGCAGGAACTCAGCCTTTATTTGGTAATGGCACACTCACTTTATTTGAAAAAAGTGCCCATCTATTTGGCATTCATGGATCTGATCACAGCATTTGACAAAGTCAATCGTGCCAAGTTGTGGGATATGCTCAGGTCCATGAATTGCCCGGGGTCCCTGATAAAACGCCTGGCCAGGTTGCACGGCTCCATGCACGCATGTGTCAGGAGTTGTGCCAATAGGCATTGTACAGGTTTCTTTCCAGTTGAATTGTGTGTATGCCAGGAATGCATTTTGGTGCCCTTATTTGTCTGCCTATGTATAAATGGTTTGACTCTTACCAGTCCTAGTGTATGCAGACAATTCAGTTCTCATGGCCCATACACCAAGAGCTTGGCAGGCCCTCATTTCAGAGTATGCTGCCTTTATGGAGGGGCTGGACTCGGTGGTAAATGTCGAAAAGTCGGCAGTGATGGCTTGTTGGAAGGGGAGATAAAGGATTAATTTCAGGGCAAGGCACTTCACGATCAGTGCTATCCACAGGGTCGATTCTATTGACTACTGGGTGGTAAGATTGGTACCATGGTCCATGTAACCAAACAGGTCCGGTAGTTTAAGCAGGCTTTGGGTGCGGTCTCCAGGGCATGTCTATGTTCAGAGACAAACCAATTGCTCCATTGCTGCAGCTGTATAGGGAAAAAGCACCTTGGTTACCAGATTTGGAATGGAACTGTGGGGTTATTCAAATGTTAGTGTGGTCCAGACTATGGAGATCCAATTCCTCAAAAACCTGTTGGTGCTGCCAGCTCCGGCTCCCAATTTCAGAGTACCGATGGAATTGGGCTGTACACCAATTGGGGACGTGGTCTTTCGGCAGCTAGTACTGCACTGGCTCAGGTTATGGGGTAATGGTAAAATGTCACTCACCCATGAACTGATCATTTTCCTGATAGACAAGGACTCGGGAGAAAAGGTCCCATGGCTGACTCACATTAAGAAACCACTGAGGTTGTTTAATACTATGCATCTGTACCCACATATCTGTGTAGTGTCTCAGGGAGAGCTAAATCGATGGACTGCATGATTTTACGAGTCTGTGAGAATGGACAGAGAAAGTACAGAAATAATGAAGCCAAATATTCGTGGTTCAATGAAAATTATGTCCCTGGGTGTCCAGCGTTATTTGCTATGGGCAGAGTTCCCTGCGGATCGTGTTCTCATATCGAGGGAAAGGTTCAACTGCATACACTTAAGGGCTGTGTGTGGAAGCATGGTCCGGGGGTCGGGGCGTGCAGATCGATCCTGTCCGATAAGTGAAGCACCACACAAGGACCTGGCACATCTGATTTTCTTTTGCCCTGCCTATGCACAAGCCAGAAGATGGCTTATACAACCTTTATTGCAGGAACTGGGGGTTACATGTTTTTTCACAGAAAAATGTGTCATTGAAAGATGTTGCATCGAAAATGTTTAATTGAAAACTGTTTCAACTAATGTAGATTAATGACACTTTTCACCGAAAATGTGTAAATCAAATTTACCACATTTTTTAATTGGGGGTCCCCCCGATCTCCCGTTTTCCAAATCTAACCCTTTACCCCACCCAAACATACATACATGTATTTTAGATAAGAAAAAAAATCAATGAAAGATTATTTCAATGAAAAATTAAACATTGAACAATGAAAAGACTGTGTACCGAACTGGGCTTTGTACAACATCGGCCTGCTTTAAAATATTTGCTGTGGGTTGGGTGGACTTACCACGTATGGGTTGGTCCTTACTCACATATTTCAAAACAGCCCTTTATCTCAGGAAACAACTGCTAAGTAGACCGCCTTGAAATTAGTTTATGTACACTATCTAATGAACTGTATTTGTATATCTTTTTTGCTCCTATCTTTGGTGAGGTTTTTATGATTATATGTGTAATTGTGTCATAATTGGTATACATTTTTGTATTTTGTACTGTTTTTATGGATTGTTTTCATGCATATCCGAAATGAACATGATGATGATGATGATAAATAATTGCTTTGGCTTTCAAGAACTATAATAATATAGGCTTATAAAGAGTGTATTTGCCAAGTACACACACCCCCTTCCATAAAATGTGCTAAACCCAAAGAGCAAAACTGAAGCTGGATTTGTCATACCAAATGGAAGACGACAAGTTCCTGAAGGCAAACCCAATTTCCTGTGCATGTTATCGCGGGGGGGGAGGGGCGGGGGGGGGGGCAGGAGGGGTGGATCTCATGTATTTAACTCAGCTTTAAAAAATAGCGTTATATTTGACAGGGGAGTTGCTAGGTCTGGAAAAGACCCGGGGCTAAGCTGATGTCGGAACTGTTGGGACTGGGGGCTGGGAGTCTTTTGGCTGTAGCTCCTGAGATTCTATCCGTGGCTACAACCATAAGATCAGGGGCTATAGCCCCCTTAGCCCCCCCTAGCAACGCCCCTGATATTTGAACTACTTTCTTGTGCTGGGCGTACCTGGCCAAATGTGATTTTAGGGCGTCGATCGTCTTTGCACACATATTGTGGGACTTAATGTTAATAGTTGCCCGAGCTCTGCCCATCACCTCTGAAGGCTCCAGCGAAGATCTGGTGTCTTCTCTCCTCTCTAACCATGCCAATATCTCTTCTGTCATACAAGTGCAGACATTCTGATAACTTATCTAAGACAGCTTCTTAATGTATTATGTGGCTTTATAGGTTTCACTCCTAAAGTGTGTCCCTTCTGTTTAAACGGATGACTCACTTGGATTGTCATGGAAGCTGGACCATACGGTGTACGTGATTGCAGCAGTGTGGGGGCTTTCAGTTGGAAACATCCCATCATGGTTGAATGTTCACACGTGCATGCAGACCATGTGCAGCTCTCATGCAAACAGTGTTCGACCAACCCTACAAACACCTCATGACACCGTCCTTAACATCTCACTTATCCTGCACCAACAACACTCTAGTGCTGGGCACTTGAACACTCGTAAATTCGCATTACCTCCACCCTGACACATTGTAAACCTGAATGTAGCACTCGCACAACTCATCTAACGCTCTACATTTGCCCTTAGTTGAACAGCACTTCAGCACTTATCTGCAAATGCATCACTCATGCAACGGTGCACACGTGCATCTCTAATGCAATCAGTGGTTGTCATGAACCACCCTTGCTGCACAAGCCAAAAACGAGCTTGCGGATGCCTGCTGAATAATGCCCACTCACGACGAGCCATGCAAAGGCCTCACTCGTGGATCGCAACGGTGCACAACTGCTACTCGTGTAGCCAGTGCTGCCTTTGCATCTCTCATGAAGCCTGGCTGCACAGGCAAAAAGTGCCTCACATAAACGCCTGGGAAACATACAGCACACGCACCCATGCTGCAATTCTCCCTCACTGGGACCAGTACTGCAGATACAGTGAATACTTTACTGCACCTGGCACTACAAATGTACCACATAATCACTGTTGTCTGCATTATCAACCCTCGTTCAACTCAAGCTGCGAACACACTCAATAGGGCCACCATCCTGCAGCTCTCGCACTCCCATATCTACAGACCCAGTGCACTGCATGCAATCAGCTTGAGCTGTGCACATCGCTCCTATGTGCACCACGAGCTACATGCACAACTGTGCACCCCACTAGCTGCACATGCGCTCGACTGCCCGCTACATTACCTGCATATATGCCCCGGAGGACCCGTTGCACTAACTCCGCTTAAGTCCTACACAAGACTCACTAGGGAACCCACTTCTGCACATTCACCCACTGTGCACATGGTATCACACATGCCGACAGTGCAGCACATGTACACGTGCACCGAGAACAATGAACCTCACTTGGTTTTGCACTCACTTGGCCATGCACCACTCCACTCCTCCCTCCATTACATTGCAACCCTTTCTAACATTCACCAGACTGAACAATACGCCCCGCAGCCCACCGGAGACAATTTCAGCTACTGGCGGTGTAAGGTGGAGCTGGGCTGAGTCATAGTGCCAGGGGTCCCCGCTGGAGGGTGACTTGCTCTACCTCAGTCTTCGCAGGGGCACCACCACCTCAGCTGAACAGAGGGGGAATCAGTGCAACCTTCCTCCACCTGCCAACCAATCACTTACGAGCCTCCACCAGGGTTGCCAGAGAAGGAAACACATGTATAGCCCAAATGGAGTTAAGAACTAGCCCAAACGTAGCCCAGTCACATACGTGTGCATGGCCCAGACAATTTAAGGACAGATTTTTACAGGGAGAGCACATCACTGAGTGCAAGTAGTGTTTTCTGCCCAAACATTATGTGTTTCTACTGACTTCTGCAATTGTATTCACTCTCCCCTCTTGCTTCTCCACTCTTTTGACTGCTAACTCTCTGTTCTCTCCTCCTTTCCCGTCTCCCTTTTCCTATCTCCTCCCCTTACTTTCTTCTATGCACTTACTCAGAATTGTCTCTGGACCTAGTATGATAGCAACCTCGTTTGTCTCCTCCTCCCTCCCCTTACTGTTTTTTTCCTCCCCAACCCCTCTCCAGCACTATCTGAAATGTCGTCAGGTCTAATATGATAGTCACTTGTTTTGTTTCTCCCCTACCTTTCTGCACCCTTCTCCCTCACCTCTTGTTTTTTTTCCGGCTCTACCAGAAATGTCGTCAGGCCTAGTATGGTAGTCGCCTGTCTGTTTCCATTTCCTTCCCACTCACCCCTCCCTTCCTTATCTATGCCTTAGCTCTTGCACTATCTGAAATGTCGTCAGGCCGAGTACGATAGTTAATTTCACATCCTTACTGGTCATGGCCTGTAAGAATGTCATTGTTTTTTCCCTTGTTCCCTCCCTTGCCTTGAAGCGCTTTGAAACACATTGTGTATAGGTGCTATATAAATAAACTATCATATCATATCATATCATATCATATCATATCATCATATCATAAGCCACCCTTGCACGGAGATTAGGAAATCCTAAAACAAGGACATGTATTCCAGCATGCACCATTCTAATCAGGAGATACTAGTACAGCCTTGTCTTTAACCTAGCATTCTTGGATTTGTAGTCCTTGGTGTAACAAGGGGGAACCTAGGACTGATTCAAAGTCCCAGAGTGTAAAGTTAAATCCAGGACTATACTACTATCTCCTGGATGGAATGGGGAATTGTTGCATGTATATAAGAGATCTCTGTGTTAGAAGCTCTTATGTGAAATATGTGTCTGGATGGCTCTGGAAAACGCACAGGGAATTATTTTCCGGCCATGCTTAACAAGGCTGTGGTGGGAATCACTAGCGTAAAAACCTTGTGTAAGGTGTTTATTGATTTCCGCTATGGCCCTTTTTCGTTAATGTGTATGGCAGAGAGGAGCGGTGGAACACAACTTGCCTTTCTGCTGCTCCCTTCCTCTCCACCATTCAAATACTCACAGCGTTTGGGCCATCATGAAAATGCTGAGGATCCCAATGGGGTTCGCCAGCTTGTTGTGCCAGCAAAAAGCAGGCGGCCCCCATAACGATCCATCGTAAACACTGACTCACATGTGTACATGGTCGGCGGTATTTCCATTATTTGCATGGTGTAGTGCAAAAGAGAAAAGCAAAATGCTCCGCGCACGCTTGTATGCTGACAGTTACCCTTCCTTTTTGCACTACGCCGTTCAAGTGACCAAAATTCGGTGGCAGGGACCTGTACACGGCAAAGTACAATCCTGTAGGTCCCAGTCAGGACTGAAATATTCCACTGTGTGCAATCAGTGATTTCCTGTCCCTGTGAAAGCTTTATTTCACAGTGAGAGGACATCACTGACTTCATGCAGTGTTTTCTGATGAACTTCCCAGTATGGAGATAGGGAAATCACATGATAACTCTAGCTCACTCCAGGTGTAATTCTAGCCCACTAAGCAATGTCAGCACTTCATCACACACACATTCCAGGCTTTCGTTGGTACAAATATGTAAGGTTCGGATTATAAAGCCTTCAATAATTCTATGTTATAGAGTTCTGCTTGGAGAATACACAGATAACAGACATCTGAAAACGTAAATCCTTATAAACATGTTAACCTACAAGAACAACACCAGTTTTATTTTTTGCATCCTGAAAAAAATGTGATAGTGGACATGAATCAAAACTTCCCACCCCGTGTCAGGCTAGTAGTCATCATAGGTATACGCCAATCGTTAAACGGGGATTTTATTCTATTCACTTCAACTGATTTGGAAATTAGCACATGTTTTCTAGATAATTGGTGTCGTTTGGCCTCTTTCATTTGGAAATGTCCTGCCATTACGGAAACGTGTTTGAGAGCTCATAACGAGGTGTTGGCAGTAGCACCGGGCTATGCTACATGTGCGTCTCTCTCAACCAGATCTAGCTTTCTGGTACCTTTTAAACTAAAGGGAAGCCTATTTAAATGAAAATTAACTGGTGCTTTGTGTTGCACTTCACCCCCACAGAGAAGAAAGGAACACACATGTAATCGCCATGCACTACTATTACAACTAGGCCAAACTAGCCCAAACAAGCCTAACCACCACTCTCCCGTAATATCCACACAATTGGATTTTGAGAATCTCAATTGTGTGGGAAAGACCAGTCTGACAACCCTGACGTCCACGGCTGTCTAGCTCGGCCACTGGCAGCTCACACAGCTTGATCTCGCAACGTCACTTCTGCCAAAACTCGAAAAAAAATGTCGAGGCTTGATTAAAGCAAGGTCAAAGAGGTCCCATGAGCAGGAGTTTTGGGAGGGGAGAGGCAGGCATGGCTGGGAATGGGCATAGAGGTTAGCATGGCAACAGGCAGTCAATGGTTGGGCAGCTGGGCTCAAAAGCAAACAACACCTACAGACTGTGTTTCACTCCTCATATGCAGTTTATGTGTGTTTCTCTTCATATGCCATTCCTCCCTTTCTGTACTCTGTTGCAATAGTTTAGGGGCCAATTCATGGAACAATTGTACAACGAAATTGGTGGCGCAAGTGTGAAAAATCCAGTGCACGCGTGCAAATCGAACGCAAGTGATTCATGGAAGTCTGTGCGCGTGTTTTTCCTGGGAGCTGCGCCAAACCCGCACCTACCTTACACGTCACTGCAACATCCCGAACACCGTGCACAACGCGCACAGCGAAAGCACACAACGAGTAGAGCACACACCAAAAAGGGGGTGGAACATGCGGAATGGGAACAACGCGTGAAAATGAGGACGTAACTGGGAAGTACTGCTGGGAAATACACAGAACGCCCACACGCTCGCGAACAACAAGTATTCATGGAATTGAATAGGGAAAACCTGCTCACACCAGAAAAAAAGCACAAGCGTAAACACATCCGCCACACAAAAGCAGGCGGAAGCGCCACCACGCAGAATAAAAGTGCGCGCAAACAACAAACACGCATATACAGCTACAATGAATGTCACATTTCTCACAGCAGTGATTGTGGGATAACGCAGGAGGAGGAGAATAGCCAGGTCCGCATTTTTTTGCCCAGGACCATCCTTTTTGGGATGCCTGATGACCAGGTCTATGGCAGGTACAGGTTTCCACCTCATGTCATCCTAGAACTGGCCACTGAGTGGGAGGATGACCTCACATCACACACCTTGTGCTCCCAAGCACTGAGCCCCTTGGAAAAGGTGGTCAATGTCCTGCATTTTTTGGCCACAGGGTAATTTCAGCGGTCATCTGCCTTAGTTTGGGGCATCTCACAGGCCACTCAGTCATGCTGCCTACACCAGGTGCGCGCCCCTCTGTCTGCAGGCACATATACATGCCCAGAACACCCGCAGAAAGGAAGGCCACGGTCCAGGACTTTTACAGGGTGGCACACTTCCCCAAAGTGCTCGGTGCCATAAATTGAAAACATGTGGCCCTACGTCCACCTAGGACCACTGAGAACATCTACTGCAACCACAAGCACTGGCATTCCATGAACGTACAGGTTGCATACAATGCCCATGGAATCATCACATCTGTCTATGCAAACTATCCTGGGTCTACCAATGACAGTTTCATATACAGAGTGTCCGCCCTGAGCCGGGCCCTGGAACCTGGGAAGCATGGCAACACATGGCTCATTGGTAAGTACAAATGCCTGTGCACATACATGCATGTCACACACAGACAAATACACAAACCCAACTAATGACAACCGTCATCACCTCCCCAGGGGACAGTGCCTACCCTATGAGCACCCACATGATGACGTCAATACGGAACCCCACCCCACCACCCCAGGTAAGATACAACACAGCCCATATTGCAACCAGGGCCATAGTGGAGCGTATATTTGGAGTGCTAGAGTCACACTTCCGCTCCCTTGACCGCTCTGGCCTACAGCTACTATATGCACCACCACCAGTGTTCAGGATCATTGTGGCAGCATGTGTCCTGCACAATGTTGCAACACGGCGCGGCATACTGGTGGACATGGTGGTGCCCCCACATCCCCAACCACATGCACAGGCACTGCGCATGGGAGCGGAAAGGGCACGTGGCGAGGCAGCCCAGACCCTGCTTGTGGCCACATTTTAAAATATCAAAAGAAAATTGAAATAGAAGAAGCCATCCCCAATATTAAGAACGGACTTGAATAAGAGTGGGACAATGAGATCTAACTAAAGGATACCACAAAGGTAAATATGACAAAGAGGATTTAACAATAAAGAGTCTCCCATAAACTAATGGGAAGTATACGAGATAGCAACAGGAATACCACAGCGCAATGGGAAGTATAAGAGACAAACAGGAATACCATAGTGTAACTGGTTCACAAGCAAGATCAGAAGGAAGCAAGATAGGAAACAGGAATGAGAGAGGGATTATTTAACCCTTTTGAAATGCAATTAAAGTATATTATAATGTAGAAATTGAACTACATTTACTAAATGAGCCGTCTTTTTAACTTGTTTTCCCAGACCAATATCCGGAGTCTGACCCAGAGTCGAATTAGAAGAGACAGTGAAAGAAGCCTATATTCCAGGCAAAAACAGGGGACAAGCACTATTTGGAGACAAATTACTGTTGTGTTTTTTTCCCCGGAAGAATTTCCTGGCTAATTGTATGAAAGTTGAGTTGAGGAATGAAACATGTCGGGTGTATTTGTGAAAGATGAAAGAATGGATGGCTAAGTGAAAATCACCAGTGATGAAATTTGTAGACTATCAGTCGGTATTACAAGCTACAATAGACTGACAGATAAGATCTAGTTGTGACTAAAAGCACAGATATAGTGAATTAACAAGAAGGATTACACTACAGATTGTCTACAAGATATCTTGTCAGAAAAATAAATTTTTATAATTGCTATTGTAAAGTAAATAGGGAAAATCAAACAAAAAATATAAAAATATTGCTTGTTGATGAAGTGTGTTTTTAGAGAAAAGAACAAAATGTTATATTTTTTTAACATATGAAAATAAAAGTGATATTACTTTTGTTATAAAAACGGTATGTGGTATGTTTGAATTTAATAAGTAAATACATACAATTCAGGGTCAAATCTGGATAAGGATGAGAAAACAAGGGACCCCTTGCACATACAATATAAAGGTGTTGACTTTGAAATACCACTCCAGTTCTAAAAACATTAGGAACGAATCCGGTCAAAGGTCTCTACTAGTCGAACTACCCACTTGAAGTACTCCTTAAGCCCATCACTCAACCAAACACCATAATAACCATTTTTAAATATTATCCCTTGAAACTATCTAACATAGATAATTGTTTTCAACCTAAACCCAAGTTTATTACACGGTCGGCGGTAGCAGCCGTGTACTTATGGTTACGTTTTTAAACCTATAGGAAGAGCACTTTTTGGGTGATTTATCCTCACCAAACTTTGCAAAAAGGGAATATGGCCTGCTCTGAATTTATTTGGCTAGTTTGGTGAGGTTTCGTCAAGGGGGGGGAGGAGTTATAGGGGAGTCCCACATTTTTTTCTTCCATAGACATTATAGAAAAGATTTAGATTTTGCTCACGCCTACAGCCGAAACCGCTGGATGGATTTTCACCAAATGTGCGCCAGCCGCAACCGCTTGGTCCCAAAAGCATGCGTTTGTTAATTTGGTTTAAATCCATCCAGTAGTTTCTTTTAAAATGAGCAAAATGTAGGTGCAAAAAAATGTGTGATATCTGGCTCAAGTCCGCAGACCCATTTCCCTGTCCAGTCTGCGGACAGGATTCCGATTGACCTAGACGGTGCGGTGATGTCCGGGGACATCGGATGCACCCACTGATTGGATGGTGAAAAGCGTGAAGTGCATCAGATTTTTGGAAACGCCCACCATGTTGGATTCGTGGTCATCCGCCGGTGTATAAAAAAGCACAACATTGCACTTGTCAAACTTATGATACAAGCTCTTGGGAGGTGAGAGGGGTGATGAGGATGGGATGGGATATGGCCATGAAAAGCCAAAAAACTGGTCTTTTTCACCCCGAAAGTCCGCAAAAGTATCCGTCTGGATGTTCGGGGACAGTCATGTGATGTTCGTTGACACTTCAGATGTTCGGGGACATCTATGCCTATTTCTGCATTACAGGGTTGGTGAAAAGCAGTTCTTAGATGGCTTATAACTTTGGTGCCACTCAATGAAACTGAAAGACATATTGGAATTTTATTCTAGACTTGATTCGGAATAGTTTTGGGTAAGAGTTGAGCTGTGTTGTCAAGAGGGAACACATTTAGAGGAGGGGTCCCAACATATTGTAAAGGATTTTAAATGTTGTGCCAATTGACAAATTTGCAGAAACGTTTACAAAACAATTTTAAATCAAGAAATAAATGATTTTGTGAAGATTGGTGGGATTTTTTCAAAAGAGGGTAAATTAAAGGGGGTCTCAGCATTTTTAGATGGCTTATAATTTTGTTGCCGTTTGACGAATGTGGACAAAAGTTTTCAGAATGATTATAGAACCAACCTTCAATGTTTGTGTAAAGACTGAATGGATTTTGTAAAGTGGAGGTTGAGTTACACGACTATTGTATACACATACATTTTGACACCTTAAAATAAAATAAAACATGGGGGATTTCAAGCAAACTTGTGTAAGGAGCATTGGCAAGGACCTTAAAACATGGTTTTGCAGATGTGCCTGTGTTTTATTTTTTTGGCAAGTGTCATAATGTAGGTACAATAATAGTGATATACTTTTGGTGACTGAGGTGTGGCCATGGGCAGTGGCCAGATTGTCCGGGTCATGGCATAAGGTCATGACCGGGGCAATCTGGCTACTGGCCATGACCGTGAGGGATGAAAAAAAATGGGGTTAAAGTGGCCATCTCCACCTGGGACCGGATATGTGATACAGTTATACGAAAGTGGGATAGGATTGAAAGGGAAAAAATGTGCTTGTGGTAATATGGTCATAGGGTTCTGTCTTCCCCTTCTGCAAGCTGCCATGGAAAGGGAAGAGGGGCTCTGTACAGAGCATGGCCTTCCCTTTCTATGGGGGCCATCTTGGAAAAATCTTTTTTTTAGCACCCCAGGTTCCCGCTTTGGCGAAGGGCCTTTATCCCTCATTGCAGGGGTTGCAATGGAGGATAATGGTCTGGAGCCTTTGTTATTTATTTATTTATTTATTTATTTATTTACAATGCGCCGAAGCCCGCAGGCATCAGTGCGCATACAGACACATTTCAGTTAGGCCGATAACTTGGGCTGCCAGGCCGTTATCCCCCAGAACGGGGGATGAACACCACATTATTCCCATTAGCTTAACACAAAATGCTAATGTAAATATTGGAAAAACATATTGAGTCTATGTACTTTACTGAGAGATGTAAAGTAGTTGGAGTCTTTAAGATTTTCTTTTAGTTCTATTTTTTAACTGTGAAATGTGGTTCCTAAAGGAACCTTTCTTTTGTTGTTTTAAAAAATAAAATGTTTCCAGGAGAGTTTAGAACGTAAGGTGATGAGGGAAATGAAGGAAAAGGCACCAAGCACTAATATGGAGGGGCACGTCGGCAGGGGACTATGTTGTGCATGTGTTACTTCTAAGGTACTGGGCAGTGTTTCTCATGCTCATTGATTACAGCTTCTAAAGCACTTTGAAATTGTTTCCCCGTGCAGAGTGGTGTATTTCAGTATATATAGAGGACTGTTGTCTTCCAAAGATATGGATCAACAGCCTCTTGCATTGCTTGCAAGGTAGCTGGTGGGATTTTGTGTCCCTCTGCAGTAGGCTATGTTTTTACAGTATTGGTAGGGAAGATGATGTCAAAGAGGATAGCCTACCACTTACTAAGAAAGGAACAATCTTGCTGAGAGCATTGCGGTAGTTGGATTTCGTGTGGTGGCGCATGGAGGTCGTCCCGTTGGAGTAATGTCCAGGTAGTCCGGGACTGAGTACAAAATTGCACACATTGCATTTCACTTTTTTAGCTTTAGCCTTTGGTACATTCTCAACAGTAGTAAAGAAGGCTGGCAATAGCTGATGCAATTTTTGAGATAAATAGCAGTTTTGCTACTATTCTTCCAAGTATATGCCTTGTACTAGATTGTTAATGGATAATGAGTAAGAATAGGTGAAGGGGCTGTGCAAGGGTACATTTTGAGCTTGAAAGTTCCTAGATCAGTGGAAAATGAAGTTTCTAACTGTCCTCGAAACAAGGACCTGAATGCGAAGTGCAAACGCGTTCATGAAGGCGTCATCATGCCACGCATGAGCACATGGGGACGTGGCACTATCCGGAAGGTCCGCGAAGACGTCAGACATTCGCCGACGTCGATGGAAGCAAAGACAGTGGAAAAAGTATAGAAGTGTTAAAAATGATGATAGAAGGTGGGTAATGGCATTGTTTTAAGGTGAAATTTTGTAAATTGGACAAAAATGTTGTTATATTGGGGTAAGTATGATATTATTAAGTTGTAGGAAAATAGCATGTACTGGTTAAAAACTCATGAAATTCTCTGAAATAAACATTGTTAAAGAGACGTTATGGTGAAGTTGTACCAATAAAAACAGATACAATTCACTGACAAAACTTTATTAAAGGGACGTTATGGTTAAGTTGCACTAATAAAAACCTATGAAATTCAATGAAAAAGGGATGTTATGGTTACAAATAAAATCGAGAAACCTCAGAAATTCACCAGTTATGGTAAGCTAAGCAACCATAACTTGCGCCACCACCATGCACTACTAAGACTAACACCCAGGGCATCAAAAATGAGATCACAAATGTAATCGATGACATACCTGATGACATCACATATCTGGGCCACTTGTTTTTGTTGACTGACATGTCAACGTCCAAACAGTAATCAATGATTACACACAAGTAATTACCATCACTCCCACCTACACCCACTTTTCCTAGTCCCTGAACTCCAGCCAATCTGTGCATACCAAATACAAATTGCACGTACAGCCACTAGTCCTAGTCCCTGCACTTCGGCCAATCTTTGCACCTCAAAAGCAAATTGCACATACACCCACTATTCTTAGTCCCTGTCCCTCCACCGATCTGTGCACCCCAAATGTAAATTGCACCTTCACCCACTATTCTAGTCCCTGTACTTCCACCAATCCTCACAGTACATGCACCACCAAGGCGCACTCCAAATCCCCATGACTGCAGCCAGTCCACCTCCTCATAGTACATGCACCTCAAAGATGCGCTCCAAATAACCATGACTCCACAGCCACTCCCCTTCCAAAAATGACATCATCTTTGCACTAAGCTTGACTCAGAGGTACATCAATCGGACACCCTCATAGCACCATACAAGACAACTACCTTGACAAATTTTGAATGTATATTACCTGCTGTTCACTTGGAGACAGGAACTTGATCATTGGTCTGCCAAACACCTACAATATGTGTGTGCTTCACTCACATAACTCACAGCTGACATCAAGACTCGGACTCCACTGAATGTACTACAATGCCACATGCAACAGGAATAAATGGCAAAAAACCCTTACTGAGCCAAGAGTGTAGAACAGGCAGACCACCTTTATCTCTAGGACAAGGTGCCGCATTTTCATTTGCCACCAATGAGAATTGGGTCTTGCCTCCCCATCCCTCCCTGTAGGAGAAAAGCTCAATTGCACGAGAGAAACAGGATTCCCCAGGTTTCTACCTCTGGTCTCGGGTGTCTGTCTCCCATGTGGGCTGACCATACCCCTGTCCAGTGGGGCCTGCTGGTCCTTAGCCAGAGTCCTTCATGACCAGGGCCATGGGAATGCATTGCACTACCAGATGGCTACCCTGCTCTGGAAGTCCTGTTGCCTATCAATTTGAAACTTGGCTCCAGTTGGGTCCATAAGGAGGCTGGATGCTCTTGGAGGCCCACACCTTCCCTCTGTAACACAGGGTACATAGATTACAAGTAAGTGTAGTCACCGTTTCCTGGATTACTATACACAGTGTGTCAGGTTCCTGTATGCATTCCACATTGAACTTTCTGCCCAGCCTGGGCTCTGTGGTGAAACCACCTTACATCACCAAGTGGCCCAGGGCCATGCCTCAGGCAATGTCCTAGCTGGGTGTGTTCTTTCCAGAGTACAACTTTTTTTTCCACACACAGCAGGGTGCCTTGCAAACAGGAGAACATCTGCCGACTTGCAGCTGCATGCAAGGGCAGCCTCTCCACCTTCCTTCCCGCACAGCATTGGATAGATTTTGTGTACTTGTTCCATCTAGGGTTGGACTCACTGCCCAACCTCGGCTGTTCTCCCAAGCTATTAGCTATCACCTGCCTTGGGATCATGTCACCTCAAGGGTATTCCCCCTTGGGTAGGGCCCCTTCTGCATCATACACAAGGCTGTCTGGGGCCGGGGACCACGATATCTACAACTGGCTCCCACTAAATACTCTCCCTCCAGATGTTATGTTCCTCCTGCACCAACTCTCTGTGTGTTAAGCACTTCGCTAAACTGCAAGTTGTTGGTCAATCTCTTTTCTTAGCAGTCTCCCTCCTATTAATAGCCTTCATCTTCGTCTTGAGTGGGATCTCCTAAAAATCTGGAAGCTCCTCAAGACTTTCCTGTTCACCTCCTCCTTCCCTTTCCCCCTCATCTGTTAAATCCCACAGTTGCTGAGATTGGTGACCAGGGTCCTTATGTGTCCTACCGGGTCCTGGCCTTTCGCACCCAATCGCCTATAGCCTCCATGCCTCCAAGCACTTCGCCTTGGCACCCACTGTCCTTTGTCACCACAGGCCTGCACTTTCTCATTTATTGGCGGCTGACCACTCCACCTAGGCACTTACAGATGTTCACTCCTATCACTTCATTCTTGATACACCTAGCACTTACCCCCACTCCCTCATTCCTTCTCTCTCTCTGCACTTGCACGTTCTGAATTCTCACAAGGCCTAGTAGGTCCGCCTCCATCTTTCATTGTTGTATTTGTTCTTCAGTCCCATTTCCACTCCCTGTTGCCCTGTGGGTGCTTTGAAACACAATTTACCTGTTGCATACGCGACTTACAAAGGCCCTACCCTCCAAACAGAGTGAAGGCTGAGCATCCCGGCAGCTCCACAGTGGTCAGATCAGAGTGGAAGGCAGGTCATTTGGCGAAAGTACATGGGTACGTGTGGTTTTGCAGGCCACGTGAGTCATGAGTCATGCCCTTGCCCTTCACCAAGCACATTTCACACCAGCTGTCTGGGATGATGACCGTTCTGCATGGAGCTGCCTCACTCTTTACCACGCTGGTGGTGGACATGCATTTTGCAGATGCCCCGCCTCCCTCTCAAATTGTGCATAGGCCCAGCTTCTACCTCCCACCCCTCTGTGGAGGAGCAGACTGGGCTGCTGGGCCCCAAGGGGCTGACCTGTCCACCCGTCCCACAGGCATTGATGTACGCACCAATGCTCGGGTCGTGCCCCTGAGGGTGTGAAGGTCAGCACAAGGTGGTGCTGCAGCTCCCCTGTTGCCACCCTCCAGCATGTGTGGCTACCTAGTTCATCCTGCCATTAGCATATGCTTGTCTCAAGGATCAAGCCATGAAGTGTAAGTACACATGGCTGGCTCGGTGAAACTGTGAATGACCGATCAAATCAGTAATCGTTCCCTAGTTCACTCCGTCTGTCATTTGGATAACTGAGGACATTGCAGAGACAATACATGCCAATGAGTGCTGACCTCCTAAGATGCATGCATCAATCATACCAAAACCAATCAGGGCTCTCCTGGGTGCTATTGTGACTCTAGACAACCTGGAGGCGATTGCACGTCCCTGTAATGGCGACGATACAGTTGAATGTCTGCCCTTCAATCCTTCAATTGTAGTGTCTGTACCTATCATGATGACCACGGGAAATGGCGGATCATAGTTCGATACTGTAAAGGGAGCCTGAGAAACAGCTACCACATCCAAGGAATTCAGCAGGTGCATAAATTACCTTCTCCTGACTTGTGGAGAAAGTGATGAAAAATAACAAATCAGGACTCTTACGAGGCCCAGTAATTGGAATGAGTGCACTTTCGATCCATTAACACGGATCCATTGGAGGACAAGTCTGGTGACATTATATGCCATAATTGACAGCTCAAATAGCGTATCTGAATATTGCTACATTTACAAATGCATGTTGGATCAAGGTATCAAGCTGGAGGTCTGCTGGCAAGTGAGCAACTGTTTGTCACAGCTACTTCTTCCCAGTACCTCCGTGATGCATTTGTCTGAGTGTCCCGGGGGTCCAAAGTGTTCACTAAATCAGAGTGTTCAATGCAGGCCGGTCACCTGAATACCTCAGCCAGGATTATTTGAATATGACTTTGCTGCTATTGTGTTGGTTGGTGGAAAAGTGACCATGTTGGGAAGGGGCCGGTGGGGGCCTTGGCAATGTGACGCTAGAGCTGTAACTGTTGGAAAAAGGCAAGATGATCCAGTGTAAAAGCATTGAGCAAGATTGTCTTCATCATTCCAGAATAGAAGTTTGAGGTTTGAGGATGATCAGATACCATCCTAGGTCATACCATAAATGATGATGACAAGCTATCTGGTGGCGTCATTCTCAATACCCACAGAGTGGCTTCTGGGATGAGTATGGTTGCAAAGCAGAAACATAAAGAAATTGACAGAAGGGCACCACCAGGTGTGGAGCCTGTGGCTTGAATTGATTCAACATGGAAAAACTCACCTGGCCTGGACAGGATAAGGAATGTCAAACTGATGGCTTTGTTTCCTTTCTGTGGGTGCATGGCCATTCTTAGTTAGTCGAATTGATATGTGAGGTAAATTCTGATAATGAACAAGACTCCAGCATACCAACTAGTCATGCTACCTCCAGTGGTTGGAGATCAACTTCTAGGAGGAACAAGTGGCGTTCAGCCACACGAGCCAGACAGGTCTGTGATGCCCTTTGATGTCTGTGGATGCATGTGTGCCACACTAAACAGATCACTGTGTGTCTACCCTTCACCAACACGTCCAGGTAACATGCTGAACTGTGTGTGTGACAGGTATTGTGGATAGCAATCTATTCACTTAAATTAGGAATTCCCAACATGTGCAGGTCATACTCTTGCATTGATGAAGTTCATGAGCTTCGAACACAGTGCCTGTTTCCACTACTGATTGGATGGTTCAGTGAGCTCCTCAGATTGGCCCCGCTGGGGTCGGCAGCATCCCTGGTGGTGCACGAGAAAATGATCACACACTACAATCTACAGGGAGTGTAAGTCATAACAAGGTTCCTGTAGATGAACCTGCAAAGGGATCATGAATGGCGGATCAGCCAGAGGTTGCGTCCCATAAGAGCACACCCACAGCCTGGGGCATACCTCGCACCATGGTCTGGCCACCAAAGTGGTTTGTGAGTGTGACGTGGAAGACCAGTAGCTGAGATTGTGCCATCTTGGAGTTGGATTGCTTTTGAATGCAGCACAGAATGGGTGGTCAACTCCACCTGAGGCTAAATATGGTGAGACTGATAGCCAACAAGTACCATACGGGAAAGTTAAAATAACTCAGAAGATAGAGTCCAAGAGGGTGGCAAACTGTCTGAAAGGTAAATGGGTGTGGTCTGTGCGGTCTGCCTGGGGGATTTAACACAATGGGCAGGTCGGTCTCCCAGAATTACAGACCTTCTTTGGGGAAACACTTCCTGGGGTTCGCCCTTCACTTGCAGCGTGAACTCCCTCTATAGCATTCCATGGCAAATGACACTGGGTTGGCTGTGAATCCCCCTGGGGGCTGGTGGCCCTCTGCTGCACCAGAGAGTGTCACACCCCCTGGCAGCAATTTCCCATGTGTGTGGGGCTGAGGGAGATTGAGTGCTTCTGCACCCTCCTCTGTCAACTGCCCCAGGCCCTTTTGGGAATAGCTGTGGTGGCAATGGGGGAGGTGGACCCCTGCTCCTGGTGCAACTGTTAACTGGAGTGGACAGTCCTCAGTGAGCCGAAACGCATTGTGCCGCCAGGTCAGGAGGCCTCCGACAACTGCCAAGGGTCTGTGGTGATGTTGGTTACATATCTGACTCATTCTGAAACATGGACCGAGGAGTTCAACACTGAAGAGAGAGTCCAAAGATGCCCCTCCTCACCCCCATATTCATGTCAAGAAGAAGAGCCAGGAATGTTTGCTGCCACCCATCTTATTTTGGACGAATCCCAAGTGCACAAATGATTGACAAGTATACTCAAAGTTATCCTCTCAGTCAGCCATACAGGCCAAATACCATGCAAGTTTATACATGTGTAGGAGTACAACCAGAAATAATGGACAGAGAAGCCTATATGGACAGTCTCGACTGAGCACGAAGAAGCCACAATGCTGACGTCATTAGTGACACCAAGATGTAGCAGCGTTAGACATGAAGCATATTCACAGCCCTCCACCGCATCACACAAACACACACTTGCATACATGAAGAACATGCATACACTGTTCTATAGCTGGTGCAAAAATACATACTATTGATGCTTTTATTATTTTTGTATTAGCCACATTTAATAAGGCAGAACCGCAAGGCACAAGAGATCCTGATAAAGCTTGCAGATGTTTAAAGCAAACAACCCTATGTAACTGCAGAGATTTATGTTGAACCTGGTAGGACCCACTATAAATAATGTATAGAGTACCTAGGATAACATTAACAAGTAGAAAACATATTAAATGCCTATGGAAAATTACAGAAGGCCCAAGAGCCACAGGACCTGAGACAAGGGAAGCTGATTCTGGCTGCATGGAGCATGTAGAAGGCTCAGAGCAAAGGTCAGATTGCACAGACACATTCCAGTCACCAGGCGACAAAGGGACCATCTGGAGAGAAACTGAATAAATCCTCATACATGTGAGCTGCAGAGCTCAATTCTGTGGTCCCTAGACATGTGGTACAGCCAGATGAGACAATGGACATTCACCTGTGGTGGGAGAGCAGAGCCAATCCCATCAAGTAAGACGCAGACTGCGACAAGTGTTACGACAGAAGGAGCACATTCTCATAGGCAAGGTGATACACATAAGTTACAATGCAGATACGTTATCGTTCACATCAACTTGAATAGGTCCACAGCGAGCCAAGAACTTGATCGAGTCCCAGTCCTGTGGAGATCAGCTCTAACCAATCATATCCGAGAAACACAGGAGTTGATGGCAAGGGGCATGAACCAATGGTAAGCCCACTACTCTGCAAAAATGTACTGCAAAAATGTAATCGATAGTTTCTTGGGGATGGGAGAGGCCAGCCACCTGACATGCAAGGACCAGTAGAATAACCCCTGCAGGGTTCTCCCATAGGTAATTGTACTCTCGATACCCAGTCCCTTGTAATGACAGGTTTTTTGGGGAAGGGCCCAGATGATGATTAAATATTTATACAAAACTAAGACTTAGACGTACCCAAGAATTCCTGTTTTCTTGTATTGATCCCTGTCGGTTTTATTTGCATTAAACTGCAATATTATTTGCCTTTGGCTAAGTCCTCCATTTGTTCTGGGGAGGGTGTTGGGCCCTCCAAGTTGGTGGACATTCAACCATACTCTGTCATACCTGGGAGTCCCTCCCAACAACATGTGCCCCAATCTGAAGGCTGAATAAACCCTGTGGAGTAATGAAGCTGCTGGCTGCAGTGTGATCTTGTTGTGGTGTTACAGCAGGTGCACCACTGTGTTGGGGTGGTGGAGCATGAGCATCTGTGGTATGACACAAAATATAGAGAATCATGTCTGAGGAGGGCACAACCAGAGGAAAGTCAGTTGTTTGTATGTTTCGGTCCTGACGTCAAATCAGTCATATGACCTGTGTTTAGGGGCAAAAGACTAACCAAACAATCTAGTAGCTAGTTCAATCCCAATTCCCTCTCAGGATAGCCGGTGTTCAGAAAAAAATAACTGTTGTATCTGCTCAAGCAAATGTTGAGAGGTTGTGGTGCCGAAAAGATCTCAAACGCAAAAAGTGAAATATTTTTAAATATCTATGCAAAGAGTACGTAAAGCGCGTTTATTTAATTTTTGTTTCATGCTGTTACACTGTTGCGGTGTGGCAGTGGCATTGTGCCTGGGGCCGACTTTTATCATACGCAAGTGCCTTTCTGCTTAATGGCACCATGTGGAAACTATAACATTGTCGCTGCTTTCTACCTGCATTCAAGGCCGCTGAAGTCCCTCCTCTCTTTACCTCAGAGTTGTGATTGGCTGATCTTGCTTCAAGTGTCCAATGGGGAACCAGCAGGCTTTACCCGGCCCCCTCTTCTAAGGCCCACTTTTAAGGCCCTGTCAGTTCCCCTGTCCGATTACTGGCTGGGACTGAGGGCCTCTCCTACCCATGGAGGCTGATGACAAGCTTCCGGACACTCAGTAAGCAATGGACCCCAACACTTCTCTATAAGTCAGTTCCCTTAACTCTTCACCACTTTGATCCTTTCGTTCATACCAGAACTGTTGGAACTCTCACTTCACCCCAGCTGGACCCAACAACAACAACAACAACAAAAATGTTTTGCCCAGTTGCTGCATGCATTTCACAATGCCCTGTTAATAAAACGTTTCAGTTGTGCCCAGCTGCTGCATGTAGTTCACCTTGCCTGCTAGAAAAAACAATATTAGTTTTCCCTGCTAGAAAAACTATTTTAGCTGCACCCAGTTGCTGCATGTAGTTCACCTTGCTCTGCTAGAAAAACGATTTTAGTTGTGCCCAGTTACTGCATGTGGTTCACTTTGCCCTGCTATTTCATATTTAAATCACAGTTGCTGCTTTTATTTCACTTGTCCTGCTAGAAAATCACATTTAGTTTGGCCTTGTGGTTTCTGTGTTCTTCACTAGCTGGCACGCTCCCTCTGTCTCCTCCCTCCCCTTGCACTCCCCATCACCCTCATGCCCCCTACCTCCAAGTGTATCAGTGCTTCAGCCTGGTAATTGTCTCCCCCCTCCACTTCAGCCAACCATGATGCTTTCTATCTTTCCTATGCTCTTCAACTGCTTCACTATCTCTGATCCTCCTATCACTAACGCTGGCCGGAAGAAACTTAAGAAGGACATACTGGCCTTCAAGCCAAGCCTTCCTATTGCAGACACCTATGTCACGCCTTCTGCCAGAGAGACTATCACTGACATTCTCTTCTTTGTTAATGCACGCGATCTATGGACTTGCTACATGGTTGGCTTTCTCTCTCCTATCGCGGTTTCTCTCATTAATGGTGGCACTTGCTCAGAGGTTCTCCTTGACCCCTTCGCCATTTCCAGAGCCATCATTAATTTTTATCTCAATGGAAACATCATGGTTCAGAATGCTCAACCCAACCTTTGTCTCTTTGAAAGGCTCCTCCCTCGCCTCTTTAACCTCACCTCTCCCTCCGGCCAGGCTCCATTGCCAACTGTGCCCTCCTCTACTGCACAGCCACCCTCCCCTTTCCTCACTGTCCCGGCTCCCTTGTCAGCCTCGGCTCCTCTGCCATCCTCCACTATCCCCCTGCCCCTCTTGCCACCCTCTGGGGGGATCACTGCCCCCTGCGCACCCTGAGGAAGACCCTCAAAGATGGCGAGCTGCTCCACATTGCCGCTCTCAACACCTGCTCTGCTGTCATACACTCGTCTGACATTTGCAACCTCCTTGAACTCATGTATCTTAATTTGCTTGAGATCACAGGGACCTGGTTCAAGGATAGCTCCATCACAAACTTTGACGCACACCTCCTGAAGGCTAGAAAATCCTATCTGCACCCAGGCCAATGAAGACAGATGGGGGAGTGGGGTTTATCTTCCCAGAATGGATACATGTGTCCATCATCCCTACTCAGGCCTACTCCTCCTTCGAATTCCTAGTTTGCAGACTCTCCCTATCTCCTAAATCTTCTCTCATTATTGCCACCTTCTATCGGCCACCAGGCCAGTCCACTCTCTTCCTTTCTCAATGGGCTGACCTGGCTTCCACCCTACTCCCCTCCTCCTCTCCACTCCTGCTGATGGGTGATCTTAACATTCATCTGGACTTGCCTGACACCTCAGGCCCTTTTTGCAACCTGTGCGACTCTCTCACCCTTTCTTTCCTTCCCTCTAGCCCCACACATACCGCAGGCCACAGCTTGGATGCTCTAATCTCTACTGCCATCCCCCTCGCTATCCCTCTTACTACCTCCCTCTCTTGGACTGACCACTCTCTTCTCTCAACACACCTGAAGGTCTCCTCAATTCTTGCTGCAATATATCCGGCACAGCCACTTGGCTTCAAAGTCACCACACCCATGTAAAAAGTGGCCGTGGCTGCCTTTGCCACCTCCTACTCTCCTCCACCCACCCCTTCGGCTTATTCCTACCCTGACCCAGCCCTCGGTAACATCAATCTCTCCAACTCCCTTGACTTTCTTGCCCCTGTCATGAAGGTCCGACTGAAGCCTTCCAAAAAGTGCAACTATTGGTACGACTCCGACCTGACTGCCCTTAAACACAAGTGTAAGACAACTGAGCAGAAATGGAATGCGTCGGAAGAACCATTTGACAAACTGGCCTGCCGCCTCCTTCAAAGAAATTATCGTCTCCGCATCCAAACCAAGAAAATAATCTTTATTGAAGCCCGCAATCTCATCAGCATCAAGCAACATGGCCACATTTTTCAAAGTCTGCAATGAACTGGCCAATCCTGCAGCAACCTCTTCTTCTGTTACAGCCACCTAGGAACTTTCCTCGGCCCTGGCTGCACATTTCACCACAAAAACCCAAGAGATCCTTTCCACCCTCTCTTAAACACCACAGCATACACCAACATCAGAGCCTCCCTTGGCCACTCCTCCTCTTACCCTCTCTTTTTTCACTCAACACACCGGATGAGGTCAGCGGACAAGTCTGATCTATGAAGGCTTCATCCAAACAGGTGGACCCCTGCCCTTCCAAAACCATTAAATAAAATATCGACTCCCTCACCCCAGCCTTCGCTGATCTCTGCCATCTCTCCTTTTTCACTGGAGCTTTCCCAACTGCCCTGAAGTACTCCCTCGTGAACCCTGTGCTCAAAAAACCTTTTACCAACCCCACCATTCCGGAAAACCACCGCCCTATCTACATCACTGCTTTCTTGGGCAAAATCCTGGAGAAACTGGCTATATCTCAGCTGCCCCCCTGCCTCACTGAATCTTTTGGTTGTTTCCAGAGCAATCAATCCGACTTTAGAGCATCCAGAGGCATGGAAACTGCTCTTTTGAACACCCACGAAGACCTGCTCTCAAATCATGACACTAACACCCCCTCGATTCTCATTCTCCTCGACCTCTCCTCTGCCTTCTACATGGTTAACCATGACATCCTGATCGCACATATCTGTGACTGTCCGGTCCTGGATCCATTGGTCCGCAGAGGCTGCTGAACTCCACAATCTACCAAAAATGTTTGAGCAACAACTGCTCAAACTAACAGCTGAAGTTCCAACCCTCTTAAGGGAAAGGGGAAGTGGAGAAAACAAAAAACGGCACAGATCTCTATCTTCGTTCTGGCTTCAATCTGGAGAGAAAGAGACAAAAACAATAATTACTCTATTCATCAAAATCTCTTGCTCCCTTGAAACTCCCAATGAGATTCCTCATTCCTCAGAGTTAGGTCTCTTCTGTCTCAACTATTGCCTTGCTTCCTAAAGTATTCTCTTACTTACTCAGAAAGTCTGAAGAGTACTTTGAAATTAGCTCCAACAAACTTGAGTGACTAGATATATCAAAGTTAATCACAAAACTGTTTAATGAGTTCCAGCAAACTTGAGTGACAAGTTAGATCAAAGTTCATCACAAGACTGTTGCTTTCCAGAAAGACTCGAGCCTACTAACTCTTCTCTGGTGTTTTAGACAATATTAAAATGATGCAGTATCTCTTCAGTGTACATTGTTAGTTTTCTTGTAAAAGATTACTTTAACTTTGCTTGGAAATTCTCCACGCAGCATGCTTTAAAGCAGAACTGTAAAACTTACCTTGCGCACCGCTTGCAGCAGGAACCCGCTGTTCATCATATCTTGCACACCTTTCACCCGACTCGGGGGCCCTGCAAGGAAATAGAAAAGCCTTTAGAACTCTTCTGCCATCTCCGCTCACCGCTATTGCTGCAGTCCAGTGCTGTGAACTGGCACGCAATCAGCAAGTGCCACAGCAGATCAGATACATCATATACAGTGAAGTAACTGGGCAGTCACGGACTTGGTGACTCTACTTACCTGAACATACCTGAGAACCCACCTAAATTGAAATCCCAGTGCAGTAACTGGGTAACACAAACTCATGGAACTAAATCAGCAAACTGCTGGAGGCAGTTCTCAAAGACAGCAACTCCGGAGCAGCACCCAAGAAATAGCGCCCCTGCATGAGCAGGATGGAGTGTGCACCAAATTAAACACACAAGTGAGAAACGCACTGTAGTGAATTAGGTATCTAGAAGGAGGGTAGGGTATCCCTTTAATTCAACCCTAACCATTCACTCTTTTGGCAGGTCAGACTTCCCACTAACGGTGGGGTGGTGTAGAACCAGAGAAGCAACTGGAAGACTTCATTGCTCCTGCAGTGACTCAGGTTAACGTGACATCTAAAAATTCTAACTATCTGCTTCACTTCGTCAGAGGTACTCTACCTTTTGTCACTTTCCCCCAGGGGGTCACTGTCTCCAGAGCCCTCGTTCTCTCCAGGCTGGACTATTGCAGCAGCCTCTTCCTCAACCTCCCTTCGTCTGCCCTGTCCCCTCTGCAAATCATACAGAATTGAACCGCAAGACTTATACTTGGCCTCAAGCCCAGGCACTGCATCTCTCTGGCACTGAAATCCCTCCACTGGCTCCTCGTGGCAGCAAGGATCATATTCAAGACCCAGTGCATTGTTTACAAGGCTTTCAGGGGCCTGGGACCTAAATACCTGCAACACTGCCTACTTAAATACTGTCCCTCATGAGCCCTCCGTTCATCTACCTTCGACCTTCTGCGAGTGAGCCGGTTCTCCAAGCAAAGATTTGGAGGGAGATACTTATCCTCAGTAGGTGCCTCCCTCTGGAATATCCTCCGTGCCGTCCTCTGCCTTGAGCTGGATCTCCTTAAATTCCGGAAAGTCCTCAAGACTTTCCTCTTTGCCTCTTCCTTCTCTCAACCTCTACCCTGCTAACACAGTTCCCTATTTTTCCCTCTCTCCCTCTCACGCTGGCTGGCTGTCGGGTGTACCTCAGAGTCTCACTGGTCCCCGGCACCCCCCCAGTCCTCTTTCACACTTGTCACAAGGCCCTACACCCCACCCACACTCAATGCACTTATGAAATTAACTCTAGAGAGTGGCTCTATCTGCACTTACCCAAGTCTTAAACGATCGGGTGCACTTGATTCCACCCCGTGACCTTCTTTGCACTTGCTCGATCCCTATGCACCACGCCTGAAGATCGTATGTCTGTTCTCCCTTTCCTTCACCCCTTAACTGCACTGTTAAAACTGCAGAATTGCCGTCAGGCCTATTTACTGTCTCCCAAACTGTTAAATGTATTTTTTACTCACTTACTCTGCCTGTGCAGATAATTATTGTCTCAGAAATTCAAGGGCTTTGAGCGACTGTTTGTTTTTCCCCATGTTCCCACCCTCCTTGAGAGCTTTGAAACACTTGCCTGTGTATAGGTGCTATATAAATAAACAATACCATACCATACCAAACCATCCACAAACATCCAATGGCTGAGAATCTCGGCTTGCTGGTGTGGACCCTGCCATCTAATATGAGTGCTCCATGGCCCACGTCTGGTAAACTGAACTGGTGCCGTGGGATGAACCAAACGCTGGGTGCCGAGACTCATAAGACCATAGAAAATGTTGTCAGTTAACATAGACAACAAGACGGGGGCCATGCAATTAAGAATCCACAAATGAGTGTGTAACAACGGAACTACCAATTCAACTAGCCCTGATAATGTATGGTGCTGGAGTCGTGGGCCCATAACCTGCCATCGTTAGCACTGAAAACTACAGTGGCGACTGTGCCGCAAGGGTCTACATCCTTCCAGATGTTCTGCAGACTGCATGTGCAACTCCCACCCACAAGGGGTGCACCTGCGGGAGTGCATGCTAGACGGGAACTGCTTGTCTCCCATTACAGACAGCCTAGTAGTCCAGATGGCCTAAGGGCAAGCTGGCGGCAGGTAGAGTGACTCCACCGAACAAGTGGGAAACAGAGAAGAGAGCCTGGGCCTTGGTTTGCAGATGGCGAATTAAGTCCTGGCCCCAGGCTACCGAGGGTGCTGATAAAGCTCCGGAACCTGGACGGTGGGCTCAAGGCAGGCACAGACACATGGCCACATGGCCATCTGGCTGGGGTGGTTTAACCTGATGACCCATGTTGTGGCTCGCCCTGCTGACTCATATATTTATCTCCAGCCTGTCTCCTTTAGCGCCCACTCTGTGGGGGCACAATGGTGGATGGGATGTGTCCACCTCAGGATTCACATGAGTGCCGCAGCTGGTGGAGGCCTTCCCTGTGCCTGTACGTGTGCACCAGGAAGGCAGCAAGCCAACCACCCCCCATTCCTCCAGTGCAGGAATTGCCCAATGGCCGTGAGCGCAGAGCGAAGCTGAAGCTAACCCGAAAGCTGTTTGCCAGGCGGGACCTGGGCTCTGACAGGGGTCCAGAGGCAGAGCTGGTAAGGCACATGGTTGGGGAAACCATGCCATTCTCTGACTCCCTGACCAAATAAAGGATGAAATGTGGGGGGAAGCGGTATGTGCCATACACTTCCTCATCTGGCATGCCAAATATTGTTGTGTGCGAATGAAAGATTCTGGCCCTCCTCATCCTTCTCCTTCCATGACGTAGTATAAATGCGAGCACCACAGGAACGGAATGCGAGCAACGCAGGAACGGTCATGGTTGCAACGTTTCTCTAGGATTGCATGGCACCTTTTATACAATTGTACATTTCTTTCTTCTTATTGTACCCTTCTTCTGCACTTATATTCCTTTCTTATAAAATCATTGAGACTAAAAAATAATGGGATAACTTGTTTTGGGAAAACATTTCTTAAGTTAAAATATTTGCTCAACAATGTACTCAATCCTTTAGTCAATATGTTTGCCAATATTCAGCACTCAATTGGTTTAACCAAATGTATTTCTTTCCTCATGTATTCATAATGCAATATATATATATATATATATATATATATATATATATATATATATATATATATATATATATATATATATATATATATATATATATCAAGTAAAAAAACATTGTTAAAAGGATGTTATGGTTACAAGTAAAATCGAAAAATCCCTGAAATTCGCCAGTTATGGTAAACTAAGCAACCATAGCTCGCGCCACCACCGTGCACTGCTAAAACTAACACCCACTACATCAAAGATGACATCACAAATATCACTGATGACACCACATGTGTAGCCCCTTCTTTTTTGTTCACTGCCATATCTAGGCCAGGTGGTTTTATTTACTGACAGTCAGAAACGTAACATTCAAAAGGTATTTCATTTATAGATGTTGCTATTCTCACATGTTCTTACACTACTTTCCTTAGAATTTAATCGCATTTTATGATGTAGCAGGCCCGAAACACAGCAAACATTTTTGTGCGTGAATACAATCATGTAAATTATACACAGTTGCTAATGATACTGCCTCTTGTTTGCTTACTTTACTCTCCATATATAATCCCCATATTTGTATGCATTGAAGTCTATTTATGTTTTGTGTGTATTAGTAGAAATATGTGATGCATTATTAGCTACTTAGTACATGTTTCACAGTATGGACATTTCTGATACAGAAACATTCACCGTTTTATTATCTAGCTTTGGAAAATTACAACTATTGCACCTCTACGGTGTATGCTGCAGCCAATACCTACATTTCTGTATGAGTAGGTTCCTGTACTAGAAAGAACACTGCAATGGAATGTTCTTTAGAACACTACATTGCCTAATGAAGTATGTAGTTTATTACACATCTCCCGATAATCCCTGATACTTTTCTGCCAACATTACATTCACAAACGCTTGTATGAAAAGTAAATGCACATGTGATGTCATCAGAGATGTCATCAATGATATTTGTGATGTCATCTTTGATGTCCTGGGTTTTAGGCTTAGCAGTGCACAGTGGTGGCGCAGGTTATGGTTGGTTATCTTACCATAACTGGCGAATTTTAGGGGGTGTTCGATTGTGCTTGTAACCACAACGTCTTTTTAACAATGTTTTTGTACTGAATTTCATAGGTTTTTAGTAGCGCAACTTAACCATAACGTCCCTTTAACAAAGTTTTTTCATTGAATTTCATAGGTTTTTATTAGTGCAAATTAACCATAATGTCCCTTTAACAAAGTTTTTTCATTGAATTTAATAGGTTTTTATTACTAAAACTTAACCTAATGTCCCTTTAACAAAGTTTTTTCATTGAGTTTCATGGGTTTTTACCAGTGCATGCTATTTTCCTACAACTTACTAGTATCATACTTACCCAATATAGCAATATTTGTGTCCAATTTACAAAGTGTCACCTTAAAACTCTGCCATTTCCCACCTTCTAGAATCATTTTTAGCACTACTATCCACTTTTTGCAACTATTTCAGCTAGTTTTGCATCCGTGGACGTCTATGAACATCTGACTTCATAGCGGACCTTCCGGACAGTGCCACATGACCATATGCTTGTGCCTGGCATGATGACATGCTCGAGAACCCGTCCGCACTTCACAATAAGATCTCTGCTTCGCGGACAGTTCAGAACTGCATTTTCTACTGATCTAGGAACTTTCAACTTCATAATGTCCCTTGCACGGCTCCAACACCTATTCCTACTCATTATCCAGTACACGGTACATATTTTTAGCAAAAGTGCTATTTTTCTTAAAATGGCATCAGCTAATGCCATCCCTCCTCCCCAAGAGCCACCACCACTGTTGTAATTAAGGAGCATGAGAAACATTGCCCCGTACCTTAGGAATAACACACGCGCAACATTTTCCCCTGTCCACCTGCCCCTCCATATTAGTGTTTGGTACCTCTTCCCTCATTTCCCTCCCCAACTTTTGTTCTCAGATCTCTTGCCAAAAACAATACATCCAAAAACAAAATAAATGTTCCTTTAGGAACCACCTTTCACAGTTAAAATATAGAACTAAAAAATAACTGCATAGACACCATCTACGTTATATTTCTCAGTAAAGTATAGACTCAATAAGATTTTCCAACATTTCCATTTGCATTTTGTGTTATACTAATGGAAATATTGGGGCGTTCATCCTCCGTTCCAGGGACTGGAATACCGGCCCAAGTTATCAGCCCAAGCGAAGCAAGGGTGGATAACAAGGTCTCCGGACCATTACCCCTCCTCATTCCAGCCCCAGAAATTGGGAAGAAGGGCCAGTAGCAGTCTAGGTTCCCAAAGTGGGAACACAGGGTACTAAAAAAGAGGATTTTTCATCCTACACCGGGACACCTGTGGCGTCCCAGTTTAGGAAGGAAAATCCTTTTCCAAGATGGCCACCATGGAATGGGAAGGCAGGGGTTCCATACAGGGCCCCTCTTCGCTTTCCATGGCTGCCTGCAGAAGGCAAAAAGAGAACCTTATGACTATATTACCACAAGCACATTTTTCTTCCCTTTCAGATCTATCCTAATTTCGAATAACTTTACCACAAAGCCAGTCCCAGATGGACATGGCCACTTTAATCCTATGTTTTGTCCCTTCTGGTCATGGCCAGTAGCCAGATTGTCTGGATCATTACCTTATTCCATGACCTGGAAAATCTGGCCACTGCCTATGGCCACAAGCTACCCCTCAGTCACTAAAGCTATACCGCTACTTAACTACATTATGACACTTGTCAAATAAGAAAACTCTGCCACATTTGCAAAACCATGCTTTTAGATCATTGCCAATGCGCCTTATGCATGTTTTCTGGAAATCCACCCATGTTTTATTTTTTCAAAACTGTCAAATGAATGCACATACAATTGTCATATAAGCTCTGCACAAAAACCCACCAAACTTTGTAAACTCATTCAAAATCACGTCAGAAATATCCCACCCATCGTCATCACCCCTCACCTCCCCAGACATTATTTCATAAGTTTCACAAGTGCAATGCTGAGAAAATATTATTGTCCCGAGGGTTCGGCCATGTATTTTTATACATACGTTGATCTATCGCAAACATTTCCATTCACCTTACCTCACTTTTCCTCTTTTAAAAACATACGAGATCTGGCAGCAGGGCGCGTCCATCTGCTGCTATTCTTATCCATTGCTGCATCTGCCTAAGGTAAACTGCCCGGATGTCACTAAATCATATGCCACACCCCTGACCCTCACATCACCAACCCTAGTGATATTCTACACCTTTCCCGGTGACATTCCTCTTCAGCGTAGCCAAATGCGCCCATAATCAATTACGTGACGTGACGCAGAACCCGAAAATCAACACACATCGACTAACAACACAGCCCGTCACAATTCGAAATATTAAACCATACTTTAAAAGAAAACAATAACACTGTACAATTTGTAAAGTACTTTTATTTCACAATATACGCTCCGAGATCATCTGACTATTGCCATATTCAATCAAATAGCAAATTTGTTTCTTCGCTCGCGATCCAAAATGTTTATCATGAGGCACACATTGTTCTTTTTGCGTACACAAGGTGTTTGTTTTCTATAAAGGAACCGCTTGGGGCGCACAGTGAATTCCAGGGCTTCTGCATCAACTTGGGCCTAGACCTCCAGAAAGGATGTTATGTTACTCCTAATCGCTAGTACAGCGTATGGGCACATGGGCCCTGGGCGATCGTCCCAACAAACAGTCACTGTGATCCAGGCACTGACAATTATGTGCAGCTGCCGATTAAAAAAGCCGTCAGTTGGCATCTGGAATCTATGACAATCGCAGAAAGGCAGAATGTATCTGTTTCGAAAACATAACAGAAAATGTGTCTCAATACCCGAACTTTATTGCAATGTATCTATTGACTTTTTAATTCAGCATAGATTTTAAACTAACGATTAGCACACACATCAAACCATCTCAACAAAGAGAAAACCACGTAGAAACTGATACACAATTTGATATGGATACATGACATTGAAATGAAATATTAGCGTTAAACCTGGGTGAACCTAGTGATGGTCTACATGCACCTCGATGCTGCACTCCCCATACCATGTAAAAAAGACAACTACACACAAAGATAGTACTTGCGTTACATTGCAATAAGCAACAGAGAACAAACAAATAAATGAATCTTCAGATGATAATAAGTTAATGCTTGTTCCGGTATACAATCGTCAAAATCAAACTTACATTATATTCATCATTTCCATTCTCTTGGCATAAGTCAGACCATAACGCTCACTGTGTTTGCACCAAAGATTCTTCTTGAACTGAATTTACATGTTCCTTACACACTTTTGGAATGCATAACCTTATCAAATCTTCATTATTACAAACCTCCTCTCATTGCATTCCTTACGGAATAGTACCTATCAGCCGGTCAAGTGGCACAGTGAGTAGAGCGCTCGCTTTGACACCCGTGCAGAGCCTGTTAACGCAGGTTCGAATCCCGGCGGGGCCAAACTCAGCCTTTCATCCTTCCGAGGTCGATAAATGAGCACCACACACCGTGGGTAATAATAAGCAGCGCTCAGATACCTGAGGGTTTGTAGCGCTATATAAAAGCCTAATTATTATTATTATTATTATTATTATTATTATTATTATTATTATTATTATTATTACCTTTCTCTCAAGGATAAAAAACAATTGAACCTTATACTGTGTGTCCCATGCGTGGGCTTCCTTAGCTCGCAACCAATAATTCAAAGCTGGTGACCTTCACTCAGAATCAAAATACATTCTCACTTTGCAACAACTTTCCTCACTGACGCCATGAGAACTGTTATTCTCATACACATGCAGGGACGCAGACAGTGCAGCTGGCTGCCTCAGATGCCAGACTTTAGGCGGCAGCAGTGTGACTCTATTGTTATTTTAATTCCATTTTAACAGACACATTAGTCCTTTGCCTGTACTTTACACACATTATATTGTGGGACACCTACAAATGTACTGTGTGACTTTTGTGACAAAAAAACACCAGTTTAACAAGTGCAGTGTTGTGTTTTTTAATATGTTTTTGCAGCGATGTCCGCGGACACCAAAACACGGATCCAAGATGGCGGGCGCATCGGAACAATCTGACGATCTTCATGCTCTTCACCATCCAATCAGTGAACCCGCCACATGTCCGCGGACATGACGCAACCGATTAGCCAATCGATATTTTGCCCGCGGAGCGAACAGGGAAGTGTGTCCGCAGAGCGGACATAGATATCACTAATTTTTTTAGACCTACTTTTTGATCGTTTTAAAACAAACTACTGGACTGATTTTCACCAAATTCACAAAAGCACACTTTCGGGACCAATCCACTGCTCCTGCCGCAAATTTGGTGAAAATCCATCCAGCGGTTTGGGCTGTACGCATGCACAAAGTTTTCCCCCAATCGGTCTATGGGAAAAAAGAAATTTTGGGACCCTCCCCATAACTTTTCCCTCCCTGGACCAAACCTCACCAAACTTTGCAAAAAAATTCAGTGTGGACCATATACTGTTTTGGAAAAGTTTGGTATGGATTCATCCAGGGGGAGCGAAGTTATAAGCTGCCCAAAAAGTGCTCTTCCTATGGGATTAGCAACCTAACCATAACTACATATACTTATTTCAATTACTGTAAAACTAATTAAGACTAGATGAGATGCCCTATTTCTGTCACAAATCCTGGTCATGTTTTTCAAGTGTAAATAGTTTGCAAAACTATTTCCGATCGCTGTACTGGAAATTGGATGTGATTTTACTAATTCTAAAAATATTTCTTGAGTGCTATACCAAATACACGTCATTCAATGGTTTTACATCTGTTGTCTGCACTAATATAGGACCAGATTAATTCGATGAAAGCTTTCAGACATTAGCAAAAATGTTTGCAAATGATTGTGATTCCCTGCAGAAATAAAAAGCTTGCACTGATTGGCACTCGTTCACTTATACCTGATTCACAACGGCTACAAATAGAGCAAATCTGAAGATGACTGGAGTATCTTTGAGGTGTGCAAGTGCAAATACCCTGATACCTGTAGGCTTTCAGCGCAGTATACAAATTAACAAATAAAAAATAATAAAAATAAATGTGATTCACAACAATTTTCTCAAGTGTATCTCATAGATATTTCAATCATCTATGTAAGACCTCCTTAGGTTCTTAAAACAGCTAACAACTCTGCTCTTCTCTACCTCTTTCCCTTCCCTGGTAATCACTCCACTGCCGCTGTACTGGTGGCCTGATACTCATGAATCTCACAGGGTCCCAACCCTTCCTCCCAGTCAATAGCAGCTCCCCCCCATCCCACTGCACTGCCATGCTGCACCCTCTTGGTGGTGCCACATGCCACCTTTGAGAGTCACATGTACCAGCACTTAGCCTGAGGTGTTCCTCCTCAGCTCCCCTTAGAACTTCCTTCCTGGGTCCTCCTCCAGCACTTGTACATGCCCCTGTTCCCCATTCCACCCCCTTCCCCTGCACTTCTCCTCAATGCATGTGCACGGCTGAATGCCTAGTAGGACCACAACTGTATATTACTGCTGTGCTATTGTTTGTATTTCCCCTGTTCCCTTCCCAATTAGCCTTGTGGTGCTTTGAAACACAATTCTGTAAAGCACCTTAGAAATGCACAATTAAAAAAATACAAAGAAAATAATTTCTAGATTTGCTCCAGTTTCAGGCGTTGTGAATTACGAGTAAGGTAGCAAGAGCAAATCATAGATGCTCACAGGCAACTCCGATTTTCTCCAGTGAAAATCTTTGTGAAATAGACCCTTTAGTTTTCTCTGAGATGATAGCAAAACTGAGATGTTGATAAAATGTCATAATTTCAGTAAATTCTTTCCAGGGGAGTCGTCAGCTGTTTTTGCAAACAGAATGATTTTTCTTTATTAACAGATCTATTGTACGTTCTTTGGTGATCAAAAGAGCAATATTCCTCCCTGTATATAACTAAATAACTAAACAAATAAATAATTGCTTGAATCAGATATTTCAGTGAAAGCAACTAAGGATCACGAAGGTCAGACCCATATTATTAAGGCTTCTTCCCCTGCCTTATTTAGTTTGTGACTACTATTTAACTGTTCATTTGCCCAACCCAAAACTGTGTCCAGTATTTTATCCCATGTCATTTAACATCTAAATGGAGATGCTGGAATATGCTGTAGAGTTTGGGTGCCTCTTTCTCCCCACTATGTAAATGAAACTCAATTATATCTAAGAATGTAATCAATGACAGATATTCACCACTTGATGCATGGCATATTGACATTGACGTGTGATTCGATGTGCATAAGGTCATACAAACGAAGCCATGCAGCATGAGTGCATTTCAGTGCAGGTCTTAAAGGAGCTATGAGGAATGATCAGACAAAAAGAAGCAACACAGCTATACAGAAGAATGACAGCGAGGAACATCTCCAGATGTAATTAGGTAAAGCAATCAGTAGATATTACCCAACCACCCAAAACCTATGGTTGCAAATGGGCTGATGAATATATGTTTATATTCCTTGATAGGTAAGTAAGAGAGGTTCTATTGGAGCACTACAAATCTTAACACCAGAGGTTTACATGAATCATCTGCCATACCAGCAGTCATCGAAGTGCAAGTAACCATAAAGGTGTGAGGCCTTAAAAAGTCCCTGGATGAGAAGCACCTAAGAATTTTTGATATTTTTTATGTTATGTTATGCTATGTTGTCTGGATGTATTAAGCGCACGTACGTCCAGCGGCGTCATGGTGCTGAAAGCGTGAATCAGAGATGAAGTTACCAGAATCTAAAATAAGAGAATTTCCAATGAGCAGCAAAAGTTAAGGTGGTCAGCAGTCTCACGTAGGGCAATGGGAAGATCATTCCAAGCCTTAGCGGCAACCACTGAGAAGGCGGGTCCACCCATCTGTGACAATCTGATCTGAGGGACTGAGACAGAGAGTGCTGACTGGGAATGAAGACAGTGTATGGGGACGTAGCGCATAAATCTGCCCTGAAAGGTGTTCTACCCCAAGGCCATGAAAAGCACAGTGTACAATACACATGGACTTGAACATAATCCGTTTTTCACTAGGAAGCCAATGGAGCTGTCCCAACAATGGGGACATACACGCTCCAAAAGTGGGATGGAGGATGGACCTGGCGGCAGCGTTTTTGAAGAAGCTGGAGCCGATTGATCAAATAATGGGGCTTTGCTAGATAGAGAGAATTACAGTATTCCAACACATTCAAGACAAGTGCAGCCACAACCAGGGCCTGACACTTTGCAGGAATAAAAGGGAGGACTTTCCGAAGAATATGGAGCTTGAAGTGGCCAGTCTTACAAACCGCTGCAACCTGCTCATCCATGGCAAGGGGGGAGGAGATTTGTATCCCCAGATTACTGACAGATGAAACCAGCATTGGAAGGGGGCCAAGAGATGTAGGTCAAAAATCTGCAGTCCAAAAACAGAGATGAGAGGTGGTACTAACAACCAACACCTCAGTCTTATTGCCTTTTAATTTTAGCCAATTTGTGGATATCCACGTCCCAAGATCCTCAAGACACTTCCTGAGCCAGATCGCTGTATCAGATTGGATCAAATACAAGCGGACCAGAATTTGTGTATCGTCCGAATAGGAATAATAGCGAAACACATTGGACAATATAAGAAGCAAAAGAGGCCTAATGTAAATTTTGAACAAAATTGGCGATAGGGTAGATCCTTGCGGGACACCACAGTAAAGTGAAACAGGACTGGAATGAAACAGGGGAAGAGAGACCGACTGGTAATGGTCAGCCAGGAAAGCCGTAAACCAGTCGAGCACCTGGCTAGACAGGCCGGCGGCAGAGAGTCAGGAGATCAGGGTGGGATGGTGAACTGTGTCAAACACAGCTGAAAGATCTAATAATAAGATTGCTGCGACACCCCACTGATCCACCAAGTGGACCAGGTCACCCAGTACTGAGTTCAAGACTGATTCATTGCCCCTTCCTGGCCAGAACCCAGACTGAAACAAGTCAAAATACGGCGAGGACTCCCAAAGAGTAGACAGTAGAGGGTAGAACAAAGCTTCCAAAATCTTCTTAAGGAAGGGTAGAAGAGAAATAGGTCAATAGTTAGCCAGCACTTCGGGGTCCAAGGAGGGCTTTTTAGGTGATCTCAATGATAGCTGGAGTTCTCTGCATACACAGCATCAGAGTAACCCACATTTGGAATTAACCAATGTTCCAGACACACTGTAAACTTAGATGTTAGCAGGTAGTGGTGATTCCAGCATCGTTGGTGTCTGTAAACAAAAATGTTAACCACCTCACCGACTTTTTGTTAAATGATAGATGAGCTTCTCAAAGAACTGCTGGATTCTCACTATACTCCGAATGAATCATGGGCAAGCAGAAAAGAACATCGGGGAGGGTGGATACAGACATCTATTCATTGATGTTTATGCCATAGAATAATAACCTCTTTATTAGAAGGATTCAACTGCAGGGCATTATGAACCAACCACTCACTCACTTCACCTAAACTATTACTAATCAGTTAACATGCAATTCAGACACTTTAATGTATATCAGGGGTTCAGCAGCACAAGAATGACAGCTCAATCCAAACCAAGCCATGAGTGGAAGAAATGTAGAACAAGAAAGTCAAGCGCAATAAGGACATAAGAGGGATACCTCAGAAAATTCACTGAAAATGTCCAAGCTTTAACCGTTTTTTTTTTGTCCAGACAAAAGTGTTTAAAACAAAAAAAAGGGTGATTCTGGAAATACTGTAAACTTTGGGAAGGCAGAAGATAAGAATCCAATTGTTAACCATTCTGCCACCAAGAGGTCCAACATCACCAACAGTAAATAATGCCTAAGTGCAGTGGATTCTGTGTCTTGTCTGTGGAATAAGACTAGCTGCCTATTTTCTAGTACGTTATGGTTAGGACTATAGATAAGAGGTCACACTTTTCCCCAATATCCTTTTGAGCAAAACCATCCCATAAATATGACAATACATCTTTTAAAATGGCTGGAACCAGAAAAGGGTTCATTAATAAAGGAGTACGAATAGCCTCTTTCAAAGAGGATATGTCTATTTGAAAGAAATAGTGAAATAAATTAGAAATACGAGAAGTTAAATCATCTACATGATTTGAAAGCACCAAATTCTGTTCTTTGGTGGAAATCAAATCCAAATACTAACTTGGGCAAAGTCCATTATAGGAGCAAAAGAGAATGGCCCTCATTACGACCCTGGCGGAAAGTAACTGACCTGACCGCCATAGCGTAAATAGCGTTTCCGCCATTTCACGACGGAGTAAAGTGCGGCTAATTCTGACCCATCGGGCACGAGCACTACGCCATGGCGGAAGTGCAAAGTCCGCGATGGCGGAAATGTCCCCAAAACGCCCCTCACCGCCGTCGTACGGCGCCCTAGGTGCAATTCCGCCACCCATCATAGCGGTCACCGTAATGAGCGGTAATCGCAAAATACGGTGACCGTAAATATACGGAAACGGAAGTAAAAACATGGGCCCGGAACGGGAAACAGCACGCCGTACACCTATAAAATCAGAATCCCAACACAACCATTAAAAATCCTACCCTGAGACACATCCCAACCCGTTAGCCACCCTAGTGAAAACAATAAAAATGGGAAAAGTTGCGAAAAAAGCCTGCGAACGCAAGCGGCAGGTCCACTTCTCCCATGAGGAACTCACCGTGCTCACAGAGACCCTCCAGGAGAATGCTGCCGTCGTCTTCTCGACGCAAATGACCAGGACGGCACTTGCGAACAAGAAGGCCATATGGGCCCTGGTGGCACAGCGGGTAAGTGCGGTGGGGACCGCACCCCGCAACCCACAGCAATGCAGAAAGCGATGGGACGACTTGCGGATACGCGTACGGAGCATACTATCAGCCAACCGTAACATTGCCACAGCTACCGGGGGAGGATCGGCATCAAGTTGACCCCCTGGGAAGAAATCTGTGCCTCCACCATTGGAATGGAGAGTATAGAGGGAGTCGGAGGGATGGAGAAAGGAGTGCAGACATCCGAAGAATCAGGTAGGTGGGCCAAATAAAACAATGCTAAATCCACAATGTCCAATCATGTGAAGTACCATGTGTCCACATAGTGCAACAGAAACACATGTCCAGGAGAACGTCCACATACATTGGCCTGAAAAAGTCACTTTAAATACATAAATAATTAAAAATCCTAAAAACACCCTCTACACGTGCAGCATGCACACCCTAACTGCAGGCTGCAAAACAACTGCATCCTCAATCCACACAAAAATGAAACCACCTCCAAGGCCCTGACCCAATTCACCCTCAGGTACCACCCCGATGCATGTGATACATTGCCATTCCAATTTCCACAGACCCATAAATAACGCTCGCCCTCCTTTACTCCAACACAGGGTCCGATTCAAACGACGAGCTTCAGGACACCCCTACCAGCACACCTGCAAAGAGGGCCAAGACCAACGGCCAAAGACCCTCCACCTCAGCTGCACGATCAAGACACGGCAGCAGCACAAATCAAGTGGCAGCACACAGGCGGGGACTCCAACAGGCACCCCAGCAGCCAGCATGCCCACAACAGCAGCACCACAGGTCCCCCCAATGGATGCCACAGAAGGCACTGCTTCTGGTGGCAGCAGCACCATAGGTGACACTGCATTAATGGCAGCATGCTCCGACACAGAAAACGGTGCTGTCGATGTAGGATCCATCCATGACCTGTCTCAATCCCCCTGTTTGTTTCATCCCGTACACCATGAGGATACCACGCAGGGGCACCCACAAGACGACGACTGGCCATCCCCCACAAGCCCTGTGTCAAGGCAACATGAGGTGATCAGCCCCTCTGTGACACCACCGCAAATGGGCATGGCCCAGCAGAGGCAACAGTCCCTCGACCAGGTGATCGTGCAACAGCAGCAACTGGCCACGCTCCTCAAGGAGCATGCTGATGAATGTGGGGGTACTAAGGCAGCCATAGAAACATCAACTGAGACACTTAGGTCAGAAATGGAGAGAAGTACAGAGACACTAAGGGCACAAATGGAGAGAAGCACCGAGAGCCTGAGGGTACAAATGGAGAGAAGCACCGAGAGCCTGAGGGTACAAATGGAGAGAAGCACCGAGAGCCTGAGGGGGGAACTGCATGCGACGTCCAAAGACGTATGTGCTGAACTTGCCGCTGTGCGCCGTGTGCTCACTGAGCTCTCACAAACCCTTAGGGACATGCATGGACGTGAGCAGGCAGAGACATCATCCGTTGCAAGTTCCGTCCAGGGCAGCCCCCAACGTAGATCTGGGAGGAACCTGCGCTCCACAGGCAGGGGTGCCCCTGATACCCGGAGAGGGGGCTTGCAATAGCGTCTGCCCACCGACAATGAGCATCTTTGGACACTGGTGTTCGGGGGGGAGGTAGGAGGGTGGAGGGGGTGTGTTGGGCTTTTTTGGGTGGCGGGTCGATGGGGTGTGTAACATAATTTCACATATGCTATAAACATTTCACAATCATCCAATGAGATGTGTGGACATTGATCTTTGTGTACGAGGCCTTCATAGGCGTACAGTCCATATTGTGCATGTTCCAGACACACACAGTGCCACAAGTCCCGTGTCCATGTATCAGCCACCAGGCGTGAGTGCTAGAAGCATGAATCTATGATAATCTGACGAATTTCACGGCCCTCCTGTGCCTCGCAGACTCCTTGAGGTGCTGCCACATCCCCACCCTCATCATGACCATCTTCAGGTGCTTGCAGTTCTGCGTCAGGGGGCATGGGCACATTTCTACGTACGCACATGTTGTGTAGCATGACACATGCCATGACCATCTTTGCAACCTTCTCATGGCGGTACAGGAGTGCCCCGCCAGACCTGCTGAGGCAGCGGAAACGAGCCTTCAGTAGGCCGAATGCCTGTTCTATGACTACACGGGTACGTGAGTGGGCATGGTTGTAGTCCTCCTCATGCTGGTTCTGTGGGTTCCGGAGTGGTGTAAGGAGCCATCTCTTCAGTGGATACCCGGCATCACCTGTATGTGGACAATAAAGGATGTTTGTGGAATGACATTGCTACGTACGCATCCCCCCCCCCTTCCTGCCAGGTCATTGCCGCATCGCATACCCCACATTATCATGCATGAAATGAGACTCACCGAGTAGCCAGGATCTGCTCCCTGCGTGTCGCTCCATGTAGCGTGGTATTGTAGAGTTCCTCAAGACCATAGAATCATGGGTTGATCCAGGAAATCGGGCACAACAATGTGTAATGATCCTGTTGGAGTCACACACCATTTGTACATTAAGAGAATGATATTGTTTTCGGTTGCGGTACTGGGCCTCCATGGCATGTGGGACAACCAATTCCACATGGGTGCACTCGATGGCACCAATGCAACCCGGTATGCCGGCAAGTGCATGGAATCCCACTTTTGTGTTCGTAATTTCCTGCTCCGAGCGTGGTAGAGAGATGTAGTTGTCTGCGTGCTTCAGGAGGGCATCGAGCACTTGCAATAGTGTCCGTGACAACAGTGGCTGTGAAATGCCATGCAACTGTCCGACTGTGTGCTGGTAGGTGCCTGTGGCCAGGAAGTGTAGTACAGACACCACCTTCAGTAGGGGTGGGATGGCGGTTGGGCTATCTATCATGCTGGCAAGGTCAGCGTGTGTCATGTCCACAATGGCGGTTATGGTGTCCCGGTCCAAACGGTAGAGGGTGTGGATCTGCTCATCAGTGAGGTTGAATGGATGAGCTCGGAGGCGTGGGATTGCGGGCTGCCTGCGTGGTGGTAGTGGCTGTGCTGGTGGGCCTTGCTGGCCCTGCCTTGCCCTCCTCCTCCTGCGTCTCCTCTGTGCGGCCGGTTGTTGTAGTAGTTGGTGTTCGTCTTCTTCTTGAAGTTGGAGTACTTGCAGTGCTATCAGGTCCCCCAGGGCCAACATCGCTAGTCCTGCCGGTAGCATTTTGGAGTGGCTGTGGTTGTGGGAGGGGGTTGGGTGTGCAATTTATGTGTTTTCAGGCAGTATAGCCTCCACCTGTGGTGATTCATTCCACCTGTGCAAGCTGCAATCCCCTTTGGGCGAGCACGTCCCGCACACAACGCTGCAATTCGACGCATGGCATCTTGCTATTACAATCATGTATTTAATCCCGATGGCAGTGGAATATTGGTTCATATGTTCATTCTGCTATGGTCCCATTGTTTCACATACTATCTTTACAGTCGCGAACAAACTTGTGAAGGGTCAGTGGAATGTAGTACTCGATTAACGGTGGACCCTCATGCAGCACTGTACCGAGGTTCACCGACGGGCGGGGCGTCCCATTTGTGAGTAAAGGCAGTTGCCATTTGCACACACTGCCGCACTACATGGATGAATTTGTGATTTCAAGCGGTCACAGATGCCTTTTCGACGTGATGTTGCAAATGAGGAATTCGAAGGACAGCGCTTTCGGTTTTCAGCTAGCGGCGAGGAGACGCCCACAGGTCTGACTGCAGATATAAAGTTCTATTGTTTAATGTCCTTCGGACAGGGGCCATGGCGAGAATGCAATGATTGATATGAATAGTATGGGATGCGCAATAGCGTAGTGGACGATGAGGCAGGACGTTCCCAAATACATGTTACTTCACAACACTAGAATTCCGGGATGGAGCACAGTGGATTTTGCAGACTGCATTACGCACAGACTCAATGGAAATTTCACATGTTATGTGAGTAAATAATCAGGCGTTTTCATACCGGGATGAGGGTATGATGTATGGATGCATGGACAGATGATTTAATTGAGAGTTTACCATGTACATGGCTTTTTGGAATCTATCCAATTCCCCTGCGCTATGTGATGCAGAGCTGCCATAGTGGGACCATCGTCTATCTGCCCTTGTTGAACCCTCCCTGTCTCGACGCGCCTTCAAACACTTGTGTCTATGCACGTTACTAATCCCATCTAATGGATTCTGTTTTAACAGACGCATGCACACAAAGACTCGTTTGTAATAGTGTTTTCACCTCGATTTATATAGTTATGATTCGCAAGTGATTTTTGGGTGGGAATAATCCTTTTGAGTGGGCTAACATGCATATGGCTGTAGATTTGGCTGTAGATTTAGTGTGATCATTGAAGTGAGTAATTCAAATTGAGTTCTGATGCCCATACCATTCTTTTTCATTTCATTTGGGTGACAGGTATCTCCTCCCCTTTTGCCGCTGCCATCTGTATGCCACTCCTGCAGATGGCTTTTACTCCCGACACCTGCTGCTTCGTGTTAATCAGTGGAGCACCATTACGATCTTATGGGACGATCGCCAATGGGCCACATGCCCTTACGCAGTACTAGTGGCTAGGAGCAACATATCGACCTTTCAGCTGGACTAGTGCCTACCTAATGGGACGGCCCTGCGGTTCTAGGCGCTTCCATGTTGCCTTTTTGAACGTGAATGTAGCCCCTGTGTACCATGAAGGAACAGGGCGTCACACAAGAAGAAGCTGGTCATTTATTGCGGATGCAGCCCACAATAATGAAATATATTTTGGAGTTCATGACCTAATAGCTGTATGGGCTTGGTGATTTTGTTGTGCATTATATTTCTATTATGATATTAACCGTGTAGCGTTATTCTTTGCAAGTAATGTAGCATATTCCTATTTGTGGAGCGATGTATTGTGAGAAGATCTGCATTGGGTTCCGGCTTCTGAGTATAGTTGCGTGGTACTGTACTTGGCGCGTTTGCCTACGAAGCCCAGTGAGGTCAGGGATAGGGGCTGCCATTATGACTGTTTTAATGATGTCATGCTCAGGGGCGGGGGATTAGCTTTTGTGTAACAGATGCCGGTCAGCCAGGTGGATTGGTGGAATGATGTGATTATCAGAATATGGCTGGTCACAGGTGCCTGTGTTTGCGTGCATTTCTTGGAGGGAGACTGAGGTCATGTCCATTGGAATAGCTTCTGTATTCGTGCCATCTGTGCCCTGCAGCTCCCATTGGCCCCTCTTGAGATGGGCCTGGCTGCTCAGTCACTCTGCCAACTTGTGTGGTACATGCTTATGCTGATGGTTGGTTTGTTTACTGGCAAGAGTACAGGGCTGGTGCAGTCTCCCTCAGGTTACTGCTTTGAATGTTGCCTTACACTGGTGTCAAGCGATGGGGGCCTGTTGTTGTTTTGTCTCATATTTCAGTTCATATTGCTGTACTTGAACCTTCACATGCCTGTGCTGCATCAGTACGGCAATGGTGACATGGCAAATATGGATGGCCACTCACAGGCCCCTACATTCATTTGTTCGTTGGCATGCATGGGTGACTTGTACATTTCACTGGTTGCATTGTGTGACTTCATTGCACCTACGAGGAGTTGTGCAATGTGGCCAGGGAGTGGTGTACAGGCACTCAGTAGTGCCATTTACGGTTGCTTCACGTTGCCGTACTTCTCACCATGGCGGAATGGTACTTTCCGCCATGCTTGATGGCGTTAGGTAAATGTCCGCTATGGTCAGAATTCGCGTACCGTTGCGCCATGGTGGTAATTACGGTTTCGCATGGCGCGCGTGCGCGTACTCGGTGCAGTTAGCGTTGGCGTTCACTACGGTGTCGCTAATGGCATCGTACTTTACGGTGACGGGTCATAATCGCACCGAGCGCTATTCGATGGCGGTATTGCATTTCCGCCATCGTTTTTCGATTTCCGCCAGGGTCGTGATGAGGGCCAATATGTTTTATATAAATCGGTGCTATCTTGGATGGCAGTAATTCTGGTAATGAAAAAAAGTGTTGCTATCATTGGCGTTGTCCAGAAAGGAAAAGGTAGGAATTTGAAGGCATATGTTTAGAAAAGATTCCAGAACAGGTGAAAGATCAGAGTATTGTCTTTCAAGATAGCTTTTTTAATTTTAATAGTTTCCTAACCCAGGACTCAAAGTTTGCACTAGCGACTGGCTAGTGATAATGGACCATTGCTGAGTAAGAAACAGCTTGCTGTGTGTATGTGTACAATTGCGGTGGATGCTTGGCTTTCTCCACATGTTGTCCTTTCTATAATCCATCTTCAAAGATTTAAGGAAGCAGAGAACATGCAGACAGATGTATTAGATTGTACTTGCCTTAAACAGGCATGTGTGTAACATGCTTAAGTAAATGCAGACTGGCTTTCATTAGAATAGTGTATGCATCAGCTGTCTTCTGTATGTGAGGGAAGGTTGGAGTTAGCTGAATTGAACAGAGATTAATCTTACTGTGCGTTAGTCTACAACCTGCATTTTTAGGAGCATGACACTAATCTGGGTGGAGACTGAGATAGCAGTAATCCTAATAAAATGATCCATCCAAGGGACAGGTACCGTGATAGTAAACAAAGTGTGAGACCTGATAAATCAAGGAGTTTTCCTTGAGGTGTGAAACTGCTGCAGTTGAGGCAGATACAATATTATTCCCCTCCAACAAACCAGAGCGTCTAGAAGCGACTGGATTGTCATGGCATCCATATGGATTTTGGAATCTCCAAAAATACAAAAAGTGTATTAAATTATAAAGTAAATGATGAGAACAATTGTTTGAGCCTTCAAAGATTGCACCAGCTGGGTCAAGTGGAGAACACAAAAAACACATGGATCAGAATATAGTTTGATTCAATATAAGACTGAAAATACAAAGTTGGGTGAAGTATTATTACACACAAGATAATTCAGATTTGAATAATTTCATGTTGTGTAATATCAGGTAATGTTATTAGCTTTTATACTGCCATTTGCGTGGTCTATAGACACTCTGGCATATCTGAAAGAGGGAATGGGGTGGGATTAGTGTGAAGAGAGGAGTAAATGCAAGCTAGCATTGCCGTAGTGTTGATGTGTGCAGCCCAGAAGTACCATGAGTCCTATGTAATATGCATAGAAGCATGTGTTTCCAAAGGGGATCCTTGTGTGCCAGTGGTGCTAGGACGCATTGGCCTGTGCTGTGGTATATATGTTAGTTGTAGAGGTAGTGTACTGATGTTTGATGTCTGTTGGGAGGGATCTTCAATTGCGATAAGTGCACCTGAGTGTCTGAGTGGGTAGGATGTGAGGGAGGGGTTTGAGGCCCCCTGCACAGGGTCTCCTTGGAGACCCAAGTCACACTCTAGTTTGATTGGCTAGGTGACTCTCCTGCCAGTACAGCCATCCTGCTGTGTGATTGACAGCCAGGCTGTGTTAATGGGGGGAAACTGCTTCATAGCCGGTCTCTCAGACTTGGAAGGCAGAGTCGCCACTGGAACAAAATAACCAATGAGGAGCTGAAGGGAGATGACTGCTGCAACTACTAGAAATCCCGGTGAAGCCTTGCTACAGGTCCGAATCACCCGAAACTCCGACGATAGAGAAGATCTGCAAGAAATCTTCTTCCCTTGAGCTTGGTGGTACCAACCAGCTCGCCAAACACCAAACACAGGCCTCCCTCTCGGGGTCGAATTTGCTGTGCATCGCTGCAGTGAACCGGATAGCCAGGAGGAACGGAACCTGTCTGGGTTTTAAGGAGCTCACCTTTTATTCAATGCTTTGCTTGCTCGGCTTCTTCTCTGGGCAGTGCAGGACCCTCCAGTTTCCCTCCTTCTTGTCACCATGACAGTCGCTTCAGGCACTGTGAGCCTGCAGGAACTGCCAGGAACATCCACCTCAGCGACAGCATTCTGCTTCATTTAAGGTACTGTGCAAATCCGGTCGTTCCTTCCGTCGGACCGCTGTGAAAGTGTTCGAAATCTTTCACCTCTCTGAAAGCTTTTCCTTCTCTTCTCCTTTGAATAACTTTTCCTCAGACCAACTTCGTTTTGAACTCTTGGCAAAGACTTAACCGCAAACTACTCTGAACTGTGTGATCTTCTGCAAAGACTCTGAGCCATTAACATTGGCCCAGGCCTATTGACTTCAATCCTAGTTGTAGTAAGCCTTTTCTAGATTGCCCTGCCTATCACTTGTTGGTGTTGTTGATTTTGCATAACCTCGTCTTTCCTTCCTTTTAAATTGCTGGAGTGCCATTTTTCTCACACTTCATTTTGAGCTTAACTTGTCCAGAATTGATTGGGGGTTATTGTAGTGTATTAAGATTGTGATTTATAATAGTGAACTGTTTTAAAACTGATGGTGTAAATACATTTATATTCTTTTACTCAGAAACCTTGAATCAGTGTTTGTTTGAAACATAGTAATTGCTGTCCTTTGTGTAACTTCTGATAATGCTCACTTTACTCTTGAGATAAGTCTGGCTGCTCAGCCATCGTTAACACTTTACTTTGTACTACAGACTTGTACCAAAGGTGAAATTGTACTTACACTTGTAGTCTTAATGGTGTGTGGTGTTCACAAAGGGCACTGCATATGATGCTGCCTAACAGCTGGCAATGTTTAACCACTGCATCCCCCTTTATAGTTTGTTTGGGGATGTTTTGCTGTAGTGAGCTCAAGGTTCCACTATCCAGCGTAATCCCACTGGTCACCACAAATGGCATATCCTGCATTTGATCTGTCACATTTCCACTCTTTTCAATCTAGCTTTTTGCTCTGCCCAACAATGGCCCATCGTGAAAACCCTGTGGGAAAGCAGCTGGATTCATAGACTGTGCGGGCTCATCGATGGCACCTTCTTAAATAATGCTATGTTGTTGCTGTCCCTGCGTGAAACACCAGTTTTAGAAATGTTCCAAAGAAGATGCAACTCCAAACAATTTGGACTAGGAGGTAAAGGAGCAGGGACTAGACAAGTCTCAAGAGTGACATTGGAGACTGAGGAGATAAAAGTCCCAGTGACCCAGTCGGTGGCTTCCTCTGGATCACATTTGTGTAGACTCCTGAAATAGTTGGTGACAGCACACTAAGAGACTCTCAGGGACATGGCAGGTCGGGGGAGATATTAGGGCCATTATCCAGCTGGCACACGGGGGTCGACTGTTTATGCAATAAGCGCATACCTTTCTCAGTTTTGTTAGAGGCTTCTTTCTTTTGGAAGGTGTCTCCCTCTACCCCCGAGGGATCCAGACTAATTGTAACAGTTTACAAACCCAAAATATTGTGAATTTCCCCTATGAGGCATGTTGCATTCATTCATTCAGATTCTCTGGGAAATACATGCACTTTCCGAGTGTACAAAGGTCAGTCTTTAAAGTAGGGGATGTCTTGATTATCAAAGAGACAGGCCATGGGTAAGCATGAATAAATAGTAGCTAACACAGTAGTTAACAAGGTACTCTTTCAAGATTAGCATGCTATGTACAGGCCAGTTTCCAAATAGTACCCCAACTTATCAGCAGTCTGTGTAAGTCTATTATAAATGCTGCTAGCCTTTATCGACTTTTGTGAGTTGATCATTGGACCCCACCACTTTGACTCTCACCTGGATCCTCAACTTAGATATGATACTTCAGTCTCCTGTCTCCTGCTCCCCTTATACGCAAACCTCCAAGCATTCAGAACCTGCTTGGAACCCACTCCTATACCTCCTCCAGAATTTGTAATGTTTTATTGAGAGGCCACTTTCAATACAAGGAGTTCCTTCCCACCCCAAACTAAGTGTTACTAAGTTTCACTAATAAAACCTATGAAATACAATGAAAAAACATTAAAGGGATGTTATGGTTACAAGTAAGACCCGAAAACCCCAGAAATTTGCCAGTTATGGTAAGATAAATAACCATAACTCACGCCACCACTGTGCACTGCTAAGACAACCACACAGTATATCATTGATGACATCACTGATAACATCAGATATATGGGCCACTTATTTTTGTTCACTGACATGTCTAGGCTAGTTTTTATTTTTAGTGACAATGGGCCTCATTACGACCCAGGCGGTAAGTTACCGCCTGGGTTGTACCCTTACCACCATGGTGTAACCTACATTTACACAATGGTGGATGGCGGATTTACTGCCCCATTCCAAGGTGAGTGGGGCGGTAAATCCCCATTTACCATTTTACCCTTCCCCATTCCCATTTTTGCCCCATAGGGCATAATGGGAGTGGGGAAGGCGCTAATTACGCCACCGTAAATTACGGTGACGTAATTAGCACCATGGTCCCTTAGCGCCATGGATTTTAACGCCTGCAAAAAGCAGGCGTTAAACTCACCATGGCGCAAAGGGACCTCGGAATCAGGCGTTAAGGGTCGGCGCCGTTTACGGCGCTGTTAACCCCTTAACGCCTGATTCGTAATGAGGCCCAATGAGAATTTTCTCTCTCTCTATGTATATTACATGGACGCTATAGCGTCCATGTAGTTATGGTTAAGTTGGTGTTTCCAAAGGAAGAGCATTTTTTGGGTGGCTTATAACTTCGCTCCCTCTGGACGAATCCTCACCAAACTTTGGAAAAAAAGTATATGGCCCACTCAAAGTTATAGGGGGGGGGGGCCCAAAACCATAGACATAATGGGAAAAAACTTTGCGCATGCCTACAGCCCAAACCGCTGGACGGATTTACATCAAATTTGCGGCAGGAGTGGGGGCTTGGTCCCGAAAGCGTGCTTTTGCAAATTTGGTGTAAATCCGTCCAGTAGTTTTTTTTAAATGACCAAAATGTAAGGCAAAAAAATTAGTGATATCTCTGTTTGCTCCGCGGACGGACTTCCCTGTTCGCTCCGCGGACAGCGCCCCAATTGGCCAAGCGGCTTGCGTGATGTCCGCGGACTTGCAACATGTTCGCTGATTGGACGGCGTGGTGCGTGAAGCGCGTCAGATTTTCTGTGGCGCCCGCCATTTTGCGTTCACCGATGACCGCAGACAGCGCGGTGGTACGTTTTTTATGTGCTAGACGCTTTTGTTGTGTTCGATTTGTCTGCGGACAACACGGCTGTTCTGAAATTTTCTATATAAACTAAATGGTGGGGTGTTCTGAGGACGGAGTATGTGTCCGTTTTGTTCGTAAGCAAGCTAAAATTGAGCTAAGAACAATCGCGGTGTCCTTAAATGTTGGTACATAAACAAAATGGGGGTGTCCTTAGGACGCTGTCCATATTGTACTCTGGCAAGTTGAATGTGTTCTAAGAACACTCGCGGTGCTGAAATGTTTGCAATTAAACAAAATGGGGGTGTTCTGAGAACGCTGTTTGTATTCTTCGTTGTCAGGTTGAAAGTGTTCTAAGAACCCTCCTTATGTCCGCTGACATTACAATTTCCTATGGGCCTTACCCGACTTTTTGTCCACTAAACAAACGATAAATCAGGCTGCTGTGCGCCGACATTATGTGATAATCCTATCACTTGCCCCATCGACCTGGCTGACCTGTTTTTGCGACACTAAATCATATCTCCCGCCCCTAAGCCTGACATTATCAAAGCATTCACATTCCCCGTCTCTCTCCGTGACGTTACAGGGTGCGTAGCCAAATGCGCCCAGTCGTCTCCAGTCCTACGCGACTTTACACAGAACCCGGAAAACAACACACATCATCTCACAACACACCGCGCCACAATTCGGAATATGAAACTGTGATTTAAAAGCAAACAGCAAGATTGTATATTTTGTAAAGTACATTTATTTGACATCAAATGTTTAGATAATATTCAGCGATTTGCATTTGTCTTTGCTGTCTATCCGCAAAAGTTAATCTTGACTCACACGCTGTTCCTTTGCGCTACACAGGGTGTTGGTTTATGATAAAAGATGCACTATGGTCGCACTGATAATCGGAAGGCTGTTCCAACAATGAGGCATTATAAATTATAAAATACTAGCATATTACAAATGGCAGTACACGTTTAAGAAGTGACAACAGAACAACCTAATCATTGTGGGGTTTATTTAAATGCTACTGCATTTGCATGTGAATGTATGCCTATGGATGTAATGAGTTTACATCTGCGCATTCACAACTTTCATTACAAAAAAGGGGTGAGCTCAATGAAAGGCTATAACAACCATGCCCTCGGCAATCACCCATCATGCACCTTGTGAATTATGCAAATTAGGTTATGACATCATTTAGCTACTTCTAGCTACTTTTATGATGTCCAATAGCTACTTTTCTTACTAAGGAGTTGCCAACACTGCTCCTACGCGACTTCATACAGAATCCGGAAAACAACACAGATCATCTCTCAACACAGCACGCCACAATTCGGAATATGAAACTGTGATTTAAAAGTAAACAGCAAGATTGTACATTTCGTAAAGTACATTTATTTGACATTAAATGTTTAGAGAACATTCAGCGATTTGCATTTGTCTTTGCTGTCGATCTGCAAAAGTTCATCTTGAGTCACGTGCTGTTCCTTTGCGTTACACAGGGTGTTGGTTTATGATAAAAGAAGGACTGTGGTCTCACTGATAATCGTAAGGCTGTTCCAACAACGAAGCATTCGACCACCATAACGGTTGGTATGTTGCTTCTAGCCGCTAGTACCGCGTAAGGGCATATTGGTCCTTGGCGATTGCCCCATAAAATGGTGAGGGTCATGAAGTTGTTTACTAGGAGCTGCACCTGGCAGTTAAAAAATGTGTCGGCCGGAGTCTGAAAATCGTGGCATTGACAGTAGGGAAGGATGTACCTGTTTTAAAAACATAAATGAGTCTCACGAGCCGATCTTCATTAAAAATATTCATTTTATTTATTAGGGTGTGAAACTATTTGCTAGCGAGGATAGTGCAACGGAGTATGTTACCTTATTCCCACTAACCCACCTTCTCTCCTCTGCCTTTTTCAGAGCTGTCTGAGCGCCAGAGGACCACTTCGGTGGTGATAGTGTGCGGTACAAAACAATATCCCACATTGAGCAAACAAGTACAACTTAACCGGGCTTTAACGCCACGCTATTGTTATTATATTCCGGTATAAAATAATTTAAAGGGTTACTTACATTATATTGGCATTTTCCATTGTCTATGCATAATGCAGTCCCTAAATATGACTCCATCTGTGCCAACGATCTTTCTCATAGTGATATAATATATAAAAGCGTTTTCGTTTCAGAAATTTCATCCTTATCGTCTCTTACGTTTTTGCACCCCTCCTTCAAGTCTTTTGGCACGATCCCTGTCTGTCAAGGTCAAAAAACAATAGAACCTTATAGTGCGAGCCGTGGGCCACTCCGGCCAAGAGCAAAAAATTGAAGCAGCTGACCTTCACTGTGAACGAGCATAAATTCTTACTTTGCAACATTCTGTGTAAAGACATCCCTGAGAAATTGCTTTTTACACTCCATCTTTGTATATTGTCTGCGTGCTAATGAAAAAAGTTTGTTAAAGGGAGTTTATGGTTAACTTGCACTACTAAAAACCTATGAAATTCAATAAAAATACTTTGTTAACGGGACGTTATGGTTAAGTTGCACTAATAAAAACCTATGATATTCAGTAAAAAAACTTTGTTAAAGGGACGTTATGGTTAAGTTGCGCTAATAAAAACCTATGCAATTCAATGAACAAACTTTGTTAAAAGGGACGTTATGGTTAAGTTGCGCTACTAAAAACCTATCAAATTCAGTAAACAAACTTTGTTAAAGGGACATTATGGTTCAAAGTAAAACCGAAAAACCCCTGAAATTCGGCAGTTATGGTAAGATAAGCAACCATAACTCGCGCCACTGTGCACTGCTGACACTAACACCCAGGACATCAAGATGACATCACAAATGTCATTGATGACATCACTGATGGCATCACATGTGCATTTACTTTTCATGAAAACTCTGTAGGAGGGATTCTTATAATGTTGACCAAAAAGTGTCAAGGATAATTTGAATAAATATCAAAAGCTAATTAGTGCATTAAGCAATGCATTGATATAAATAGCATTCTATTATGAAGTTCTATCCAGTATACTAAGCAACTCATGCAGAAACTTAGGCAGTGTGTGCAGTATACATGATGAAGGTGCAATATTCATAATCTTGCCATGTAGAATAATGAAATGATAACTGCTTTCTTATTAGAGTTTTGCATACTGTGAAACATGCAATAAGTAGCTAATAAAACCCACTTAATACATAAACACATTATTACAGACAAAACACAAAGAGACAACAACACATACACATATGAATATATACAGGGACAGAGAAGTAAGCAAAAAAGCAGAAGTAGTAGCAGAAAGAGTTCATAACCTAACTGATTATCTTTATGCAGAGAAATGATTGCTCTGTTTCAAAGCTGCTACTTACTGTATGTATGTGTATCAAATGATGTCAGTGAACCCTAAGGAAAGGAGTGTGAGTGCAATGTATACAAATGTGAGCATAGACAGGGAAGGTATAGTAATAAAAATAAAACTATGAGAAAGTGCTGATAACTCTAATGATTATCTTCATGCACAGAAAGGATTGCTCTCTTTCATGCCTGTGTCTTCCGCTATATATATGTTTCATATGATATGACTTGACCCTAAGTCTACAAATATAGTACCTTTTCAATTTTTACTTCCTGACTGTTACTGAAGAAAACTATGTGGCTTAGATATGTCAGTAAAGGAAAAAAAGGGAGAGCCAGCCATGTGATGCCATCAGTGATGTCATCAATGATATTTGTGATGTCATCTTTGATGTCCTGGGTGTTAGTGTTAGCAGTGCACGGTGGCGCGAGTTATGGTTGCTTATCTTACCATAACTGCCGAATTTCAGGGGTTTTTCGGTTTTACTTTGAACCATAACGTCCCTTTAACAAAGTTTTTTTACTGAATTTGATAGGTTTTTAGTAGCGCAAATTAATCATAACGTGCCTTTAACAAAGTTTTTTTACTGAATATATTTATTTAACATTTATAAAGCGCTCACACAGCCCACAGGCATTGAGGCGCTGTTACAGGAATTGTTTGTTTTTCTTAGTTGTGTAATTGTGTTGTTTTTTTTGTCTTAGTTACGTATTTATAACGCGCTTAAACTCCCAGAGGTTTCTAAGCGCAGACCCGGGGATCGAACCCGTTGTTGCTTCGTGTCGTCTTGCTTCCAAGACGCGCACGCTGCCGCTGAGCTATCCTCCCGGGACATATATATATATATATATATATATATATATATATATATATATATATATATATATATATATATATATATATATATATATATATATATATATATATATATATATATATATATATATATATATATATATATATATATATATATATATATATATATATATATATATATATATATATATATATATATATATATATATATATATATATATATATATATATATATATATATATATATACATTAACCTCCTTATATCTTCTTAAAGTACTTTCCATAGAATTTGATTTCACTTCGTATTGCACATACATGGGCCAATAAGCAGGCCTCAAAAACAAAATTAATTTGTGCACATGATAATCAACTCTAATGTTATTGTTATTGTTTGGGGTTGTTGTTTCTTTCTTCCTTACTTTAGTTTCCCTGTATGTGGCTCTAATTTGTATGCATTCTGGGTTTTTATATGTATTTTTTGTACTAACACAAGTATGTTGTAAGTTTGAGATTGTTAGCTATTTATTCCATGCTTAACATTACGTACAACTTTAATAAGGTAGCATTTATTATTTGACTATCGGAAGTTACCAGCTTAAAAATATTGTACTTTATTTGGTATATGCTGCAGCTATTACCTGTGGGCATGTATGATTAGCTTCCTGCATTAAAAACAACACTTGAATATACAATTTTCTTTAGATGGGAACATTCTTTAATACATTAAGTAGTTCATGATAGATCTCCCAATCACCCCTGACATCTTGTTACCAAGATTATAAACACTAGCCCTTGTAGGGACTGTTCATAAAAATTATTTCAATGTGTGATGTTATCAGTGATGTCATCAATTACATTTGTGCTGTCATCTTTCATGTACTGGATTTTTGTCTTAGCAGTGGGCGGTGGTGGCGCAAGTTATGGTTGCTTAGCTTACCATAACTGGTGAATTTCTGGGAGTTTTCGTTTTTACTTGTAACCATAAAGTTCCTTTAACAACGCGTTTTCTTTGAATTTCATGGGTTTTTATTAGTGCAACTTAACCATAATGTCCTTTTAACAAAATGTTTTCAGTGACTTTCATGGGTTTTTATCAGTGCAACCTAATTTGCTAATATCATATTCAGGGCTGGACTGCCCCACCGGGACACCGGGACATCCCCCTGTAGGCCTCTGTCTTGCAGGGCCTCTTTGGCACAGAAGCGCCACGATTATGATAATTAAAATTGTATTTTACACTTCAGCATGTTGGAGCTGGAGGATTGGCTCGAACCCCCAAACTTTCAGGTACAAGTCACAGCACTTATTGACTGTGCCACAGGGATTGCCTTGGAAATGGCTGTACAGAAATCCATATAATGTCAATGAGAGCAAACACTTGTTTTGAATTGACATGCCAAGATTCACAGACAAAACAGCACAAATGAGATCATATACAGTTTATGAAAAGGAGAAGTGCTGGAATTATGATGCTTCTCGACTATGGTAATTAAAATTGTAGTTAACACGTTCAAAATGTTGGAGATGGAGGTTTGTCTTGAACCCCCAACCTTTCAGGTCTAAGTCACAGCACTTATTGACTGTGCCACAGAGACTGCATTGAAAATGGCTGTACAGCAAGCTATATAATATGAATGAGAGCAAACGCTCTTGGGAGAGACGCTAACTTCACGTGTGGTGGGGCGGACAAAACGTATTTATGTGGCGGCATCTAACTTCTTTACGCATTTTAATGAGACTATTCTAGTGCAGCTTCAATGTTACAAGCAGTTAAATCTCTCCTTTAGGTCTAAAGCACCCACTTATGGACTGCTGTGAGAATGACTGGTCTCCTGTTTCCTCTCTACCCTTCCAATCACTCCCCTGGCAAGCAAGTACTAAACCCACATCGCAATTTCAATTGCTTAAAATATTTGGTATTTGAATGCAGGTACTAACAGTGAAATGCTGTACATTAGTAATTGCTGGGCCGGGCCCTTGTTAACGGCAAAACCCAGGTGCCGTTTAACATCTGTGTCCTTTTCTGTCCGGCAACTGCTCTGTAGGTCAGCCAGGTCAAGTCAACATAGCCCACAATTTCAGTGGGGGGAGGGAGTGCTGAAACCCAGTCAGCTCAATGGTGTTGCACCACTACTTGTGTTTAATGCCTTGATTAATTAATTAATTATTGGTAATCATCTTTCACCTATGCCTATTCTTCCTCATTCCAGTACTTGCGTATGAGGCACTATGCCTCATGCACAAGTACTGGGATACGGTAGAGGTACATGAAGGTAATGCCTGACTTAGCTACCTGTAATCTTCATTACTCCTAGTCCCACTCTGCCCCATCCCAGTACTTACCAGTGAGGCAAGGAGCCTCATACGTAAACACTGGGACAAGGAAGAGGGACATGCAGGTAATTCTGGGCCAATGAGCTGATTTTGGAGGTTGGGGTAGGGGATGGGAGGGAGAAAGGATGTGCGGGGCGTGGGGTTGTGCAATAAATCATAATGGTTGCCCATGTCCATGCTATGCAGGCATGATATGTGGCATTAGTGGCTAGAGAGGCATTTTGGTGCAGCCAGTCTAGTCATTCCTCAGTTTGGTATGACTTTTTTGTAACTGGGCATTTCTGATAGAGCAGTCCTGCTAAGTGTAATTCCTGGCTAGACTGACATTTGGGTTCTGCCACTCTAGCCGTTTCTTACTGCGGTACTGTATATTTTTCTGGGCATCTGTGATAAAATGATATGTTATGATATGATAAGTCATATATAACACACCTGTACACAAGCTTTTTTAGGCACGACAAGACAAGGGAAGGAAAACTGAGGGAGGACAAGACAAATGATCTTAGTAAGCCTTGTGTCATTCAGATCTTGCAAGTGTGAGAACGAGAAGTGCAAGGGGAAAGGGAGGGGGGAAGTGCAAGGGAGAGGGGAGGGGAAAACACGGCAGCAATGCTCTGAGTAAGTGCCGCCAGGGCAGCGTGTCTCTGGGTAGTGCAAGGAGAACAAGGGACTGTAGGGTTACAGTTACAGCCCCTAAATGCGTGGTAGGCCTGGAGGCAGTGCAAGGGTGACTGATCAAGAAAGAGCCTGGACTCAGTGAGACAGAGGGTAGCCAAGCAACCAGTTGGTACAGCGGACAGGTAGGTCAGCAGGGGAGGCAGAGAGAGAAAGCAGAGGAGAAGAGGAACGTTTTGAGCTGCTTCCAGAGCGTCAGGTGGTCCGGCTCAAGTTTGGGAGGGTCAGGGAGGCCATTTCAGAGGGAGGCACCTGCAGGGGAGAAGGATCTACCCCTCCCTCCACACTCTCTGTCTGGAGAAGCATCTAACCCTTAGGGCTTGAGAAGGAAGGTATTTTGGCAGATAGCGTTGGATGTAGTGCGTATTCCAGCCCCAGAAAGCCTTGTGGACAATGAAAAGGGTCTTGAACTTGATCCTTGCAGCCACCGAGAGCCAGTGGAGAGATTTCATGGCTGGAGAGATACAGTCCCTGGGCTTGAGGCCAACGATAAGTCTCGCAGTCCTGTTCTGGATTAGTTGCAGAGGGCGAAGAGTAGAGGAAGGCAGATTGAGAAAGTGGCTGTTGCAGTAGTCCACCCTAGAGAGAACCAGAGCTCTGGAGACAGTGAGCTTCTGGGGGAAAGTGAAAAATGTAAGAGTCCCATTGAGGAGGTGCAGCTGGTAGTGGGATTTCATGGCTACGTCCGAGATGTGAGGAGAGAGAGAGAGTGGAGTTGAAGATGACACCAGGAATGAGCGAGAGAGGAGAGGCTGAGGGGAGCCTGAAGGAAAGCTGAGTGTCATCCGCATAACACTGTAAATTAGAGGACAAGGTAGTGATTAGGTGGGTCAAAGGGGCCAAGTAGAGGTTGAAAAACCAGGGTGAGAGGATAAAGCCCTGGAGAACGCTACATGTAGAGAGAGGTGACAGAGTCAAAGGGACCAAGTTGGACCTGGGAGGGGCGGTCCAAGAGGAAGGAGGTCAGCCACTCCAGGGCCTGATCCATGATGCCCAGGTTCTCACAGAGTCAATTGATCAGGATGGCATGGTTGACCATGTCGAAAGCAGAGGAAAGTTCCAGGATAATGAGGACAGAAGGAATGCTGGAATCAAGGTTAGAGATCAGATCTTCACAGGTGATCAGGAGAGCAGTTTCAGTGCCTCTGGCAGCTCTTAAGCCAGACTGATGGTCATGGAGACAACCAACAGATTCAGTTTGGAGTGTAAGCTGGCAGTTGGCCAGCTTTTCCAAGAGTTTGGGAGAGGGGAAAGTTCCGGTGGCAAAAGTATGATTACAGAAATGGATCAAGGGTGTCAATGTGGTCCTTAATGGTTCTGGAGGAGCAGGCGAGCACCTGTTTCGCCGACACTTCCATAGGTGGGACTTGTCTAGAAACCTAGTCAGGTGTTAGAGAGAAAGAGCAGAAAGGAGGAGGAGAGGGAGAGATGGCCAAAGGGAGCCGAGAGAGGAAGAGGGAGAGGAAGAGGAGATAGTGGACAGGATGTCCTGAGTTTTAGCAGAGAAGCGAGAGGCCAAAGCTGTACAAAGGACCTGTTGAGGGAACAGGAGAGGTAGAAACCGCAACAGGATTGGCCAGTTCCTTGCAGATTTTAAAGAGTTTGGCTGTGTTGTTAGAGGCCGCAGAGACGCAGGCTTGAATGTGTGCTCTCTTCTTTATGAGTCTTATTACTTCGATTGGCATTTTGGTGCAACCAGTCTAGGCATGTCTTAATGTGGCCTGGCATGCTTTACTGTAATGTTATTATGTGTCTACACTGGTCTACATTGTGCAGCCAGCTGGGCATGTTTTCATTGTGGCATGGCATTTTTAAAAGCATTAATGTTCATGTACACTGTTGGTGACTTGCATGTATTGGATTGCTGTTACCCTACACAACAATACCAAACACTGTGGCTATTTAGCCAATTTTTCTCAGAAAGTGCGCTGTATATAGCATTAAAACACATATTTATATCTTTCTCCTAGTGCAGTGTGTGGTATACCCCTTCATCAACACGTTTGTGCGTATTGTGCAAGCGCGGTAATCTAGGCCGGCCCAGCGTGTGGCGCGACCCGTGATTTGTTGCCGAGTTGGGGGGGGCCCTCAGCATGGCTTGCAGGGGGGCCCCCAAACCATGTGTTACGCCACTGGTTGGGGAGGGGAGGTAATTGGTGGGCTGCAACGTGTTACTCCCTCTTTTATGTTGATGGTCGTCCCAGTTTTTCGTTTTGGAAATCTGGTCACCCTAATCCATCAGCAGACAGCAGAAGCAGGAGGCGACTCGAGGGAGGCTGTGGCTGAGGCTGAGGGCAGCAGCCAGACTGCCGACTGAAAGGTAAGAATTATTTTTGCGTGCTGAGTGCCCCACTCTCCCATTGTATCTTCTGCTGAGTGTAGTTGCGCACGAGGGGCAATGTAATGCCACTGCCTGCAGGCTTAACGGGGGGTCTATCCTCATATTAAGATATGGATGTAGTGTAACTTACTGAATGCCACGTTTCACTGAAGCACTGGCTAAAAAAGGGAAGAAAAAAAAAACTGAAATCTAAAAAACACTAATCCGAGTCAATACTTCACATAAGTGACTGGACGTTACATTTCGAACTCTGGACGAGTGTAATTAAGGTTGAGAGTTCAATGAAGCCCCCCGACGATGCCACTGATTGATACAAGGCTGGTATCACATGAAGAACACTTTAAACAAGACCTACTTTCCACATAGAGAAAAGTAATCAACCACACCCTTCACAAAAGAACCTACAACACAGGTACATGGAATACCCAGACCATTTACACTTAACACAAACCTAAGCACATGGGAAACATAAGTGTACAGCTGCTGTTATTCGTGGAGACATGTTAACGAGCTTGAAATATGCATAATATCTGCTTATCTTGCTTCAGCATCATTGTGGATACACCACCTCTATCCACAATGGCCAATTCACTGACACTGATTTGAATCAGGCCACCATTTGCTTGACTGGGGTATCACACCAGGTCAGATTGATCCTTGCATACATTCTTTGTTAAATGAATGGGTGCATTGCCATGTTATCCAATGTAAAATAATAGTTAAAACGTACTTGTAGGTTCATTTTTACTTGTTTGTGGTTTTCACTGATGTGCACATTTTGGCAGTGTTTTCATGACTTTCGTTTTTTGACATAATTTTATATTGTTTGTCGGGGTTTGGTAGACAATATCCGTGGCTCTAACTTGCAATCCACACAGCCACGTGTTGTAGTGGTGTCCTTGAGTTGTTAGAGTTATTGAAAGAGGTTCCGCAGTCCGCAGAGCACATTTTGAAATGGGGCAGAGGAGAGCCACAGCTGTCAGAAGGGAGTGTCAAAGTCAGCTCCTTGAAGGAGCACACGCCTGTTCATGCCAAGGTCGCAGTGGGGACGGCAGATAGACTCGGATTAGTATTTTGGGTAACACTGCTGAGTGACCATCACTTGCTAGTTCTTCTCTGGTACTTTTACCTCCTTCTTTCCTCTCCTCTCCAGGCTTACCTGCCCTCCTCTCTTCTGGATCCTTCCCATGCCCCCACAGTCTATTTTCTAGAGCCAACAGTAAAATGTACCAACTTGGTCCAGTGAAACTAGGGCACGTGGGTGGAACTGGCCATGAGGGTGTGGTGTCCGTGTATTCCTGAAGTCCGTGTATATCACCAGTCATATCATATGCACTTACTAAGTGTGTTTCCGAAATGCACATTTTGCAAATTATATGGGAGGAGTGTATTTCCACTGTGTGCATGGTGCAAATCACGGGAGGTGCGCTCCCTGCGTGTATATTTTGCAATTCATGCGTTGGCATCACATAACTGAGTAATGGATGGGCATTAGCATTACACAGTGTCCCAAAGTCTGTTTATTACGCAATGGGAATGATTCATCACAAAACGGTTTTTAATGGGTACAGGCCAAAATTCTTCTTGGCCCTTGAACATAGTATGTATGCAGTGGATGCACTTTACACATTTGGTTACGTTTCCTGTACCAATGACCTACTCAGTGTCCCTACATCTTTCTTTCCACAGTGTGATCTCTTTGACCAATCCTTGCACAGTGAGGATTGCATAATTGCACTTTAGTTTCCCTCCCATGCACTTTGCATTGCGTGCCCTGAGGCAGGCCTTTGTGCACATTGTCTGCCTGTTCTTTGCACACTGCCCTGTCACACAAACTTTGCCTGCTGTGTTTCAAATCCAGGGACCTGTCTAATGCACGTGCCCAGTGCCCTGCCTCTGCAGCACATCCACAAAGCCTGGTGGGAATTAATAGCACAGAAGCTCCCCCCAAACACCCTCAGGAGCTGGCTGGAGCACCAAGCCTAAATCACGTCATGTGTGTTTCATACCAGTTTCCTGCACGTTGTGCACTGTGGATTGTGGGCAAACAGGCGTGGCACTGTCCCTTGGCATGCCTGCCTCTAGGGAACAATGTGTTCACGCAGCTGTCCTGCTGTGTACATAGCACCTACTGCCATGCATACCCCACAACACAGAGTTATTAGTGGCCTGTGCACATGACTCCTACAAGCGTGCACACACAGCGTCACTAGGAACACCCCAGGACTCTGTTTACATCCCTTCATACCCAGACCCCATGCAAGCAGTCCCACACCTCTATGCATGTCTACTACCTCCCTTCACCCACAAGAGCACTTACATGTGTGCATAGCTCCTACATTCATACAGATCACTTGAGAGCTCTCTCTCATGCCTGTGAACATAGCACCTACCTCTATAAAGACACACGGCCATTGAGAGCGTTCTCAGGGGAGCACACATAGCGCTTACCTCCCTACTAACCCAGGGCTATTGAGAGTGCTCTCAGACGCCTACACATAGCCCCCATCACCCTGTACACATGTTACTGTTGTATGAGTGCTCTCAGGGGCCTGTACACACAGCCTCTACCTCTGTGCACACCCTGTGCTATTGATAGCACTCTCAGAAGCCTTTACACATAGCTCCTATCCCCTGCACACGTTAACCCATTGAGAGGACCCTCAGAATCATGTTCACATAGTTCCTATCTGTTTGCACACATTGGGGCACAGAAAGCATGTGGAGGGACAAGTGTACAGAGTTTTCATCTTCCCTCACAAAGCCAGTTAGAGTGAGAGCAAATAGCAGATCCAATGAAAATCTTCACAGAATGTGACTAGTGACTACCACACACCCTGGGGGCCTACATCTGCCAGAGCCCAGGGCTAGGCTTGGAGAGGGCATGGGGGACAACCGTGCCATGGTCAGGGGCCCCAAAAGCACTAAGCAGTTGGCATTGATTTCACGGTGCCCATTTTCCCTAACAGCCTCAGCTCGTATTTGCCTACCTGTGCTTTGGCCCAACAAAGGACCCAAGCTACGAGTCAGTTAACACAGAACCAGAGGAAGGTCCGGGGGAAGACAACACCAGACTCATTCATGGCCTGGGGATTGACCCTAGCCCTTTTAAAGTGCCTAGAAATACCCTTCAGTTGGCACCATCTTGGAAGCAGGGGAGGGCAGGTGTTCCTTCTTCCTGTTAATTTCAATCTCCTACTCTTAATAATAGCAGGTTTCCTAACACCCTTTTGGTGCGGGACCGGGTATCTCGTGGCATGTCTAATGCACAGTGTGTTGGGCACACGCGCTATGCTCGCTCGTTCAGCAAAATATTGGGCCACTTTGACAACATTTTCCAGGGCCTCTTTTGGTTCCCAGTCCGGCCCTGATCATATTTATAAAACAAGGATGTGCAACAGGCCACAACCCAGTGCGCTTTACTATGCCAAGGCAATAGATGAACCTCTGCTTACGCAAAGCAATGTGTGCCTGCCGCAGGTGCTTGGGTATTGGTGGACACCTGTGCCCACGGTGTGCAAATTGAGAAAATATACACATAAAGTTACACAGCCATTCCGCGCAAAGGCAATGTATTAATTGAACAAAAATGTGTGTTCAATTAAATACATGGCCTTTGCGCAGAATGGCTGTGTAACTTTTTGTGCATAATATCATACTTATCACAATATAGCAACATGTTCCTCCAATTTACAAAGTTTCAGCTTAAAACTCTGCCGTTCTCCACCGTCTAGCATCCTTTTTAACAGTTTTATACACTTTTTACAACTTTTTCCACTGTTTTTGTGTTTGCTGATGTTCGCAAACTTCTGACGTTATTGAGGACTATTTGAACTGAGTCACGTGACCATGCACTCTTGCGCGCTTCATGATGACGTGTCCACACTTCGCGAACGAGTCCCGCTTCCTGAAAAGTTGGAAACTGCATTTATCAGCTCATCTAGTAAATTTGAACTTCAAAATGTACCCTTGCTCAGCTTCTAAACCTTTTCTTACTCATTTTCCATTAACAATCTAGCACACAGCATATACTTGGAAGAATGTTAGGAACACTGCTATTTATTTATTTTAAAATTGCATCAGCTGTTGCCATCTCCCCTCCCCAAGAGCCACCACGACCACCAGCTAGAGGACCTACACAACGAAAGAAGTGCAATACTCCAAAAAATAATCAAATAGACCAGGGCGATGAGGTGGAAGAAGTGAATGAAGTGGAATAACTGCATACCTCTACCACCCAGAGAGATTCATGGGTGTGACAGTTGTTCACCACTTTTGGAAATCTACCAACTGCTCAAGCTACCAAAGTAAAATGCACTGAGTGCAACGTTGTACACAGTGGCAGACAACCTCGGCAGTACTGCTACGGGGCCACCTCCAAGTGCCACCACACAAAATCCAACCATTGCAATGCTCTCAGAAAGGCTGTTCCTTTCTTAGGAAATAGTAGGCTGTCTTCCTCTACCTCATGTTCCTCAACCAATGCTGAAACCACACAGCCAACTTCTGTGGGACACACAATCCCACCAGCTACCTTGCTAGCAATAAAAGAGTCTGTTGATCCATATCTTGCGAAAACAACAGTACTCTGTATATACTGCAACACACCACTCTGCAGGAGGGAGCACTTTTAAAGTGCTTTTGAAGCTGTAATCAAGGAGCATGAAAAACACTGCCCTCTACCTTAGCTCTAACAAATGCACAACATCTTCCCCTGTCCACCTATCCCGCCATACGTGTGGTTGGTGCACCTATCCACATTTCCCTCCCCACCTTACGTTCTGTCCTCTCCTGCAAAACAATAAAAACAGAATTAAAATTAAAAAAAATAAAACACATTAAAAAAGGTCTCTTTAGGAACCACCTTTCACAGTTAAACAAAAAAAAAACTAAAAAATAAGCTTAAAGACTCCATCTACTTCACATTTTTCAGTACAGTAGTTAGATTCAATGCGATTCTCCAACATTCCCATAAGCATGTTCTATTATGGTAATGGCAATAATGGTGAATTGTATACTAGCCCATGCCTTATTAGAAAACCTGGATTGCAGATGCACATCATCACACAAAACAGTCCTTCTACTCTTTTTACTGTTCTGTTTGTAACACTCCCTCATTGCCTGCTTTAAACCCTTCACACATATATCCAGCAATTACTTTAAAAAAAAAAAAACTCTGCATATAGCCTATCAACATATTAAGGGGGTAATTCATAGAATTCAGCGCACATGTGGCGCACGCGGCTGGCGCACAGTGTGCGCGTGCGAATCCCTGCGCCAGCCGCGTGCGCCAAAACCCATTTCCGCGCACAGCGTATTCATGGATTCCAGCTACCAAAACCAGCCGTGGCGCACAGTGGCGCAGCGACCTTGCAGCAGCGCCAGTAACGCCCCCAAGAACGCCTTCCGCGCAGGGAAAAGCCATCAAAATCCCCAATCCAGCGCAAAGGGCTGCGCTAACCCTGTACCAGCACGGCAAGCGGGCTACGTGTATTTCAGGGGTTCGCGTGAAGTTTCTCACGCGATCGGGCCTGGGGGAGTGGGCAACGTGTATTTCAGGGGTTCGCGTGAAGTTTCTCACGCGATCGGGCCTGGGGGAGCGGGCTACGTGTATTACAGGGGTGCGCGGGAAGTTCCACATGCGAATAGCCTGGGCGCGTGTATTTCAGGGGTGCACGGGAAGTTCCACACGCGAATAGCCTGGGCGCGTGTATTTCAGGGGTGCGCGGGAAGTTTTACACGCGAATAGCCTGGGCGCGTGTATTTCAGGGGTGCGCGGGAAGTTCCACACGCGAATAGCCTGGGCGCGTGTATTTCAGGGGTGCGCGGGAAGTTCCACACGCGAATAGCCTGGGCGCGTGTATTTCAGGGGTGCGCGGGAAGTTTTACACACGAATAGCCTGGGCGCGTGTATTTCAGGGGTGCGCGGGAAGTTCCACACGCGAATAGCCTGGGCGCGTGTATTTCAGGGGTGCGCGGGAAGTTTTACACGCGATTTCAGCAGGGTACGTGTATTTCAGGGGTGCGCAGGAAGTTCCACACGCGAATAGCCTGGGCGCGTGTATTTCAGGGGTGCGTGGGAAGTTTTACACGCGAATAGCCTGGGCGCGTGTATTTCAGGGGTGCGCGGGAAGTTCCACACGCGAATAGCCTGGGCGCGTGTCTTTCAGGGGTGCGCAGGAAGTTTTACACGCGATTTCAGCAGGGTACGTGTATTTCAGGGGTGCGCGGGAAGTTCCACACGCGAATAGCCTGGGCGCGTGTATTTCAGGGGTGCACGGGTAGTTTTACACGCGAATAGCCTGGGCGCGTGTATTTCAGGGGTGCGCGGGAAGTTTTACACGCAAATAGCCTGGGCGCGTGTATTTCAGGGGTGCGCGGGAAGTTTTACACGCGATTTCAGCAGGGTACGTGCATTTCAGGGGTGCCGGGGAGTCCTACATGTGATTTGACAGTGTGGGTCCTCACAGGTGTTCCCTGTACACCCTCCACGGCCCCTGCAGGCAGCCCACACCACAGGGGACTACCCTGCATCCCTGGTCATGTCCCGCAGGCAGCCCACCCAACATGGGCATGCCCCCCAGCAAAGGCACATGTCTCCTTGAACTAATGAACACCAACTCATGTCCCCCACCACCCCCACCCCCCAGCACTGTGGGGCACCTGCCAGCAGGCCCCCACCCATGTCCAACTCATGTCCCCCACCCCCCAGCACTGTGGGGCACCTGCCAGCAGGCCCCCACCCATGTCCAACTCATGTCCCCCACCACCCCCACCCCCCAGCACTGTGGGGCACCTGCCAGCAGGCCCCCACCCATGTCCAACTCATGTCCCCCACCACCCCCACCCCCCAGCACTGTGGGGCACCTGCCAGCAGGCCCCCACCCATGTCCAACTCATGTCCCCCACCACCCCACCCCCCAGCACTGTGGGGCACCTGCCAGCAGGCCCCCACCCATGTCCAACTCATGTCCCCCACCCCCCCACCCCCCAGCACTGTGGGGCACCTGCCAGCAGGCTTCCAACCATGTCCCATCCATGCCCCCCTGCACCTGGGTCCCAACAATCCCCAATCATGTCCGTAATGGCCATCCTCCCCTGCCAAAAGGCCCAACCAACTATCACATCCACCCACATATGAAAGGCAATTACATGTTACACACCCAATGTAAATAATGCAAATGAACACATGTCTGTCACACACAATGGCGCAAGTGAATGTTAAAACACCCAACATGACATGCATGAAAGTAATGAGATGATACGACACATTGAAGGATGAAAATAAAAATGTATTGAAAATCAACTAGAATGGAAATGAAATTAGAAAAACCACAAAGCAAAACAACAAAAAGAAGATGCATGTCCATGCAAAAAATCCAAAAAATCAAAAAATCCATAGAAGAACTATTTACAAGACAATCCCGGGTCCATGAGCCCAACCAAATGAAACCTAACTATGTCAACTAACTAAAAACTGAACTATATACAAAAAAGTGGCGCATTGTCCAAATGAAAAAAAAATAATTTAAAGGAAACCTACCACTAACTATATAACTATATACAATGGCAGCGGGCAAGTCCTGCGGCTCACTCTGTGATGTTGCCGGCCAGGGCATCATCGAACTCCATGTCGATGTCCTGGAGGCGGGACTCTGTCCTGGCCCCGAGGTCTCGCAGGGATAACCCCATGTTCACCCCAAACTCCCTGCGAGCTTCCTCGAGGCACTCAGCCCGCCTCAACGCCCGACGCATGGAGAACTCCGCCCTGACTATGGTGAGCCGCTCCTCTTCCGCCCGCTGCCGCTCCGCACCTATCCGCTGGACCAACTGCTCCCACACGGAAGACACTACCATCCCAGGGTTCTCCTGCCCTCCGGCCGATGCCTGCCCCTCTGACCTTGATGGCCCCGAGCCATGATGCCTCCCACGTCGAGCCTGCTGCTGCCTCCGACGCCACTGCCGCTGCCACTGACGCTGTCGTGCACGTGCCCTGCCCGATGATGCCGTCACATCCTCCATCTGCTGGGGTCCAGTTGATGTGTTGTCCACCCCTGCTGGACCTCTGACTCCCGACTGTGGCAGGGATGGGATCCCCACCGAGCTGGCTGCATTGGTCAGGGCAGGTCCACAGGGGGCCCTGGTGGCATCTGGGCCGGAAGACGGCAAGGAGAACGACTGGCGTATAGTCTCCACAGAGGAGGAGAGGGTCGCCAGATTGGCCGACACATGCAGGAAACCACCGAACATGGCCGATCCCAATTGGGCCACGTCGGCACGGTGCTCTTCGTGATGACGTGCGTGCTCCACCTGGGAAGCACGCACGGCATCACGAATCACAGCCGTGCGCATCGCGACCCCAATCAGGACCTTCTCCACACGGCCAGGGGTCCCCTCGTCCGCAGGTGGAGGGGAGTCAGATGACATGGACATCCCCTCTACCTGCGGACGGGCCTGGGACGGGGCATCCCTGCTGGTGCAAGGTGGTGCACCCACAGGTTCAGGGACAGCGACATGCACAGGCCCCTCCACAGTGACCTGTGCTGCCTCCTGCCCCTGCCCCTGGACTGCACCGCTTGCACCAGCAGGGATGCCCCCACCAGGCCCCATGTGCGCCTCAGTGGCGGCCTCCTCCTCCTCTGTGGAAACCACCAACCTGGATGGCTCCTCGCCGCCTACCGCCGTAGCAGGCCCCTGTGGGGGCTCACCCACCCCTTCCGCTGCAGCCGTGGGGGCATCCCCGCCGCCTTGCTCCACGGCGCCGTCTCCGCCCTCTCCTTCACTAGCCGCTGAGTAGAGGGAGACATAGAACACAAGCATCAGGGTACTGTACAATGGTCCCCTAGACAGGAAGCAATAGCAGATGAGTGCCACTGTCAAAGTACACTTCCATCATGTCACACCACAACACATGTGTCAGTCCAGGCAAAACACACACAGTGACAGTCATGGTGCGTGCCATGGACATTTCAATGCATGTCCAATGGACTCTCGAATCATACAATGTAATGGGACTCACATGCATCATGGGTCATGCCTATCACATGCACACACTTCACCTCAGTCACATCCATCTGGCCCCGTACACCCCAATCACAGTGCATACAAGGATGACTAGGCTGCATCAGTGAATCTGTACATTGTCACAGACATGTGTCATGCATCCATGGCACTCACAAGACACAGACACGCAGGTCAGGCACACAGACATGGATACCACATATGTATCTGGCATCAGCACCCATCCCTCGCCCCCACCCATGTCCAGGAACAGAGACTGCCATGCTCTCATGTGTGCAATCTGCACAGGGCTCCCCTTGTCGCATTCAAACACATGCAACAACCGTGCGGTTCACACATTACAGGTCGCACATGCATTCCCATGATGTCCCTGCACACATACATGCGTACATGGCCTATGTCACACATGCAGGCAAGTATCAGACAACCAGCACACTGCAACATGCCCTGTCTCACACAGCAATGCTTGGCCACTTACCGCTCAACTCCAGACGGGTCTCCCTCTCAAGGACCTGGGCGTGGAGCGCTGGGTGTGCGTGTTCCAGGACCCTCAACTGAATGGAACTCACGCCGGGCCTTCATGAGGGTCCTGGACCTCAAGTCCTCCCAGCGCTTCTTGACCTTCTGGATGGTGCGGGTTGCCACCCCCTCCACGTTGATGGCAACCACACAGTCGGCCCAGATCCTATCCCGTCCTTCCCTGTTGGCGCGGGACGATCCGAAGAGGGCATCATACTGCCCCAGGACTTGCTCCACCAGGACACCAACTTCGGTGACAGTGAAGCTGGTGCCCCTCTGCCCCTCTGGCCGGGGGTTGCCACTGGGGTCAGATGTGGATGTGCCCGACATGGCAACCCCAGGGGCAGGAGTGGGTGGGCAACTGGGTCCTGGGGCTGGGCTGTGGAGCGATGTTATTCGAGTCGGGAGTTTTCTGTACCAGCAGGGGTGGACACAGCAACTGGACCCCTGCAGATGGCTGATGTGCAGGCACCAAATGGCAGGGCACGGTGGCAGCAGGCAGGCAGGAAGGCAGCAGCAGATGGCACGTGGGAGGCTGCTCGGGGCACTGGGGGGCAGTGATTCGGCCTTCTGGGCAGGAGCGTGGTCTTCCGTGTGTTTTCGCGTGGCCAGCTTGATACGGAGTGATTTGGCACGTGAACAATCTGCACGTCAGCGTGTAATTCGAGGAAAGGCCCTTAGCGCGTAAGCGCGTCAGCACGCGTACGCGATTTCATTGGAACAAAGGCCCTTACAGCGTAAGCGCGTCTGTGACGTTTTGCGCACGGGCATTGCCCTGGCAGGGCTTGGAGATCCCGCGTGCCTTTATGTTCTTTACGTGCTTTTCGTGCGGTGCGTGTGTTTTCCATCCGTTGGGGTTCACACGCTATTACTTCACAGCGGGTGTTGGCTACGCGTTCTACTACACGCAAGGCAGACGGTGAGTGGTACCCCGCTCCCCCAGGCCCGATCGCATGAGAAAGTTCACGCGAACCCCTGAAATACACGTACCCAGCTCCCCCAGGTCCGATCGCGCGAGGAACTTCACGCGAACCCCTGAAATACACGTAGCCCGCTCCCCCAGGCCCGATCGCGTGAGAAAGTTCACGCGAACCCCTGAAATACACGTAGCCCGCTCCCCCAGGCCCGATCGCGTGAGGAACTTCACGTGAACCCCTGAAATACACGTACCCCGCTCCCCCAGGCCCGATCGCGTGAGGAACTTCACGCGAACCCCTGAAATACATGTACCCCGCTCCCCCAGGCCCGATCGCGTGAGGAACTTCACGCGAACCCCTGAAATACACGTAGCCCGCTCCCCCAGGCCAGATCGCGTGTGTGACTTCCCTCGAACCCCCGGAATACACGTATCCCGTTCATTCGCGTATCCCGTTCATTCGCGTGTGTAACTTCCCGCGCAACCCCGAAATACACGTGCCCCGCTCGCACAATTGCTGTATGTTGCCACTTTTGTAATGCGCAGGGACGCTACCACCTGCCTTCGTGTGGCGGACGTGTATTGGCTTGTGCGTGTCTTTCACTATCCGTGGCTTTGCCCTATTCGATTCCATGAATACGTGTGGTTCGGGTGCGTGTGGGCGTTCCGTCTGCTTCCCTGCAGTACATCCCCAGTTACACCCTTGTTTTCGCGAGTTGTTCCCCATTCCGCGCGTTACGCCCCGTGTTCCGCCCACTTTCTGGTGTATGCGCCGAGGTTGTGCGCTTTCACTGTGCGCATCGCGCACGTCTTTTGGGATGTTGCAGTGACGTGTGCGCCATGCACGGGTTTGACGCACGTCCCGTGGTAAACACGCGCAGGGACTTCCATGAATCGCACGCGTGCGCGTGCGCCTGTTTTTTTCCGCTTGCGCCTGCTTGCGCCTGCTTGCGCCTGCGTGGGCGAAGATTTTCGGCGCACGTTTGTTCCATGAATCGGCCCCTTAATGTCCAACTGCCACTTAACAATGTTATACAAATCGTTTTCATCTACATTTCCCATATTTATCCCAAAGAATTGTACATAGTGCTCATATAAATGCACATATGCATTGTGCAGTGACAGAAGTGCATACATTAAAGAGGCAGTACGGATGGACAAGTGCTCATAGGAGCCCAGGGGGGAAGTGTCAAGGGATGGTAAGGTGGGAGGCCACTAGCTAACTGCTGGGGCAGAGGAGTCCCAAAGGCGGGGTACGTCTTAACCATATCCTCCCTTTAATAACGTTTTTTCTGTCAATTGAATACGCTTTCATAAAAGAAAATGTTTCACAATGCTACATCACTGTCTATAAATTATTAATAATTCCTCTTTTAACATATATGAAGCAACTGTAAACCTCCTTTAACAAACATATTTTTTTGAAACGCATACTTATGTGAGTTGGTATCAGCAGGCCATACCCCAACAAATCAGAGTAGACATTTGTCCTTGCCGAATGCCTGAACCTCTGCCCACTGCAAAAAAGTTATATCACTATTTTTTGTACGTTTTGACAATTTCAATAAAGTAAAACACAGGACAGATTTCAAAAAGTATCCTTTCGGGTCCTTGCTGATGCTTCTTGCACAACTTTGCTGCAATCCCGTCCAGCACTCCTGCCTGCAGCTACGAGCAGACATGTTTCTCCCATTTAAACCTACAGCTTTGGACATGCTGCATACCGCGATAAGTATATCAGAGTAGGCATTCATCCTTGCTGAGGGCCAGGCCCATTGTCCATGCACCAAACCTATTTCAATATTTTGCGTACTTGCATTTCCACACTTTCCAAAAAATAAAACACAGGACACATTTGCAAAGACGTCCTTTCAGGTCCTTGCTGATGCTCCTCATGCAAGTTAGCCATTCTGCATGACCCAATAAGTAACCTCAGAGTAGGCGTACGTCCTTGCCGAGGGCCAGGCCCATTGTCCATGCACCAAACTTATATCACTATTTTTTGTGCTTACATTTGGACAGTTTGGAACATTTTAATACAAAACAGATTTGCAAAACCATGCTTTAAGGACCTTGCTGATGTCCCTAGCGCAGTGTTGTTGTCCTTCAGTACAGCACTTCTGTTGGCCATGCTGCATACCCCAATAATCAAATCACAGTACACAATCATCAAATAATTGCAGGGTGGTAGAATAGGTAGATCATTGCACTTCATCTAGTCCTTTAAACAGATTACCCTGCTGCTGGTGATGAGGTTCTTTTGTGAATATGCCCTTCCTTCTTCACGTGTAAGGTTTCGAATAGGAGAGTGAGACCTGCTCACCTCAGCACTGGATTATTCAATAAATAACTGTTGTCATAATGAAGCAGACTTCAAAACCATTCTTGATATTGTATCTATTGTTAGAAGTCAGCCGACACATAATTCCACTCTCTAGAGTCTCTCTCAAGACATGTGGATTGTGGGCCAGATGTTGCTGCGAGGTTGTGGAAATGAGTCGACATCCAATCACAATATCGTGTCCCACAATGATCACAACTAATGGTGGGTAATGATTTCAAGGGGTGGTCTGGTGACTTGGGCACCTGGTCCAGCGTGCCTGGTAATTATCTGCTGATTAGCATTGTCTTGGAATGTATGCAGCGATAGTAACAGCGATCTGTTGATGCAATCCTGTGCAGCACTTCGGGCTGTTACCACGGACAGAATTTTAGCCATGGGCAAAATGTATTGTTCCATTCAAACCTATGCTGATTTTAAAGAACTTCAACACATAGCCAGTCCCTGGTGGCCATGCCGACTTTAACCGAATTGCCAGTCCTTCATGGTCATGGCCAGTAGCCACATTATCTGAGTCATGGCCTTGGGCCTTTGAAACCCTTGTGTAAAGGCGTGTTATAAATGTCATATCACATCATATCATATAATGACCACAGTCCATGACTCGGACAATCTGGCCCTTGCCCTATTTTTTGTAACTACATTATGAGGCTTTACAAAAAAAAAAAACAGGGAAACATTTGCAAAAACATGCTTTCAGGTCCGTGCCAATGCTCCTAGCACATTTTTCCTGCAAATCCATCCATGCTTTATTTTCTGAAAAGTGTCAAAATGTATGTGCATAAAATAGTCATATAACTTTGCTCCCAGTTGCAGAAATCCATACACCCTTTGCAGAAAAATTCAAGGATGTGTCTACAATCTTTCTAAAATCTTTTGTGCACATTTGGCAAATGGCCACAAACCATCTAATCCCACCCTCTAATTTTGCCACCTCTTCACAAAATCCGACCAATCTTTGTAAAAGCATTCAAATCTGGGTGTTAACTCTTTTTGCAAACTTGTGTGCACCAAATCTATGAGCCCTTCAAATATTTTGGGACCCTCCGCTAATTTTGTTCCCTCTTGGCAAACAGTACCACACTTTGCAGAACCATTCAAGGTCAGATCTAGCATGATATGACAACATTTCATGCAGTTTCATTCAGTGGCGCCAAGGTTATAGGCCATCCAGAAACTGCATTTCACATCTGAGATGTTCTTGAACATTACAGGACTGTCCCAAACTGTTTTCGTACTTTGACCGTAGAAAACTACCTGTTTTTTTGGCTTTTTATGGCCATGTACCATTCCCACCCATCACCTCCCCAGAGATTTTTTCATTAGTTTGACAAGTGCTGTCTGAGAATCCAACTTGGCGGCATTTCCAAAAATATGACTCACCTTTCAGCATCTAATCAGCGGACAATCAGAGGCCTGTCCATGGCACGAAGAGGGGGAGTGCAATTATAATCTCGAAAACAGTTGGTCTAATTACGAAAATGTAAAAAAAATAATGTCAACATTTTTTTTCGAATGCTTTATTTTTTTATTTACATGTTTTTTTGGGTTCCGCAAGTAAAAAAAAGGGTTAAAAGAGAACAAATATTTCAAAAAAGGGGGCTTGGGGGAACCCCCCATTTCGAACAAAAAACAAAGAAAAAAAGACATTTGGAATTTATTTTTTTAGACATTGTGCCTCATCACGACTTGGGCGGTAAATGTGGCGGATTATCCGCCAGACCTAAATAGCGCTAACGCCAAGGCACCCGGTGGATGATCCACCAGATACGAGTCATCGTGCACGCGCCCCGGTCCCTGGCGTTAGCGCGATTAGCACAAACCCTTAAATCGGGCGCACCATGCGCTACCGACATTTCGCGCTTATAGCGCGTGGGAAACGCGTCACCGCCGGAACAGGAAATAAAGCGGCGGCCATCTTGGAAAACACAATCCGTCGGACATCACCGCTACTGGAAGCCATCCACGCAATCCAAGGCTGGAAAATTTGTCAACATTTTCTGCAACAGAAAGCTTGAGGTATTTGTGGAGGAGGCACTGACATACCATAATTAGCTGCAGCAGCGGAAAACCAGTGCCCATCGTAGAGGCCAAATATGGCGATCCGTCGCCCAAAGGGTCAGTGCTGTGGGGCGGGTGCCCCGGGATGGGGAGGACTGCCACAAGCGGCTGAATGGCCTACGCGTGCGAGTGCGAGGCATCCTGTACCAGCACAGGAGTGCAAGCAGGGCCACAGGAGGAGGGGCACCACCACCCCCACCCGACCTCACACCATGGGAGGCGAAATAAACGGGCCTGATCGACGTCGGAACCATCGAGGGCATTGGTGGAGCGGAGGTAGGGACTGGCATCAACCCAATGGCAGGTGAGTCCCATCCCCAAATACATGCATCTGAATGAGAGTGAAGACATGTGTCTGAGGCACTGCATACACCCGTAAGTGAGGCCCAAATCCCTAGAACGGTAGTGCTGCCTAGACGACCCTATACATGCAGTGCATGGATGACAGGGGCAGGGGATAGACTCCCATAGCCATAGGACAGCTACGTAGAGTGGTACTGTGCATCAACATAACCACAAAAGCCTGAGCTCAGTCCACCCCAATCACGCGTTCCCATGCAGTGTACCTCCATGCACATCCACAACAAGAACCACATGGTGACTGAAAAGAATGCAAGTTGAGTGCGTCATTGGTACTGTTTTCAATCACACTTGTTGGCATGACCTGCATCACACAAATGTATGTAGCATTGTACTCAAACCACCCCCTATGTACCCCACAGGCACACATCGATCCCAACAGCCCGGTGATGATGGGGATGAGGCCACACCGACAACGCGCCCACAACACCGTGCCTCCACTAGCACCAGCACCCCACAAAGCCGCTGCACCCAAGGGAGACAACCCAGGGGAACACCCACCTCACCCCAACGCAGCCCCGCCAGACAGCAGCGGTAGCCACATGGCCGCAGGGAGGCGACCGGCAGCTCACCCGAAGCCACCATCCACAGCCCCGATGCCGAGGGAGAGAGGTCTGAATTGGAGCCCGACGTGGGAGCAACACCTCCAGATGGGCATCATGCCACCGCACTACACTCTCACAGTAGTAGTGATGGAGAAGCGGTGTCAACACCCCAGGGAAGCCCAAGCCCAGGCAGACAGCAGGCAGGGACTCGCCATGTGCCTGTGCATCGCTGCAGCACACCGCAGCCAGATGTGGACACACCGTCCTATGGGAGGCCAGAGGACCAGCAATCTGAGCCAGGCAGCCCAGTCCAGGCTGGTGGCATTTCGCCATGCATCCCCCCCCCCCCCGACAGCACCCAATTCGCGGTCCACCACGTGACACAGCAGGGGAGCCCTTTGTCACTGGGGCAGCAGTCATGGGCCGACTGGACATCATCAAGGCCAAACAGGCCCGGGTTGAAGCCATGTCAAAGGTGCAGAGCAGGCACAAAAAGGCTGTCAGTCATTCCATCAGGCATGGGTGCAGATAGGTGGCGCGGGACAATGCGCGTACATGGCAAGTCGTACAACAATGCACCGCTGCCCTGACAGGCTTTGGGCAATGAGTCCGCGAGTTCACAGAGGTAGTGTCAGCACTTTCAGAACAGCAATGCGAGGCCAATAACCTCATCCGTCAGCACATGATGGCCAGCGCTTCTGTACCCTCTACTTCCACCACACCCACAGAGGGTTCACTAGACCCATCTCCGAGGCGCCGGTCCATGCGCCACCCGAGGGCACGCACACCGGAGGGGCCTGGGAGAGGGAAACGCCCACGCCCATCCTAGTGTTGCATGGCATCATTGTTGTTGGCCTGATGAGGCAACTGCACAGTTGGGGGTTGTACACTGGGGGGAGGGGGGATTGTTGGGTGTTCACTGGGGGGAGGGGGGATTGTGTGCTGGGTGTTCACTGGGGGGGGGGTTGTGTGCTGGGTGTTCACTGGGGGGAGGGGGGATTGTGTGCTGGGTGTTCACTGGGGGAGGGGGGATTGTGTGCTGGGTGTTCACTGGGGGGAGGGGGGATTATGTGCTGGGTGTTCACTGGGGGAGAGGGGATTGTGTGCTGGGTGTTCACTGGGGGGAGGGGGGTTCATTGGACAGAAAATAAATCACGTTACAAAAATCACAATGCATGGACAGTAGTGATTGTTACAAATGCAATTTAATGTTGAAGTGACATATTTACAATTTACCCATTACCCATTTCTAAAAGAATCCATCAATCAATCCCTGTCTGGCCAACCTCCCCTCCCTCAGCCCAACCCTTTGTGCATGTGCAATACCTTCTGGCACTTCATCGCCCTCACTACCATCCTCAGGTGGCTGCACATGAGCATCAGAGGGCAGTGGCACATTTCTGCGACAACAGATGTTGTGAAGCATGGCACATGTCAGTACAATTTTTCCAACTTTTTCTGGTGCATACATCATTGCAGTCGAGGCACCGGAAGCGTGCCTTCAGCAGTCCAAATGCCCTCTCCACGCATATCCATGTACGGGCATGGCCAAGGTTGTATGCCCGCTCCGCCGCCGTGTGTGGGTGACGCACAGGGGTCATGAGCCACGTGTACTGGGGATATCCAGAATCACCTGCAGGGGAGAGAAAGCCGGTATGGGGACAAGGTAAGTCCAGTGGGTATACAGAGCCCTGTCATCAGTGTGATTTTGCCATATTTGTCATTTGGCCTATAACATTGTGGAGTGTGCTGTCCTACGGGCACGATTGAATCAATGGCGTACTCTCCACTTGGTACACCTATGTTTCTGTATGTAACAGTACTCATTCACTTGCCGCAGGATAAGGGGGCCTTTCCATCTACTTCTGCTTGACAGAAGTGGCTGCCTCATGTGTCATTGCAAATCCATTTGGCTACAGTTGCATTTGCTGCTCTTCACTATTCTGTACTGTTCTCCATGCATTTCCATGGCCATTTTGGGGACAGTGTTTGTGGGATGTGCATTGTCATTACTCGGCCTACTTATGTGTGGAGAATTCGTGGATGTGCCAGCTCCTGGTTTGGAATTTCATTACTGTCGGATGGCCAGGGTGGGATTTCTGTACTGTGTCAGTGTTGGGAGCCATGGTGCTACTCACACAGGAGGCTTTGTTGTGGTGGGGCTTCCATATGTCACTGTGCCGCCACATGTCTTACATCCTGCATGGGTGTGTTCTGCTGTGTTGGACATGTCCAAGGTTCATTGTGCAAGGTGCTTGAATGTGTATGCTGCAGTGATGTTGCTGCCTATTGGGAATGATGGATTCTGTGACAGGCACAATCAGTTGTGGATTGACCTGCTTTGTGGTATACATTTGTACCCATGCAGTCGTGGGTGGATCCTGGGTAGCGGGCACAGCAGTGGCTGAAGGTGAGGTCAGGACCACATGTCATCTGCACGTTGAGGGAATGGTACTGTTTACGGTTTCTGTAGGCAGCCTCATGTGCCTGGGGTGGTACAAGTGCCACATGTGTGCAGTCCAGGGCTGCTATTACATTCGGGTCTTGGGCAATGGCATAGAATTGACCCTTAAGCTGGTGCACCTGTGCCTGTGTGGATGGCAATGCAATGTGTTTCTTCACATGATTCAACAGTGCATCAAGCACCTGTTCCAGCATGGCACTGAATGTAGACTGGGCCATTCCATGCATCATGGCAATGGTATGTTGGTAGCTGCCAGTCCCAAGAAATTGAAGCACAGACACGAGCTTCACTAGGGGAGGTACTGCCGTGCTGGTGGTTATGCAGCTGCATATGTCACCCTGGATTGTGTCCAGCAACTGGGTGATGGTTGTCCTGTCCAGCCGATATTCTGTCACCAACTGACCATCAGTCAGGGCCCAGGGTGTTGGCCTGACCCGGGGGATGGCTGGCTGCCTTGCTGGTGCTGCTCTCATCCTCCTTCTCCTCATCCCCACTGTCCCCTGCACTCCCAGGGCCCTGGCCTGGTTGACTGGCCTCTGTAGCTCCAGGCGCAGCAGGTAGAAGTCGACATCAAGGCTCCCGGCTCCAAATGGCAGCATGGTGTTGGGGTGGGTGTGTTGTGCATGGGTGGGTCCTTTGTAGGCCTCTGATTTGCATTGGTTCCACCTGGGCCCTCATTGCTGTCTCCTCCCTGCTCCTGCTGGTGTAATGGTGTTGGGGAGGGTGTGTTGTGCATGGGTGGGTCCTTTGTAGGCCTCTGATTTACATTGGTTCCACCTGGGCCCTTATTGCTCTGGCCAGTGTTCTGTTACCTCCAGCTTTTTGCTGGAGGTATTTTCGGTGGATTATCCTCCTCTTTTCTGCCGCTAATAGCGCTTACGCCGGACTCGTGATTGCTGATGTTTTAGCGCGAATGTTTCCTGGCGCTGTTATGGCCGGCGCTTGTACAGCTGGCTGTCCTTGCGCTGGCTGTAATGGCGCCGGCGGTATTTGGAGTCGTGATCCGACTGACCTGTAAAAATGGCGCTGAGAGCGTTACCGCCGATTTTAAGGTTTACCGCCCAAGTCGTGATGGAGCCCATTATGTTTTTGACATTTTGACTTTCGACAAAATGTTTTTCGAAATTATCACTATTAACCCAAACAGGGAAGTGAGTCCTCGGACTGAACTTAGATATCACACATTTTTTAACCTACTTTTTAGTCATTTAAAAAAAAGATACTGTATGGATTTACACCAAATGTACAAAAGCAAGCTTTCGGGACCAAGCCGTCACTCCTGCCAAAAATTTGTTGAAAATATGTCCAACGGTTTGGGCTTTAGTCATGAGCAAAAAAGTTTTTCAATTGTGTCTATGAGGAAAACCACACATTTTGGGACCCCCTATAACTTTGCCCCTAACTGGACGAAACCTCACCAAACTTTGTAAAATCAAACCGAGGGGCCATATACTTCATTTACAAAATTTAGGGAGGGTTTGTCCAGGGGTGGAAAAGTTATAATCCACCCAAAAAGTGCTCTTCCTATCATTTGTTCAACTTAACCATAACTACAGGGCCGCTACCAGAGGCCCTGTAATATATCTTAGTTTCCATCTGATTTTTCATCCTTCCTTTTCATTCTTCAGGTGGTTCCTATGCTTGATTTTCATTTAGCCCCTCAATCAGTTGTAAAGTGTGTCTGGGATGACAGTGTTTCAACTAATTGAAGTGGAGCCATTTTTCTTCTATCTGTTCTCCTTTTGGGATGCAGATCTTGTAGGAAGTAGGTGATATTTAATCTACAATTTCAAAGGCACCGCTCAATGACAGGAGAAGCTTCTGCTCCTTGGTCTGAATCCTTTGAAAATTGTACAGGTACATGTTATCCTTCACTTCTTGGTGGTTTTTAGATCATAATAGGACTTCATTTCTTCATCCTACTTTCCTAAATTGTGCTGAGCATAAGAAAAAGGGTTCTGGATGTACTTCTTTGATTTTTCAATGAACACTTGAGTAGTGGATGCATTTATCAGGGTCTGATCCGGAATTCTGTAAAGCAGAGGCTGTGGTAACACAATTCTTTGTCTAGACATGAGCTCAAATGGATACATCTTTGTAGAAAAAGATGGTGTAGACCTAATAGCCATCAGGACAAGTGGTAATTGCATGTCCCAAATGGGTCCAGAGTCTGCCACAAATTTCAAACTTCATAACAATTGTCGTTTTGTATCTCTCTGCCTTCCCGCTTGAGGCCAGGTTGTAGGCAATGTGGAGTTTTCTTTTCAACCCTATAACCTCCCACATCTTTGCCATAACCTCAATGGTACAATGGCTTCCTTGGTCCAACTCAATCCTTTGTGGGAGGACGAAACGAGGGAAGATGTGGTTGATCGTTAGTGCAGCAACTGTCTTTGCCTTACAATTTGGGGCAGGAAGCTATCCTACCCACTTTGGGAACAGGCATGCCAAAGTCAACATGTACTTGTTTCCTCTAGAGGAGTGAATCAATGGCGTAATGAAATTGACTTGTAAATCTGACCAAGACAGTGTCATTCCCCTTTTTTGTAGGGGGGCTTTGTGTGTGAGTGACCCACCACCACCTTGTACATAGCACAGTATACAACGAAACTTCATATCTCTGCGTAACTATCGAAATGTCTACCACACATCATTGTCTTTCTGCTATCTGCATTAACTGTATTGTTGTAACTGTATACATATTGTACATATTTTCTAATGTATTTACCCATGCCTGTAACAATATTCTTGAGTGCCCATATACCCCTGGGTCTGGAGCGCTATACAAATAAAACAAACAAACAAACAAACAAATTGAGCACACACAAGACAACCCTTTAGGTAAGTGTTAAAGTCCTGGCCGATGTGTGGTCAGTATGCAACCCTGTAAAAAAAGGGGAAGGCGAGGCGCGCACTCCAGTTCCAAGTCAAATAAACCTGATGCAAATAGTAACTGGGTTAAACCCCAAAAATGAACAAGTAAAAACAAGGTTGAATCCCATCTGCAGGAACTAATTCTGGAATTACTATTGTTTCTCACCAGGATTCTGTCACTTTGGAGAGATTGCAAGGGATGGTGAAGAGTCTCAACAACCATGTGCTCTCCCTGGATGAATGAACAGTATTTTTTCAATGCTCACACCGTTGCCTGGAGTGCCTTCTCACAGTCATTGAATTTTCACTCACCAGAGAACAAAGTCTTGCTTGCATATGACATTACCTTGTTGACCTTGTTGTGCTTTTGATACAACACTGTGGTTAGGCAAGTAACTGAGAACACACATCACCAAGAAGAACTCCTTGTTCTTTATAGGGTAAGCCAAACAAGGAGCCTGGAAGAGGCTTCTTTTTGGTTGTTTAAATGCCTTGGCTTGTTCCAGACCCCAATCCCACTTGACTTCTGACTTTAATAAATGGACCACGGGTCGAGTGACCTCTGCATAGTCTTCAATGAACTTCTGACTATAATCAGTGACTCCAAGATGGCTCCTTGATTCTCATAGAGTAGTAGGGTATTTCAATGTCAATAAGACTTCCACTTTCTTCGCCTGGGGATTAAGGCCTTCAGGGATGTTCTTGTGCCCTAAGAAGTTCACTCAGGTCTTAAAACTCTGTGCCTTCTGGAAGGACTGTTTTCCTCTGACTCTCTGCAACTGGGTTAGAACATAACGGATTTCTGCTATATGTTCCTCCACAGTTGTGCTCTTGATCAGAACACCATATACATAGGCTAGGTGTCTCCTTTCGCCTATGTCGGGCATGGATTTATGTAGAAAGATGTTGAAATCATTGCCAGAGTTAATGTATACAAAGAGGATTGGGGTCCACGGGTATAGCTGCCGCCCGAAGGTAAAGGCCAGCTTGTATTTGACTTCCCTACTCATGGGACCGTCTAGTAGCCACTAGTCAAATCAATGGCTGTGTATACTTTTGACCCTTGGATCTGTGGCAGCCCTTGATTGATGTAGGGAAGTTGCCATCTTGACATGTGGACCTGTTTGTTCAACTCCCTCAGGTCTGCACATAGTCTCCATTTTCCATTTGGTTTGAGTATTCCCAATACTGGGTTGTTAAAGGTATTGTGCATTGAACAATTATCCCACACGTTTCTAAATTTGAATAATCTCTGTGAGTGACTCGAGAGGAAACCAGTATAATTTCAAAAATACTGGTGCATTCTTGTCTGTGGGTATGGTGCTTGCATGCATATCTGTGCATCCACAGTCATATGAGTCCACTAAAAAGATACCCAAATGTCCAGGAACACCTGTTTCAGCTTCTGTCTTTGCTCCTTGGTCTCACAGGCATTAGCCAGATGTATCCATTATTTGACCATCTGCTTGAAGTCTGGAAAGTCCTCAGGCTTGATCATTTCAGTGATAACCTCCAGTTGGGTGGAGAGGTCTCTTTTTATAGTGTTAACCTGGACAGGAGGTTCCATTGGTTTGAGGTGCTGTAAGATCAAAAACTGTTTTTTGCAAATAAAGTAAGACCATCAAACACAAATGTAAAGTACAAACAACAGGTGTTATTCGCTTAAGCGGACCCAGTTTCAACCACAACCATAGTTGTAGTGAAGTGAGCAATTTACAGAAAGAAAACCTTGTCTTTTATACATATTAGCTTGATGAAGTTGTCATTTCCGAGAGAGTTTATGGCTTCCTGCTACGTGTAGATTTTCTGAGAAAACATACATTTGTCAGTGGTTCCTTGCTCACTCACCGTAACCTTACAAGATAACAGACTGTTCCCAAAGCGAGGAGACATTCCCACTGCCCTTATCAATTTTTGCATGACTAGAGGTTACTGTGCATCTGCAGTTTATTTGGGATAACCCTTTTGTGGCATGTACAGAACGTCTCCTGTGTCATCAATCATTAGGACATACATTCTGAGACCCAAACTGGTAGCATATGCAGACGGGAAGGCATCCATTACATCTTATCTTATTTGTTCCAGGCTGTTCAAGGCCCAATGCTGAATAAACACTGAGCTAACCATTCTTTGCCACAACATGTATTTATGTAAAGCTCTATATAGGAGATCACAAACTGGAGTCTGTTTCGGGACAAAATGGAGGAGCTTAAGGCTAACTTGAATAGATACAATTTCACATTGGCTATCCTTGACTCTGAATACCACCTCACCCTCCCTGATGTTGCAGATCACCTCTTCCATGCCAAAAGATCAGGAAGTGTACACCAAGAAATTCCCCTCATGTTGGGTAAAGATCTAATCTGGTGAAATACTGTTGTAGCAGTCGAAACTGTTGTTTGGAATTGCCCAATAATTTCATTACCTAAATCAATAGAATAATGTTGGGCATCAAACACCATTCCAATAATGGTGCCTATGCCCAATGTGATCCCTTGAGGGTCGCTGTTATCCACCAATATTCGAATGGTTTTGTGTTCTAGGTCAACTAGCAGTGTTGGATGTAAATACAAATCTTGTTTTTGGAGATGATAATTCAAATTTATATAAGTGCCCTGATGTTTGAGGTTCTGTCCGCGCTTAAGTTTGATGGGAATTGTGAATTGTAGCAGCTGTCCTGGGATGGTGAACTCTTTCTGCACTTGAACATCAATCACATAAGGCAGCAATTGAGATTACTGGAATACTTCTTCAGTGTTGTCAAAGCCCATGGGATTACAACCCCAGTCGTGACCAGGCTTTATTATTAATTAGGCCCAAATGGAACGTTAATCGGTTGAGAATGTCACTACCTAAATAGAAGAAAGAAGGGACAAGTCACAAGCCAACAATTATGTTCTATGCTTTTATTGGCAATGGACATTTGTTGCATGCACCTGCTAGGCAGGAGATGTTTGGAATCTGGGATTTCCAGACCTACTTCCATTTTATCAATCAATTTAAATGTGGGAATGGTCTGATCTTTTGGGAATTCCCTGAATAATTCTTCGCTGATGAAGTTTCTTTCATTATTCAGGCATACTCTGGCGAGAACAGACTCCCCCTGTCCCATTTATGTGAATGGGTAAAATAACTATTTGTCCCTTTTTCTGAATATACGTCAGATTTTGAGTGGGTTCTTCCTTGTCAGGCTTCATGGAACTCAAGGTCTTTTCAGATTTTGGACTGGTGAAAAATGTTAGGGTGTTCCCTTCCAGTGTGAATTGCCACTTAAAACTCGGAGGAACGTTGATTTTCAAGAATGAAGAAGGGTTGCCATCACCTGTTTTTTTCTCCCACAGAGATGACAGTGATGTCTGGGACGTCCTTATTCTTGAAATGAAATTATACATTCTCAGAACGTTGATCAATTAAATACAGGTACCATTCATGCTTACATAAATGGTACTCATTTTTAATTTTGTCGGTCGGTTAGTCTGGGTCCAGAGGACCTTGTTTACACAGTTGATCAGAGATGATAACCTCCTAAGGAGATTGTTCCCCAGTAAACAAAATGTGCCCTCTGGAGTCACGACTATCACCGGATGTTTAATTCGATGTCGCCCAATTTTTATTTCCAGGTCCGCAGTCCCTTAGATGGAAATATCATTCCCATCCAAATTTGAGAGTTGTCTGGGAAGTGCGTTGAGGGGAAATTTGGTGGCATCCCCCGTCCTGCATTTAAGTGGTCAATGACCCTTTTGAACATGAGGGTGGCTTGGGATACAGTGTCCACAAGAGCTGATAATTCACACTGACCCTGCACCCTGACCGGTGCATAGCAACGGCCTTCTTTCTCTTCCAAGGTGCAATGGAAGTGGGAGTTATTTGTCAGCCCCCTCGTCCTTTTCTTAATATTGAACTCTGACACTGTGTGATCTTGGTAAATTTTCTGTGTCGTAGATCGGGAATCTGTAAATAATATTTTGCAACTAACAATGGGTGGATTTGTAGAATCCCTCTTTCTCCCCCGATTTATTGCTGTCCCCCTTTAGCTGGAGGCAGTTTTCAGAACCTGTTTGGGGGAAAGGACACCCCCCGCAGTTTAAATTCTACCTGGCTCGCCTATTTACGGTTGAATAGTTTCTGGTTCTGGGTCGGCCTCCATACTTTTGGGACCCATTTTTCTTTCTAGGGGATACCCCATTTCTGAAAGAGAAGGTGAGTACTCCAGGGCCTCTTCTGTTTCAGAGGTAATAATCTGGACTTCGTCCACAAAGTAGGTTCTTCTTCAACCTCTCCTACTTACCTTTTGCTCTTTGGGTTCTAATATTTTGGGGTTAGAAAAGTCACTTTCAGGCTTAGAGGTTTTTAGGGGTTCTGTGTGGGTAAAAAAGGAAGCGTTCTCTACGGCTTAGCATCTACCTTCCACCCAGGCCCCCTTTTCAGGAACATGGGGTTTGTCAGATGTTTTCACCCGTCATTTCCCCCTTGGAGCATCAGACCTGGGTGTTGGATAATATTGGGAAGTAGGGTTAGGTTGAGGGCTGGAATGAGCCCTCAGTAAGTGCTCCAGATCATTGACCAGTTGCTGGACCTGTCGTTCCAGTTGGGAAACTTTTTCTGAGTTGTTAGGAGGTCTCGGGTCATACCTCTGCTGCTCTCAGAAAGGTGTACTGTCCCTTCTTCTGGTGCAGTTTGGGTATTGGATGTTTCCCTCGTAATTTCCATTCTGGGTCTCCCTTCTCCTGGGTCCAGTGACCTATTGTCCTGGAAGCAGGAAGAGGGAGTAGGATTATTCTGGAAGTTCTAGTTTAGGGGGTACCTGGGGAAAGTGGAGTAATACATCTTTCCTGAGGGACATTTGGGTGAAAGTTTTCCAGGGCAGTACTTACCTGGTTCTTCCCCCACCTCTGTGCTGGGTAAGTGTATACATACCTCAGGATTGCCTTATTGCCCTTCTATCTCGGGCTTCCATAGGTGGAAGGATCAGATGGGTCATCATTCTGGTACCCTGCCTGACTTCCATTAGATTGGGCTTTGTCTGAGGGTCTGCTCTACCTTTCATTTCTCCTTGTTAGCAGAAGGAGTATGTTTAAGCCACCTTGCCTCCCAATCCAATGTAGGGGTAGTTTTCAACTCTGCCACCTTCACAGTGGCAGGTGTGGTAGAGGGTTTAGGGGTTTTGAGATTGTTTTTACTCCCTGTGGGCTTCTGGACCTCATAAATCCTAATAGCCTGTGCAATCACCCAAACCAGGGTCCTGTGCTCATGAACACTCTGCACCAGCTGAGACATGATGTATTTGGGATTGCATGGAAGTAGGCAGTCACAAACTCCCTAGTATTGGTGTTCACACATCAGGAAGTCTGTGCAAATGCTCGTATTAAATCCTGCACAAACTCCCTAGGCACCCAATCTTCCCCACATTGCAAGTTCCATGCTGCCTTTCTGGTGGGTGGACCATTTTTTCAATATGACCGCCTTATAGTTGGACCATATGTAGCGATTCTGATCCTCCAGCCCTGCAAAGCAGCTGGAGTATTTGGGGGAGAATTCCCACTTGACAAATGTCATCAGTTGCTCCTAAATCTCTAATTGCTTCCATGCCAAATATTTTGCATTCTTGTGTTAAGGAGTCAAAAATCTCTTCATGGCCTTTCTCTGTGGAATCAGGTCTTTAACAAAACCCCCCTTCTGTTTGGCAGCCTTTCTTTTACTCTGCACCTGAGTCCACTCACCTTGTGATTCAGAGCTGCTTCTTGTACTCCCTTCCCTGTCTTCTAAGTGTTCCCTGTCTCTATGAGACTGAACATGTCTCCCAGAAACTCATGGTCTAGGTTCCTCTCACCTAGACAAAAGTGAACTCTCGGGGTCATTCTCCCTGTGGTTACTTTTAGGGCCATGATAGAACCCAGTTTCCTCAACCCTCCTTCCAGGGAGTCTGAGAAATGTCCCCCTCCACCTGAATGTAAAGATGTTTTTATAATGCCCCTTCTAGGCTGAAGCTTTAAATGTTATTCTCCAAAGTAGCGAGCTAGGTGGTCTCTCTGCAATCTCATTTATTTCAAGCCCAACTCCCTCATTTTGTCATCAAGGGAGTTTTTGTGGTTTGAAGTACTCACTGGATTATTCCTTACTTCCCAGGACACATGGTTACTGACACTTTCCCTTAAATGTGGTACCGGTCAGTACTGTTCAATGTCAGATAAGGACTGGCCTTCTGGATCGGTTTTGCTATGCCTGAGTAAGTCTAGATGCCTCATGTTTCCTTATGCTTGGTAGGTGGAAAGCATGAGGTCAGTCAGTCAGCCCATAGGAGGTTGTTGTGAACTGGCATGAGGTTCCTGTTGGAGAGGGCATCACCCCTGGAACAGAGGGCCCTTTCCCATACCCTGATTCGTCAGGGTACCACAATGCCTGTTTGTAATTTTCAATTTAATTTGCCAAACTCCCACACCTGCTTCTCTGTGTTCTTATGTCCTTGTGGTGTTCAGATAGCTGGCTTTTTAAATCTGAGACCAGGGCCTGATAGGCCTCGTAGCACTTTACTTACTTACTGGGCCATTAATGAATCTGTTAATTCCCTGATTTCATTCTGACTTGACTCCTTTTCGTTTTGTGCGGGTTGCATTCTGTGCACAAATTCAAAGAGGTTGGCTTTTAACATACCAATCTCTTCCTCTTGTGCATTTCTACACTGTGCTGCCTGCATCAGGTCAGCTTCCGCTTGTCTCACACACTCACTGAGGTCTTTATTTTATTGCCTATTCTCAGCAGCCACCTTCTGAGAACCTGACTGACAATTTTCTGCATCCATTTTCAACTGGTGAACCTCCTGTGCAAAGACGGTATTCATCTGGTTCAAGAGGTCTTTTCTTTCACCAATTGAATGTTCTGTTATTTTAATGCATGTACCGGCTGATATATCTGATCGGAGTCATTCTGGGAATCAACCCCTTTTATAACTAACTGACTATTTTCATTTTTCAACTCCCTTATTTGCAATTGAAAGGTCATAAGGTTATCTAACAGCCCTTTATTATAACTAGTCTGATTAATGACCTTATGTTGCAGTGTGCTCACATTTTTGACACACTCCTTATGTGCCCCTTGCAGTGCAGAAAACTGTGTTTCACACTCTGCACTCTCTTGCTGCTGGGTTTTTAACTCATTAATGAGTTGTTCCATGAAGCTTTCTTCTTTTAACCCGAACACATGGCTCTGCTGATCTTCTAATTGTATAGGTTCTTTCTGCACCTGAATTAGAATCTCAGTGTGACTCCGCACACAGGCCTCACTCTTCTGCACTCACTATTGACTAACTTCAAGTGGAAGTATAGATAAAATGTGATATGAGCTATTTGACTCAGCTCTTCTTGAGCATTTTGGGTCATCAAATGTCAATTCCTTCTGATGTGACATGCTGCATCATTTTAGCTTGCCAGCTCCCTTCATCCACCTCTGTCCACTCACCACGAATGAACGCCTTAGTAAGGAAATGTCTCCTGGCATCATCTAATTCAATTGTATTCATTTTTAAAAAGACCTTTTTGCAATTTTTGTAGAATTTACATTGCGCAGGGGCAAAGATCACCCTGTTCCCGCTTAATTTCCATTCACAATGCCAAATCCAAATCAATTCTTACTCATTCTTAATGTATAACCTATACACCTCCTTGGAACTAAGGGTTCAAGTACCCGTGGCACTTTAACAAGACAATGACTACTTTCTCTTGCACCTTAATGCAATTACATCAAAATGAATAGTCTGTCACAATGCACTTTTCATGAATCAAAAATAGACAGCCAAATCCAGGCCACAAGCCCCAATTTGAACAATTTATTGAGAGGCCACCCTCAACACAGGGAGTTGCTTACCTCCAAAATCTAACTTTCAATCAATAAACGGTTAATGTTAGTTCTTTTTTTCAGCCCTATCCCTGCCTCATATGTTGCCTCTTTGTTAGGGAGAATTCTTCAGAATGGCTAACTTCCCTTGCCTACTGAGTCCCTCACCAGCTTTGCTGGATATCTAGGATTATTTTTTTTCACCTGGTAAGAGTGTGGGCCTTTTTTCCCACTCTTACATGTGTTTTGCTGTGTGTGTTTAACATTTTCTTGTGTTCATAGACTGTGGAGCCCCACCTACTCCATAGGCATGATCATTTTACTGTGTGTTACACAGCAGCTTCAGTGCAGTGACACAGGGTTGTCTTTTAGATTTCCCACCTCAGACTCCATTTTCTGGGACTGACTACTGTCTCCCAGAACATATAAAGTTGCTATTAACTGTATTAGTCTTTTAAATCCACAGACCCAGTACAAACTATTTTACAGTACTGGAAAGGGTTAATACGTATCCCTTTTTGTCTGTTTCTCTTGGAGCATTGTTTCACTCCCATTTCATCAAGACTTGACTGGTGGCGGTGGTAACTACCGTATTTTTCCTTCTGTGGTTATCTTAAATAACCTGGTATTGTTTAAGGCTATCTTGGTAGCCTCAAACTTAAACCCGCTAGACCATATACGTTTTTAATACGGTTCCGGCTGGGTTTATTCACCATTTCTTTTTGAAAATGTCTTTCTCGTGATTTACTCTGTGCGCCAAACCAGGTATGGTTCCTTTGTTCACCATCTTTTTGCCGGCTTCTACACAGAAGCCCTCCTTAGGCGCCTGAAAGTCTTGTTAGGCAGGATGTGAGGGAGGAGTTTTAGGAGCCCTGCCATGGGTTCCCTTGGTAACTCAAGTCGCACTCCTGTTTGATTGGCTAGGTGATTGTCCCGCCAGGAAAGCCACCAGGCTGTGTGATTGACAGCCAGGCTGGGTGAATGGGGAAAAACTACATAAAATGCAGGTCTCTGGGATTGGAAAGGCAGAGTCGCCACTGGAATGAAAGAACCGATGAGGAGCTGATGGAAGAGGACCCCTACAACAACTGAACCGCCCAGTGAAGCCCTGCTGCAGGTCTGAATCTTCAGACTCCAACGACAGAGGAGATCTACCAGGAATCTTCTTGCCCTGAGCTGGTGGGACCAACCAGTTTGCCCAAACTGCAAGCCAGGATTCCCTCCTCTGGTCGAATGTGCTGTACAGAGCTACAGTGAACCGGATACCCAGGAAGGTCGGACCCTGCTTGGGTTTTAAGGAGCACACCTTTTATTTGTTGCTTTGCTCTGCTGCTGGTGTCTTCCCTGGGAAGTGCAGGACCCTCCAGTCTATCTACTGCATGTCAGTCCGACAGTCACTTCAGGAACCGTTAGCCTGCAGGAACTGCCAGGAAAGTCTGCCTCAGCTACAGCTTCTTCTTCATTTAAAGGTACTGTGCAAATCCGGTTGTTCATTTTGTCCAGCCGCGGTGAAGGTGTGTGAAAACTTTCGGCAATCTGAGGGCTTGTCCTTCTCTACTCTTTAAACTATCTTTTCTGCTGACCAACTTCTTCTGGAACTCTTGGCAAAGACTTAACCGCAAACTACCCTGAGCTGTGTGATCTTGAGCAAAAGACTTTTATCCTATTGACTTTGGCCATAAGCCTTTTCTATTTGATTCCATCACTTTAGTTCCTCTTTCTAGATTGCCCTGCTTACTTACCTGTTGGTGCTGCTCAATTTTAGTCTAACTTTGTTTTTCCCTCCCTTTTTAAATTGCTGGAGTGCCATTTTGCTCTCACTTTGTTTTGAGTTTTACTTGTCCAGAATCTATTGGGAGTGGTGTGGTGTATTAAGAGTGTGATTTTTCAACTTCTTTACTTTAGTGAAATGTTTTACAACTGATGTGTAAATAAATGTATATTCTTTTACTCAGAAACCTTGAGTCAGTGTTTTTTTGAATCATAGTAATTGCTGTCCTTTGTGTAACTATTGATATTGCTCACTTGCTTTTGAGATAAGTTTGGCTGCTCAGCCATCGCTACCACTTTACTGTGTAGTACAGGCTTGTACCAAAGGTGAATTTGTACTGTCACTTGTAGTCTTAATTGTGTGTGGAGTTCCGAAAGGGTACTGCATATAATTCTGCCTAACACCCTTGGATCCATCCCCCTGATTTACCAATGAGTCAGGAACCTGGCTGGTGCACAGGACATGTATTTATGTATTTATTTATTTGAATTATAGATGATAGAAATCACACCAAACAACACACGGCAACAAGTTTGTGGCTCACTGTCACATTACATACCAAATCATATCATATCATAAATAAATCACACCAATGTGTTGGGAAAACTACACAAATCACAATTCTTTACTTTCTTCAAAGTTCCCTTTAATAGATAATTAAAGTGATCAATAAAAAACAATTGCGTGTGCATGGCAGTTTGGCATATAGATCTGGAAAAATGCATATGGCAATTATGATTTCACCCACATTGATTCCTTAAAATAAACACAGGGTGATTTAGCACTGGGATGTTCACTTTGGTCTGGTTGGGGAAAGCCAGACGGAAACATTGGGATTATTTAAGAATTTGGGATTTTAGACCCTTCTCCACTTAAGGACCTGCGTTGGGGAAGCTGGCAAGGACAAAGGGGTATGGTTTGAGAATTTGGGATTTCAGACCAACCTCCACTTAAAGGCCGGTGTTGGGGAATGTGGAAAGCAAAAATGGGAATGTTTGATCATTTCGAATTTCAGGCCCTTTCCACTTAAAGGCCTGTGTTGGGGAAGCTGTCAGTGTATGGATTTTTTGTTAGGACCAAAGACACCCTTTTCCCTGAAAAGGTTGGGGTCAGCAGGATAAAAATGATCAGCCAATTAAATGACAGTCTATAGTTTTCAGTGCACACTGGGAATGAGCTTTGTTAATTTAGAATTTTAACAAATAAATTCAACCTGTGTTTTTCTGCCAAGGTGAATTAATTACATTAATATCTTTTTAGTTAAATAGGCTAATGATCCACACAATTGTGCCCCCGCCCGCTATAGAGAGAAAGGATTTAAGGCCAGCAGATCCCCCATCTTGTGGGACATTTTCAGATCAGCCAGAAACCCATTTCAAATGGCCAGCACAGTGTCCTGAGTCGCAGGTGGATGAATTTTATTACACCGAAATCGGCTAGTAATTATATAAAACATGAAACTTACATGTAACCAATGTGACTTGTGGTTGCTGAGAAAAAGGCATAAGTTTTAATATTCCTTTTAAATTAATAGTACATTGTTAGGTTAATTCAAATAGGAGGTCTGCTTACTCCAAGCCATTTGTCTTGCCTGGCCAGGGTTTTTATTAGTCTCTTTGTTGTTTAGGATGTAGGGTGCAGAACCTAAATGGGGATGCATTTGCTACACATAGATCCCCCACTGCAGACATCTGGTATCCTGTTTTCTTATCTGAAAGGGACCACCTTTTGATATGAAAAGCTTCTACTTTCCTTTATTTTTTTTTATTTCCAGTGTTCAGCAATGATTATAGCGCCTGTGTTCACACCTCATCTTACATTCCGGGCATTCACAAGATGGAGCATTTGACCTTTTCAGAACTGCCCTTAGAGAGCTGGTCAAGGGAAACTTGGTTTTCAGTACCCTTAACCGGACACACTTTATTGCAGTTGTAAATAGCTGGTATGCAAGCCAGGCTAGCAGTGGGGGGAAGCCTTTGTGAAGTTGTCCAGCAGCCCACTATTTTTCCTCGGCTGAAAGAAACCTAAATATTTCATGTTCTAACATCAGCCTTTATTCCTTGTCATATGGTGTGTTTTCAGTGTCCACTGTGTTTTTGTGCTAAAAGTGCAGGGTTGTTTCTTCGATTCATTAACAAAATACACTTTTCATTACCTGCTGTTCACTTTTCTGCTGAAAAGTGAGTCTGAATTGTGACAGTGCACCACCTTTTGATGGGTGGCAGTTTCAGTGAAAATGCTGCATTTATTTCTCAGCCAGTCATATGATGTGCTTTTCCAATCTGTACTTGGATTACATTTATTGTTTTAGCTTTCTCTGGTTTTACGCTGCAGAAAGACACCCTTGCAAAATCATGTTGATGGCAGTGTTAAAAAATCCTGTTTGTAATGTGAACAGGACCTTTGAGTTTGTTATGCCTTTGTGAATTACAATGGTGCTTTTCATTTGGTAATGACAGGTAGGCCGTTTTCACATGGACCTTCAGTTCCGTTGTTTTGGGGGCCTTTTAGAACATCCCACAAATGTCACTGATGTCAATCAGGCAGAATAAAAGGCAGGCTCCTGTTTCTCACCACAGACATTGAACATTCAGTTCAGTTTATGCAGAAATCTCAGTCACAGGAGACTACAGGTGTTGCTTGCGGCTCCCCAGCGCTGGATGAAAGCACCCTGCAGATGCCAACACCAGTGCCCTTTTCCCCCCGTGTGGTGTAACTGCTGTCCTGGGGGTCTTCTCTGAGCAACTTGTAAGAAAACCTTGAGTCTTTAAAGTGCTGACGATTCTCCTAGATGGTTATGAAGATATGTACATGCCGCCATGCGAAACACTCACTAAACAGAAAAAGGTCACTTATTTTCTACCATCACTGCATATAATCACGATATTAGCCATGTTGTCGTCCACCAGATCCTTCTTAAAGCAGAACTGTAAATATGATACATGATTTGAACATATAAAATAGGCTTTAATTTACTATTGTGATTATTATTATTATTTTGTTATTTTTATTATTATTATTATTATTATTCATGTCTCGGTTTTCTATGTGTTTTCTGGTGCTCTAATGGGCAGGAGGCGAAGTTAACACTTGAGTGCTCCCGTTGAGTCAGATTCACAATCACAAGGCGTTTTTCAAAGACATTTTACCATTGAAAAATGCTTTGTCAATCAGGCCCAAGGTTTCCTGCTATAGCTGCGGCTGCTGTTTTCAAGACCAGTGCAAGGATGCATGTTGCCTCTAAAGAAGTGTACTTCTGGCAAACCCTTAGATTGCAATGAGACACGATTGTAATTATACGTTTATAGGGAGAAAATCGCATTGTTTTCTACCTCAGTTCCTGTGGCATGATAGGTGCCACCTAGAATACATTTGTTATAAACAGGCCCTGGCAGTTGTTGACATTTCCCTCCCAGAACACCTTGTAATCGAGATTCTTCATCTTACTGGTGGAGTACAGATCTATTCATCTTCAGTCACCCGGAAACAAACCGTTTTCTGACCTCACCTCTGGCATATTCGAGTTGAGAATGAAAACCATGCCTGCCTACATTTGAAAACCATAAACCCTGAGATGTATGCCCCCTCCACCGCCACACAAGACTCCACCCATTTGCACACAGCTCTGCCCACACGCCCCGCCCACCTGTCAAAAAGGTAAACTCGGTTGTTGTAGCTGTCATCAGAAACATGTTTGCAGTTTGAACTTTACAGTGGATGCAATACATGTGAATGTCCAAGGACATGCATTCACCTTCAATAAAATCAATACACACACAAAACCAAGAAAGCATATTTTCTTCAAATAGTGTTTTTGAAAAAGTTAACATGTGTGCATGTTTTAGACTCCAAGAACGAATACAAAGGTTTTGCCTGGAACCTGTATTACCCAACTTGTACTTTTTACCTTAGTTGTTTGTTATTTTTCATGAGGTTATATAGTGCAGCCATGAGATGTCAAACCTGATGGCTGTGGTTCAATCCCTGAGGTCGGCTTTAAATCATGAATCCATGTTTCCCATAGTGGGTGGACAGAGTCCACCCACGTGTACCCTCAACTTGATCCCTGGCAAACTGGCCAAAAAGAATGAAAGCTGAAAACATTGGAATACTTCTTTCAATCCGGTGCCATTAATGACACCGGATTGAAAGCAGTATTACTGCATTTATTTTGCTTCAGCTTTCTTTTTTATTGGGCCATTCGGCCTTATGTTTTAGTCTCCTCAAATTGAAGGGCAACTAAAACATAGGGCACAGATGCCAAAAAGAATGAAAGCTGAAGCAAAATAAACTCGGCAATACTTCTTTCAATCCAGTGTCATGACACCTGATTTCAGTGCAGTGTTATGACACGGGATTGAAAGCAGTATTGCCGTGTCAGGTCGGGAGGCCGCGGCGCAATCCTACAAGGATGAAAAAAAAAAGAAATGAAGGAAAGCTGCCCACCAGCAACGAGCTCATATAGTGCGCAGGGATGAACATTTGCGCCTAGTTATGGGTCATGCCCACATCTCCACCCGATTGGCTACCAGCAGCAGTCTTTTGCAGCCAATCAGATGGAGGATCGGACAGCACCCAGAAACTCCATCAAAAACTCTGAGATTCCAGGGTCCTGCAAAGAGATCCTGAGAAATAGTTAAAAACCCAGAGTCTCAAGGAAAAACCCAGAAGTTAGGCAGGTATGGTGAAAACCCAGGAAAACATTACGGGCCAGAATATACAATGTTTGAACCTCGTTATAAATGTAACTAGTGGAAATAACGCCAGTTGTGCTGCTAATGTAATATGGAGGCGCAAACATAGAGCAGTTATATCTTTTGTTCTCTGGTGCATGACATGAAGAGAAGCTCATTGTGCATCATGCACAGCCCTGCCCTAACGATTTGGGTTAGCATGGTTCTTATTGCACTAACAGAAATAAAAATGAAAAAACAGTGTCTCCGCTCAGTTGTTTTGCCTCTGTTCAAAATGACATGTGGTAGTGTCATAGCGACATTTAGAGCAAAACTGTTTTGCTGCATTTGCTATCAGAGTGGCAGACAAAATTACAAAACAAAAAGCAGATCCGTTTCAATCGGGCTTCGAAAAAAACCTGGGAACAGTAATCAATATAATGATGATAAGTATCCTGAAGGCAAGAGCTTGGGAAGGCAAATTGCCAACATTTATAGCCTCCATAGACTTAGTGCAAGCTTTTGATCAGGTAAACAGAAACAGATTGTGGAAGAAATTAGAAAGGTCAAAATGTCCACCTTCCATACTAGCACCGATCATAGCCTTACACAGTGATACCTCGGTGAGAGTGAGGTTAATCTGAGCTGGTCAGTTGTCAAAAGCAATCAAGACTATAGGAGGGGTTAAGCAGGGTTGCCCCCTGGCTCCAGCATTGTACAAAGCCTATATGGCTGACATAGTGGAGTCAGAAAATGATACACGCTCCTTTCCTCCAAAAATAGGCGAATCTAAAGTCACAAGGCTGTTATACGCCGATGATATAATTTAGTTGGACCAAACTGCCATCGGCTTACAAAGACAATTAGACAGCCTCTCGGCCTATCTAAAAAAGAACAACTTGGCCATTAACACGAACAAAACAAAGATAATGATCATCGAAAAGCCAAAAAGAGCAACGAAGAAGCATCACTGGTTTATAAACTCTGAGAAACTAGAAACAGTAGAAAGTTTTGCATACCTCGGAGTAAAAACATTTCGAAGCAAAATAGAAATCTGTATGCAGGAACATCTCTTTGCAAAGACGAAAATTCTCGCTGCCCAAACTTTGACCCTGGACAGGAAATATGGTAAATTTTCGCTTCTCCCAGCGTTAAACTTCTATAAAACAAAAGCTATGCCGGCGATAACTTACGGAGCAGAAGCGTTGCTACAATTGCCAACTACAATATGGGACAGACTTGAGGGTCTATTTTGGCATAAAGTACTGAAGATGCAGTATTCAACACTGATAGCAGTAATCAGACGCGAGCTTAGTCTGTCATCACTGAAATACATTATTGAAAGAAACAGACTACTGTTTTTGGGAAAAATATTGCGAACCCCCGTCCATACATCTTAGATATCATCTATAAAGAAATGGAAAGTGAAAAGACTCAGTTACTGACCACATGGTACAAAAAACGACTTGTCCTGGTAGGACAACTAGGGTGTTCGGAATGAGACATCAAAAGAACCCCAGGAAAAATCAAAGACAGACTGAAAACCAAAGATTGGATTGATACTCTGGACAGAGCAAGTGAATATACATCCTCATCGCACCTGACATTTAATACACAAAAAGTAGATGAAGTAAGAACCTATCTAAAGACATTTCCTAATAAATACCTGCAAGCAACTTTTCTAAGAGCACGCCTGAATATTCTAAAGACAAATGAGGTGCTATTTTTCCGAAAACAAGCTGAAAACAACAAATGTCGATATTGTTCTGATATGGATAACATCGGGACAGTGCGACATTTACTTCTTCTCTGCCAGGAACAGAGAAACTAAGATCAACCTATCTTCGGACGCACAGACTTAAACATCAGATGACAACTGATGAGGGCTGGTGGAATCAGATGATGAATGGCGACTCTACATCATTGACATTAGCAGCAGAATTATTTTTGCATGAATTGGACTTAGAAGGAAAGGTCGCAACCCAAAACTCAAGGGAAAAAAACTGTACACAATAAGCAAGCAGAAGCACGTGTTAAAAAGGAAACAGGACAATAAAGGAAAACAAGTACAAAGTTTGTAAAAATAGTTTATATGATTAAATACAATTAAAAAAAATTACAAAAACAAATTGCACGCTTTTTCAAAGGGCATTGTGTAATATGGAGAGTGGAACAATCGAGTTGCTCCACTCTGTATTAGACTAGCGTAAAAAACTGTTGCGAGGTTCATTTGCTGTGTATGAAGAACTGAGGCAAATGTTGAATAATCTGGTTGCTCTGTGTTCAGACTATAGGAATTTGTAAAGATGCTGACACCTCTCTCTTGGTCTATTCCAATCAGTTCTGTAGAGACCAACATCATGGTTTGTTTCGTTTTTCACTCCCACCCAACAACAATAAACATGGATCTGGATCGAAGAAAAATCGTGTCACCACAAATACATTTTGCGCATGCACAAAGTGAATTTGCTTTCAGGCCGCAGGGAGAACAACGAAGGATGCTGCGATGATCAGCGACATGGGCTTTTGGACTCAGGGCGCAAGGCCCATACTCACTTAAACATGAGCTGGACCTAAAAGCCCAGGTCTGTGGCTCAGTGGGGTAATGCATCCCACTGCAGGGTTCTCTGTTTGATCTTATGTCACAGGTTGTATTTAATGCAACAGGACCACTTAGTCCTGCACCCTTCCCAGGTCAATGAAAGGAGTATTATTGAGTTTTGCAACAAGAAATGCCTGTCATCTGTTGAAATCGCGCAGATACCTTCCTAGGGGCCAGATTACAGATATGGGGCCAGATTACAGAAACTTTGCACTGGTCCAAATGCAACGTTTGCACGGCATTAGCACAATGGCAAAGTTTGCCCTATTTTAAAAACACTGGGACCCATTAAAATACCATTGCACCTCAACAAGTGGAGTTTGGCATATTTAAAGCACCAGGGATAAAATTGCCCTAGTGCTAAAAAGATGCATTTTCCCTACATTTTTGCCCCTGGGTAACATTTGCCCTAGTGCTAATACGGAATGGTGTTAGCGCTAGGACAAACTTTTCCCAGATGAAAAAATGCATCCAAAATGTATCTTTTTAGCAATAGAGCAATGCTATCCTTGGTGCTTTTAATATGCCAAACTGCACCTGTTGAGGTGCAATGGTTTTGCAATGTGACCCAGTGTTTTTTTAAAATAGGGCAACCTTTGCCCTAGTGCTAATACCGTGCACACTTTGCACTTTCACCGGTGCATCATTTCTGTAATCTGGCCCCATGTTGTGCAAGTGCAAGTGCAAAATTGCGCGGTATTAGCAATAGGGATATGCCAAAAACACTGGGGCATATTAGAACACCATTGCACCATTATAAGTGTAGGTTGGCATTGTAAAAGCACCAGGGCGGTAACTGCACACGTGCAACAAAATATGCATTTCCATTGCACATACTATGCCCCAGTGTTCGTATAAACAGGGCAAACGTTGCCCTAGCGGTAATACCGTGGGATTTTGCACATGCACTGGTGCAAAGATTCTGTAATCTGGCCCCTGGTTTGGAGTGAGCGTTACACCTGCTATGCGTACTGGGCACACGGTCGTGTTGAAATGCTCTGACGGTTAAATAAAACGATCAAATCTGCCAACCGTGTTTTCTTTCCTTCTTGAACAGATGAGGACGTTTATAAATACTGCCATAATATTTTACTGTGCAGGCTGCTTCATTTCTAAATCACCGTGAAGTTAAGGGAGAATTCACAGGTTTGCCATGGCAACGACAAGCAGAGATGTGGCTTTCAAGCAGGTAAGGGTATCTTTTCTGCAGATCGCTGAAATTATTCAATTCTAAATGTTTCCAGTTAATAATAGAGGCAAATTCGTTTGCATTTCCAAGTGCGTGATAACTGCTGATGACGACCATCAAGTTATTCATGGAAAGGACGATCCAAACCGAACACGAAAATATGTATATGGTTAAAGTTTCAAAAGCGAAACCGTTACCTAAAGACAGGGGTAAAATAAGGCACAAAGACACATTTTTACGGTATACCCAACGGCAAAAAGAAAAGAACAAGACCGAAATACAACCTCGTTAAAATATGTGCAAATTAAACCGGGCCTTTTAAGTGATAGGGAGGCAAAGCTCGAAATGCCCCCATGACACACTTGAACAGTAACTCTGACTTTCCAGAGTGGTGACGACACTTCCCTTATCCTCCTCTAAGTTTAGAGTGCAGTTATCTACACATTGAAAGCAAGACAAGCTGCAGTTGATGGGGACGAGTTTTGAGGGCATAGTATTGTTAAAACCCCAGATGTCACAAAACGTACTTTCCTAAAAAATAGGTTGAATTTACCAAAGAGCACTTCAACAATCATTTTTCATAAACAGGCAGGTGATATCGGTTGGGCGATTGCAATTAAACCTATGTTATATGTGATTCACTTGTTTACCGCTCCCTCATTAAATACTTTTAGGGAAGCATTACAAGACATGTTGAGTCAAGAGGGTGGAACATCTTTGCCCTGGTGTAGTCATGTTAAACATCTACTGTGTAACCTAGGTTATGATATTTATTGGTCCAATCAGGAAGAAAAAAAAAATAGCAGAGAGATGAAAATGACACTCTTGCGGGAAGTACGAAATCGAGATTTTGGAAGAGACTATTATTAAGAGATTGAGTTCATCAACTCTCAGATCATATTGGGATTGCAAATCATCATTGGGTTTGACCACATCAAATTCTTGGTCATTTTGTCTGGGTACAAGAGAGTTGTTCCTTTCTTGTTGCTTTGCCCCTGGTATATCAGCTTGCGGAGGCACTATCTACTACAAGCTGCGATGGCATGTAACAGAAAGGATACAAAAGTATTGTTACATGCTGTCTCAAATGATATCTTTCATGCTTGGGTTTCCAGGAGAAAATCTCTTGATCAAGATCAATAAGTATACATTTCCCTCCTTAATTCTCAGTATCATGTCATTCGCTCTGCTCATTTGCTCAAATGACTTATTTACTTGTGTGGCAACCCACATGACACAATTGAGGAATTCAGTTGTTAGTGACCTAACTAAATAATGTTTTGTATATATACTGCAAAGATTATTGGCAAAGTATTATTTGTATATATATATATATATAATTTGTATACTTGAAACTATGGAGTGACATATTTTTCATGAAATAGTAAAGCACTTCATGTGCTTTTATCATCTATTTAGTTCTCTATCACATTGATCATCTGGCTTTGAAGACATGAAGTGAGCGCAGGATTGTATTTTTCAGTACCCTCCCTATGAAATATTTAACTCGCTATTTATTGGTCTAATAATGTATATTGTTTTTTAATTGTTTCATATCATATGTTGTTGACTGATTATTCTATGCATATTTGCTGTGATACTGTATGAACATTGTTTGAAATGTACATTTATGACAAAATGCTGAGAAAAAGTATATTGACTGACTGACTGACTGACTGACTGACTGACTGCAGTGATCTCCTTCATACCTCGATCCTTGAATGAAGACTCCTTCTTTGTGTGAAACAACTGAATCGTAGAGATCCAAAAACACGTCCAAATGCTCTGACAGGGGCTCAGTCATCCTCCTGCAGACCGAATGATGCGCTTTTACCGATTGTGAATTTTTTCTGAATCAGGATGCATTTTGAGCTTTCTGGGCTATGGTTTGTCCTACAAAAAGACCCATATTTTCCCATATTCATCAGAGTGGCGTGTGGATCAAGTGTTATTGAAAAGGATAAACAGACTAATATGTTTTTTTTTTAAATAATCCGGAATGTTCTGCTCCCTTCCCCCTGCCATATATAATATATATGTGTGGAATTCCCTCAGTTTGATGCATAGTCGCGTACAGAAAAATGTCTTGTCTTTTTTAATGATCATGGGCCAATTTACCATGCGATTCAACCAGTGATTCAGAGTACAAGTTAAGCTTAATTCCTTAGGACCACATTGCATTACAATCCTTACAGAAGCACTTTTAACACTTGGGGTTTTCGTCAGTTGCCTAGTTGTTTTATCTTTCACACTACAAGCTTGCAAGAACTCATTCCTCATTCCTAATATTTTGCTTTAGTGAGAAGAAACACACAATCTGTTTTCCTGGAAATATATATGTTCAGTTCGAATTAGGCCTGTTATTGTTGTGCTACTGGGCCCCACTTCAGTGCAGTCATTCTTACAATAACAGTTGATCAATTCTTAAGTTATTTAAGTCTGTCATTGCCGGAGTTTCATAAACAATTATCAGACACATGGTTATAAATACTCTCAAACCATATATATGTCATCCAAGCTATACAGTTCGTATTAACAAATATTAAGGACCAAAGACAAGCAAACCGTATTCCAAAGAAAACTCGATTCCTGGAGGGCCTAGTCGAAGATGTTTCCCACGCTTTTAACAAAATACCACTTTCAACTATGCACAAACTCGGTTTACATTTGAGGGTTGCAGCCTGCACCAGAAAGCTCTGTTGTGTGGTAGTTGTTGCACAGTTAAGTTAGTGGTCATGAGCGGAAGACCAGGGCCTATAATGAAGGCAAAGGTCACCTAACACACAAAAGAACAGTATGGCAATAGCCCTGATGCTATTAGAGCTTGTGAAAGGGAAAAAAAGCTATGGTTCTCCACAGGGTTTCTTTAACGGAGCATTGTAATACAGCAGTACCTCATACTTTATTTATTTATTTATTTGCATTTTTAAAGCGCGCAATTGCCCAAGGGCATCGTGGCGCTGTTACAAGAGAGCTTACTTGGCATAAAAACAGTAAGTGCTTGGTTACAGTCATTGCTAATGTTCCAAGGTTACATGGGAACAGTGAGCATAGGTACAATTGTTGGTTACAGCATTATTCATGTTTACATTGGCATTTTTTTGGTGCAGATTTAATTGAATGGGATAGTTTTCAGTGCCTTTCTGAATGACGTGAGGGATGTTTCAGCTCTCAGTTTAGGTGGTAGTGAGTTCCAAGATTATGGTGCTAGAACTTCGAAGCTTGAGCCACCAGCTATGGCTCTGTTGAAGTTAGGGACAGAGAGTTGGTTTGTGTACAGATCGCTTTTGGGTCTAAGTGTCTGAACTTGTAGTATTCGTTAACATAGATAGCTAGGGGCAGAATGGGATATGCATCTATGGTACTTGTGAATCTGTACCTTACATATGGTCATTACATCAAACAAATGAGACGACATTAGTGAGGTATTATTTGCTGAATATGGCATCTGACCACAAGGCCTGCACATGTCAAGTTTATTTTCTTATTATGACAATAAATGGCATGTGTGATTATAATCGGAAAATATGTCAGTACATGCATTGGCGTTTTATGGCAGCCCCTGGGAATGTGCAGTTGTATTCTGCATATGATGACTATGCCTGATTGTTCACACTATCACTAGCATACACAAACTAACTGAAGTATCAGGTCATAGTCCACCTGTATTGGCATATACAGGCTATCTTCTTCACCTATGTCAGTTCTGCTAAAGATATCCTTAGCATATCATGACCCGATGCATGTCCTTTAAAATACAGTTAGCAACTAAGAGTCTTTTTTCCTCCTTAGTAGCTATTGTATAATTTATCAAATAAGCAAAATATCATTTTGTGTGATGCTGTTATGAATGAGGCTAAGAACCCTGGCGTCATCTTCGGCTCCACTCTCTCCTTCTCTCCTAAAGTCTCTAAGAAGTCAAACTATCAGCTGTACCCCCTCAGAACTGTTCTTCCATTCATCACTTTCTCCCAGAAGCTCACAGTCTTCAGAGCTCTGGTCCTCTTTAGGCTGGACAACTGCAACAGCCTCTTTCTAAATCTGCCTGCCTCTACTCTTCGACAATTACAACATATCCAGAACAGGACTGCAAGACGTGTCCTTGGCCTCAAGTCCGGTATGGTATCTCTCCAGTTCTGAAATCTCTTCACTGGCTCAGTGTGGCTGCAAGTATCAAGTTTAAGACCCTTTGCACCCTTCTCGACCTCTCCGCTCATCCTTCTCCAAATCTCCGAGGGTCTGACGCTTCTCTAAGCAGAGAGTGGGGGGCAGATTTTTCTCCTCATCTTGGGCCTCCCTCTGGAACAACCTCCCTGCCTCTCTCAAACTTGAACAGAACCACCTCTTGTTCCGGAAGCAACTCAAGACCTTCTTTTTCGCTTCCATTTTTCCTCTTCATCTCCCCAACTGATGTCCCTGACTGCTTCGCACTCTGGTGCTCTGGCTACCGTCTGAACTCGGCCCAGGTTCCTGCATGTCCAGTTGCCCTTTCACTGGCTTCTGGGCTCCCCCTGCACTTAAGAGTCTGTACCTGCAACCCTACAGTCTCTTCTCTCTTCGCTTATGAGCCACCCGCTGGCTGCACTTATTGTTCCCCCCCTGGCACTTCTCCCCTCCCTCTTCCCCATACCTGCCTCATCTGAATGACACAAGGCCCAGTAAGATCATTGTTTTGTCCTCCCTTTGTTTTACCCTCCTTGTCTTGTTGTGCCTAGAAACACTTGTGTACAGTCGTGTTATACATGCCATATCATATCATACATAGAAACATTTAAAATGCTCTCAGTCACTTGTTTTGCATTTTCTTGTCGTATTCTCTTGTAGAGGTAATATATGAGCATGAAAAAAACTAGTCAATCAATATTTAGTTATCAATATGAGCAATAAAGTGGTTGAGTAGAATTCTACTCTTCTTGAAATCACTTCTAAAATATGAAAGCTACCTACAACCAACCACCAATGTGTGTGTAGCCATTTATAGGCTTATAGGGTTTATAAGCCTATAAATGGGTAAACAATGCTTGCTTCGGCCACCAATATATTGAAAGAGTAAAAACGAAATCATTTGTAAAAATGATCAAAGTGCCAATTTCTTGCGATATGAGCAGTTTGATTTTTTTAGAAGTTAATCTCTGTACTTTACTTTTTGCCTCTAATCCATTGAAGCACTCACTGAAAATCTGAATTTGTAAAAATTGGCAAAGGGACAAGCCCACAAATAAGAATTGCTGTTAATGTCCCGGCAATACATTTGCTTTGTGTTTTCTCTATCTCTCGTACCCAGGCAGACACGTTTTACGAACTTGTTGCGTCCTCCAAACTGTAGGTTAAGGCCCACAAATCAATATTATAAAGGTAATTGAATGAGCCAATAAAATGTGCATGGAAGCAAGAAAAACAAACGTTTATTACATGCAGACGCAGCTGGGAACAATCCACAAGTCGTTCAAAATCGTATCATAAAATGGAGGTTTAGAAAGTGATAAGTAGAGTGACATTTCAAACATTGTTACAGAATACTTACAAATTCATATTTACTGATTGGTCAGCCTTGGTTGCCCCATAGGTGGATTTATGCAGTGCCTATCCCTATTCATTATAATTGTTCTTTTATTACGCGCTTAATAGCCGAGACGTTTCTAAGCGTGAGACCGGTATTCAAATCTGTGTTGCTATGCGTTGTCTTACGTTCCCTCAGAGCTATCCTCTTGGCATGTCCTCCAACTATCCTATTGGCCTATCCTATCCTTCATGACAATTCTAGTGACCACCTCATGGTTACGATCTCATGGTGGAACTATTTAGGTTCACACAGATTTTAAATGGACAATAGACATGTTAAAATGTTTCATATACAACTTGATTTCTGATTGATGTAGCCCATCTGGTAATCCTAGGCCACTACTTAGGTAATTGGTGACCAATATAATAGTGAGGTGTGAACAGTGTGGCAACAAAAATAATTACTTTGCATCCTTTCCTATGAGAGATAAAAGGTAATCACCAACTTACCATTCTCACCCCTGTGACTGCTCAACTGACAGTAAATGTTGCAACTACTTGTTGGAAACATGATTCTCTTATATTTCCTTTCTCTTGCTGTGCCTGCATGGCTTTGTCAGGTATGCTTCTTGAGTTCTTGCTCTGAGACCATGTGCACAACTAAATTGTGTGTTCAATGAATGGGAGGGTGTTCGTCGTTTGTATATCTAAATGCATGCGTAATATAATAAATGCTAGAACACGCTATGTATCATGTTCCTACATTGCCTAGTTCATTCCTTGGTTTCAACAATCTCAATTACCTGCCTCTGTACATTCTTGCTAAAAGGTGATCATGTCAGCTAATGTTTTTTTCTTAATGCCAAAGTGTATATTTTAATACAAGGGGAAGTGTGCATTGTCTATCTGAATGACTTTGTTTTGTGTGTGTCTCTGCACATTGCTTTGTTCCCACCAAACTGTAACCTTGTGTTTGTTAGTTTCTAAGAATATGGGCAGGAACGTTATTAGTTATATGTTTAATTTGTTAGATGTGTGTGACCTTGCTGCATCCTCATATTCACAACCAATCCCTGTGCAACGTTTACAGCCTCCCCTCACGGGGTCTGGTCATAGCTACAAAATTATAATTTAGTCATGCTCTTTTGTTTTATGTCTGGGAAGGAAATTCACCTCATACTTCTGACCAATCGCAGAGCGACTTTACACCATTAGTTTGGGAACTCCACCCCAGTCCTACGGACACTAGCATGCATTCACACTTGATCTCACTGTGCCCCCAGACACTGCCCATGTCTGTACATGTCTTCACTGTTGTGTCGCACTTTTCATTAGTTCGGGGACTACACCCCGTCTTAAGGACACTAGCATGCATTTGCACCTGATTTCACTGTGCCCCCAGACACTGCCCATGTCCGTACATGTCTGCACTGCTGTGTCACACATTTCATTAGTTCAGGGACTCCGCCCCTGTCCTGCGGACACTGGCAGGCATGCGCACCTGATCTCAATGTGCCCCCTGACAACGCGCCTGTCCGGACATGTCTGCTTCCACATGTCACACTTTTAATTAGTTCAGGGACTCCAACTCGATCCTGCCGACACTGGCAGGCATGCGCACTTGATCTGAATGTGCCCCCGGACAACGCGCCTGTCCGGACATGTCTGCTTGCACATGTCACACTTTTAAATAGTTCAGGGACTCTAACCCTGTCCTGCGGACTCTGGCAGGCATGCGTACCTGATCTCAATGTGCCCCGAGACAACGCACCTGTACAGACATGTCTGCTTGCAAGTGTCACCCGTTTAATTAGTTTGGGGACTCCGCCCCTGTCCTGCGGACACTGGCAGGCATGCGCACCTGATCTCAATGTGCCCCCTGACAACGCGCCTGTCCGGACATGTCTGCTTACACATGTCACACTTTTAAATAGTTCAGGGACTCCAACTCTGTCCTGCGGACACTGGCAGGCATGCGCACCTGATCTCAATGTGCCCCCGGATAACGCACCTGTCCGGACATGTCTGCTTGCACATGTCACACTTTTAAATAGTTCAGGGACTCCAACCCTGTCCTGCGGACTCTGGCAGGCATGCGCACCTGATCTCAATGTGCCCCGAGACAACGCACCTGTATAGACATGTCTGCTTGCACGTGTCACACTTTTAATTAGTTTGGGGACTCCAGCCCTGTCCTGCGGACAATTTCACGCATGTGCACACTGTCTCCCACTCAATAGGTGTCCGCAGGACAGCGATCATGTGCGCAGCCATCCGGGGACATTATCATGTGTCCGCACCCGCTCTGTGCGTCGGAAGTATCCGCAAACACGGTCCGTACCCCAGACAGTTTGAAACTGCATTTTATGCCAATCTAGGGTGTTTCAAGCTGAACCGCTACCCTTGCAGACCTCCTAGACCATGTCTTAGTTGATTTGGGAACTTTTTAAGCCCTATGTGTGGCTCGATAGTCTGCAGACAATCATGCCACCCGCGGACAGTCCTTCTAAAGGGATCCACCCACTACTACTCCTCATTGTGAATCTGGCTGTCCAGGAGAGAGCACCTGCTGCAGGTTTTGCTGTGCTTATTTGAGACAATGGCTCCTACTATGGCCACTGCAGCTGCCCCACCAACACCATCTGGAGGGCATTGAGAGGGGAACAGGCATGGTGATACAGAAGTGGATCAAGAGGAAGATGAGGATGAGGTACTGGAAGTCCCTCTCTCCAGCTCCCAACATGAATCCTGGGTGTGGCAGCTTGTTACCACTGTTAAGGGCACACCTAATGCTTGGGTAGACAAGGTTTTATGCACTGAGTTCAATGTTGTACTCAGTCACGGAAAAATAAGGTCTGTAAAGCTACGGGATAACCTCCATGCAGCACCACCTCAGGTCTAATAACAAGGCAGCAGTTTGAAAGGTCGTACCTTTCGAAGGGACGAGTAGGCTGATGGCCACTACTTCATCGTCATCATCCGCTCAGCCACCACAGAGTACCCCTGTGGAAGCCACGCAGGCAATCCATAACACAATCGCCCCTTATCTTTTGAGGGTGACAGTGCTGTGCATGTACTGAGACACACCACTCTGGAGGTGGAAGCAGTTTCGGAGTGCTTTAGAGGCCTCGGTCAAGAAGAATGAGAGACACTGTCCCCTACCTGATTAAGGTACACCCAACATCTTCCTCTCTCCACCTGTCCCTTCGTCCCTGAGGTTGATGCCTCTTCCCTCCCTTCCCTCCATTCACTCCTTTCCCTCCTTTCCCTTCCTTGTGTAACCTGCAAAAAAAAATCCCAAACAAATACAAAACACAAAAAATACCAAAAAAAGGTTATTTTCAGAGCCACCTTTCGCAGTTGAAAAATAGAAGTAACAACATTATTTACCGGCCCCTAGGCAGCCTGTGGAGTCTGCAGACAGCCCGGTTTTCCACGACATCAGAAAATGTGTGTGGTGGGTGCATCAAAAACATTTAACTCAATTGCATGGGAAAGTGGTGGCTCTGAAGGAACCTTTTTTTGCTTTTAAAAGTTGTTTTCAATTTTTAAAGTAAATAAGCAACATTCTACTAAACTAAACTTTTTCTTAGAATTTGCAAAAGGTAGGTATTTTGTTTTTGCCACGCTTCCATGCATTTTTTCTCACCTAGTAGAAAATGCTTTCTATATATACAAAAAGTGCTTCAAAGCATTTTGAATGTTTTGCAGAAAAGCGGATTACAGACATTGGTCAGATGTATTCCATCTCTGCGGAAAATATTTTCAATGTCAAATTTGATATTTTCATTATGGAAAGACATCATGCCAAAATCTCCCAAAAATGCAAACACAGCCTTGTTGACATTGTACCTCGCTTTCTCCGCCCACTTGTGGACCAGATGAACTTGAGCAAATTCACATCTGTCTCAGGCAATGCGAGAAAAATTCAGTCTAGAATTCGGGAACATTTCCTTCAATTTGTCATATGTCTCCTTCATTACAAACTGCAATGAAATTCCAGTGACATACCCTAAACTGTTCCCTCACCAATGAACAATGATAATGTCCGGATGTTACAGTGTGACCAAATTGACATAAAATGGGAGCAAAACCACCAACTTCATGCCGTGCATGCCATACCTTTGCAGGTGAACATCATGAAATCCAAGACTTTCAGCCACTCCACACTGCTCTGCATACACCTTCAACCAATGTATCCACGAGTCCTCCAAAATCCACACACTCTGCCTCCTGAAAGACATAGCTACAGCCATGGACATCTGTACTCCTCTCAGCAAACAAACCTTCTGCCAGACTCTATCCTTGCATACCACACCCAGGAAACCTTATTGGCTAATCCCCTGGGCTGCACAGTCCCATTTCCATGCCTGGCATCCTCAAAAGACCTGGATGTGGCACATGCCGTCCATGGACTACCTATGTGTCTGCGGACAGATCGTCCAAATGAAGGGGGTGGGGAGAGAAATTAAACGCAATGTAAGTTATTTACTCTTTAGTGATGGCTCTGAAAATAACCTTTTTTCTGTTTTGATTTTTCCTGGGGGGCTTTCCGCTCTTTTTTCCTACAACTACTCACATGCATTCTACATAATTTTTACAAGAAAAGTCTGAGTGCATTTTTTATATTCTCACGAAAGATTGCATTGCCACAAACAGTAAATGCCATCACTGAACAAATTATGTCCACCATCCAGCAGAATGCTCTCATTTGAGAAGATGTCATCCCATGTCATGATGCCTACTCCCGGGAAGCCAGTTCAGGACTAGCGTCCCCGAGAGCAGACATCATGTCCCCAGGGAGGGACCCAGCAACCCCTTATAGGGGCTCTTTGGACATTGTCCTGGCGCCTTTGGTGCCAGGCTCATAGAAGGCATCAGTCCTGGCACCATAGGCGCCAGGCTCATTATGGGAGTGCTTGGATGGACTTACCTGATGCAGACCATGCTGCCGGATGCAGACCTCCTTGAGGTCTGAAAGGGACTATTTTACCTATGGGACTATTTTACCACTCGGGCGTGGCTGAGGAAGAATACTAACCTGGAACTACTTTGGGGGGGCTATTTAAACCACGCCCAGACAGCAGCTCACGCTTCGCGTTGTTCTGCATCTAGCAGCTGGACGCTCACCGTGTCTGCTCCTGCATCCTGGCTCCAGCCACGCCCGCCTGCAACCTGGAACACCTGAAAAGGAAGGAAAGGAAAGGTGAATAATTGAACTTTACCTACCTCCATCCGGAGTCCGGAACCATCACTCCGATGATCCTGAGAAAAGATGTTATTTTTAGAAGCGCATCGCATCGCTCGCTGCAGCGCCGCGTTCCACTCACCTTCACGAGGTGCCCTCGGGCTCTTCAGCGACCATTGGCACCATCCGTCGCCTTTCAGCACCTAAGGAGAAAAAGAGACAAAACAAAGGTGAGCGAAGGAACAGATTGAGGAAGGCCTGATTCTTCCACCTTAAGACTTACCTGTTTATTGTTGGGACAATCTTTCCTCACCTCGGGTCGGTGCCTCTTCTTTGGCACTTCCGTACCCCGGCCCCTAAGGGGAAAAAGACACACGCATTAGTGGGTGAAAACAAGATCACTAAGGGAACCATCCATCAAAAAGACTCACCAGAGTTCACCTTCGGCGAATCCATTCCTCAACGCGGATTCTTCATCCTGCATCTGAAATAGAGAAAAGGACAACGGACAATTAAGGCTTGAACTTATGCAACTGAATACTTACGGCCCCATATCGGAAAAGTCAAGCGGAGTTGAATACTCACCAAACCTGCGATCCAGTGAAGTAACTGGAAATCAACGCGCCCCTGCATCGGAAGCAGGATGGAGAGCTCGTCCTTTCAGACTCTAAGGTGAGACTCTACGGGGAATCGCGGAGGGGGTTCGAGGAGTGTGAGAGGGGAAGGGGGGAATCCGACACATTATCCAGCAGACAGTTAATCCCCTTTTCCATCTACAGAAGGATTCTTCTACGGGCCAGACAGGTGAGGTTTGGGGGTCCGGTCCAGTCCGTCTTCCGAGTCCTGCGCATCACCTTAGAAGAGGTCATAGCAGTCCAGAACAGGTCGGCGCCTCCGTGGGAATCAGGTGAGCGTTACAGAAAGCAAAGCCTACCTACAATTTCCCACCCGGGCGCTATGGAGACTTCCGAGACAGACCAGCTGGCCCAGCTATTGGGGGAATTACGGCCTGAAGTTCATTCCGCTCGCCAGGAGACGAATGCCCTCAGGAGAGAGTTAATTGTATCTAAAGAACAAACTGATGATCTTGTCAGACAACTATTACAAGGTCAGGCTGGTCAAACTCCTTTACCAGGTTCTGGGGGTAATTCCATCCCAGTGGTTTCAAATAACCCCGTGCAAATTAATCTACCTGGAAATATGCCACTGGCCCCACCGGAACGTTTTGCTGGGGACCCCAAAAGGTTTGCCGTATTCATGAATCAATGCCGATTGCACTTCCTCTGCAGACCTGGGGCCTTCCCTAACGACCAAACCAAGGTCGCTTTGTACTACAATATCTCAGCGGCAGTGCTGCGGATTGGTCAGTTCCACTGGTTACTCACGATGACCCAATTCTTTGGAACTTTCAAGCCTTCCTGACAAGCATGGAAAGACTTTTTGCGCGGCATTCTCAGGGACAGTCCCTGGACAACAAGCTTCTATCCCTACGAGAGGGTAACCTGGACCTCTTAGCCTATATCGCAACCTTCAATAGGTTAATTGTGGAGACTGGATGGCCGGAGTATAAAAGAATCATTTTATTCCATCGCGGTCTACGTGGAGAACTTAAGGATGTCCTGGCCCAGGTCGTAAATCCACCCTAAGACTGCTCTGAATATATAGACTTGGTGGTCCAATTAGATAACAGACTTCAAAACAGAAAGGTAGATCGGTACAAGTTTGAGACCCGGGTTTTGGTCAAAACCCATGTTAACCCCAAGAGTGCCGATGTTACTGAACCTATGCAAATTGGAGGGGTTAAAGGACCTTTAACTCAAAAAGAGCGTGAACGAAGACGGCAAATGCAATTATGCCTTTATTGTGAGGCTTCTGCACACTTTTTACGAGATTGCCCTATAAAACCGTCTAAGAAGGCGGTAGGAGTCGCTGATAAGAACCTGATGGAATCTGAGTCGGGAAACGACCACGCCCGACAAGCGTAGTGTCATGATCACTGCTTCCAAGGGGCTAGGACCAGCCCAACGTCCTTGGAAGCAGGCCTCTAACCTTCATCCTAGGCACCAGCCAGTCCCCATTGGGACCTTTTGGACCTTGTCCTGGCGCCGGTGGCACCAGGCTCATCACAATCACTGGTCCCGGCACTGGAAGCGCCGGGCTCATAACATGTATAAAGATGCTTGGGTGGATTTACCTGCAGCAGACCATGCTGCTTACTTACCAGCCATATGGGAATCCTCTACGAGCCGGGACTAGTTTCTTACCTGGGTGGGGCAGGCTCCACTCCCTGGATACAACACTGGAACTCTTCTAGAACAGGAACTCTTTTCTTTCCTGGGCGAGGCAGTGGAGGAAGACGCCTCATCACTCCAAGGCTATTTAAACCACACCCGATTGATGCAACGTGCTTCGCGTTATTCTGCATCTGCAGCAGAACGCTCACTGTGTTGGTTCCATTCTTCTTTCTTCCGATCCTGAACCTGTGAGAACAAAAGCTTACCTTTCTTGTATCCAGCCTTCAGAAGCACCTGCAAAGACAAAGAAACAACAGGTTAGCACAGCAACCTTCACTCGCAGCGCTTTCCTTACCTGATCCATCGGCAGTTACCAACTCTTCGCGCTGCTCCTCCGCCATTATAAAAGCCTGTGAAGACAAAAGCATAATTATTCCTGTGGGGAATTTACTTACCGGCACCCCTCGAATTCCGGTTTTCTTCAACGCTGCATTCCTGCACCTGAAAGAGAAAAGGAGAGACATTAGGCAGGCTATTTACTCACGCGCCATCGCGCCCTCCACAATTAGGCGCCTGCAAATACTCCGGCGTTTTCCAGAGTCTCTTCAGCATCCGAACTCATACCTGCAAAAGAAAAGAGACAGTTGGAGTGCATTTCGAAAGCAGGCAACAGGCACTTACTTACGCACTCCCAAGCGCTTCATTCCTATGCGCTGGCTCGAACTCCGGCTCTCTTCAAACCACCATCTTCCGCCTCAAGAGCCCTGCAAGACAAAAGGCACCATTTGAAAAGAACATTATACAGAGCCCTATTCCATACTAACGTGCCCACGCACCTAAAGACTGTAAGGACATTAAAGGGGCCCGGAAACTCACCGTTCGTGCAGTTAACGACGGTTAGCAATCCTCTGAAGTCAAGAGGCCTACGTTTCAACCCAGTGAAGGAACTGGTAATGGCACCCTGCACCAGACGCAGATGGAGAGTCCAGCATTCACCTATCTAAGGTGAGCACGTTGACCTTGGGGCTCCACGGAAAAGTGAGAGGGGGAGAGAGAGAGACACCTGACAATCCCAGGTCATTAACCCCATATTCTTTCACCTGCAGACATCTTACTCTTCGAGTTAGACACACAGTGCGAAAAGGCCCAACCCCGGAAGCCAATCGAGTCCTGCACTTCACTTTTCAAGATACAGTTACCACCCTGCCAAGACCAGCGCCTCCGTGGGAATCAGGTGAGCGTTACAGAACGCGAAGCCCACCGCAAAACTCCTACCCAGGCGCAATGGAAACCTCAGATACCGATCAATTGGCCCAGTTACTTGGGGAACTAAAAGCGGAAGTACATGCAGCTCATCAGGAAATGAACGCTCTAAGAAGAGAGCTGATTATATCCAAGGAGCGAACAGATGACCTCGCTAGGCAATTGCTACAAACGCAGGCAGGACAAACACCTCTGCCCGCTTCAGGAGGAAACTATCCTTCAGCATCCTCCACAAACCCAGTGCAAATCAATCTACCCGGTAATGTGCCCTTCGCTCTGCCCGAATGCTTTTCTGGTGACCCAAAGGGATTTGCAGTGTTCATTAACCAGTGCCGCTTACACTTCTTATGTAGGCCAGCAGCCTTCCCAAAAGATCAGGCCAAGGTGGCCTTCGTGCTTTCTTATCTCAGTGGCAGTGCCGCAGATTGGTTGATCCCTTTAGTCACTCAGGATGATCCGGTTATTCATAATTTCCAGGCTTTCCAGTCCAGCATGGAGAAACTGTTCGCAAGACATTCACAAGGGCAGGCCTTGGACAATGAACTCCTTTCGTTACGACAGGGTAATCAAGACCTTTTGACTTACATCGCATCATTCAACAGACTTATAGTGGAAACTCAATGGCCTGAGGATAAGAGAATTACGCTTTTCTACAAAGGCCTGCGTGGAGAGCTCAAGGATGTGTTAGCTCAAGTTGTGAATCCTCCACAAGACTGCTCAGACTATATTGACCTAGTTGTTCAATTGGACCACAGATTACAGAACAGGAAGGCTGATCGTTCCAAATTTGATACCCGAGTGTTTTCCAAACCGCAGACCTTAGCTAGGGGAGTTGACACCGTGGAACCCATGCAAATAGGGGGCATGAAAGGACCATTAACCCAAAAAGAGCGAGAAAGGAGAAGACAGCTGCAATTATGCCTCTATTGTGGAAACTCGGGGCACTTTCTTCGAGACTGTCCAGTGAAACCAGCTAAGAAGACTGTAGGAGCTGCAGGTACCTGTACCACAAATTCTGAGCAGGGAAACGACCTAGCCCGACAAGTGTAGAGGTCCTCTTGCCGAGCGTTAAAATCTGTTCCGTGACCTCGCATTTCGTGGTGCCTATGGTCCTCATTAGCCCTGAACGTCCGGATCGTTTGCATGCAATTGAAGCTTACATCGACAGCGGAGCAATCGGCAATTATGTGGACCGTGAAATGGTATCAAGGATGAATCTACCTCTTTGTCCTAAGGCAGTAAAAGACGTAATTACTACAGTGGATGGCACGGAGATAGCCTCCGGACCAGTAACTCACACCACCCAGGAAGTGACGTTAGTGAGCCAAGATGGACACCGGGAGAAAATCGTGTTCGATGTGATCAAGGCCCCTCAGTTCCAGATCATTCTAGGAATTCCTTGGTTAGAGAAGCACAATCCTCAGATCGATTGGCGAGCAAAGACGGTTCAGTTTCCTGAATGTATCCCCACTTGTTATCCTCGGCCCGACGTTTCACTGGCAGCAATCTCTTCTGAGGTTCCCCAACTACCTCCTGAATACCAGGAATTCCAAGACGTTTTTCAGAAGGACCAAGCTAACTCCCTGCCTCCTCATAGGTCTTACGACTGTCAAATAGACCTGATACCCGGATCTACTCCTACTTGCAGTAGGATTTATGCCCTCACCGAGCCAGAGAATCTCCACCTCAGACAATATCTGGACCAATACCAAGCTAACGGGTTTATCCGTCCTTCAAGATCCCCAGCTTCTTCGGCTTTGTTCTTCATTCCGAAAAAGGAAGGAGACCTTAGAACTTGTATAGATTACCGCGCCCTGAACCAAATCACCGTTAAAAACAGATACCCGTTGCCTTTTATCCCTGAACTCCTGGACGAAGTCAAAACGCATGTATATATACAAAGTTGGATCTCAGAGGAGCCTACCATTTGGTACGAGTAAAAGAGGGCGATGAATGGAAGCCGGCCTTCCGCACCAAGTATGGGCTGTTTGAATATCAAGTTAGGCCCTTTGGACTATGCAACGCTCCGGCCGCCTTCCAGTATTTTATGAATGACGTCCTCAGAGAACTCATAGATGTGTGTGTAGTTGTCTATATTGACGACATCCTCGTCTATTCCCCATCTGAAGAGGAACATCGGAAACACGTTAAAGAGGTCCTCGAGAGATTGCGTCAACATAACCTTTTTGCTAAGCTTGAAAAATGCGTTTTCAACGTAACTGAAGTTGAATTCCTGGGATTCATACTGTCGCCTAACGGAGTCCATATGGATTCAAAAAAGGTCGATGCAATCATCAAGTGGCCTTCACCAACCTCTGTAAAAGGAGTTCAAAGCATGTTAGGCTTCGCTAACTTTTACCGCAGGTTCATTCTCGAATAGTCCAGCCCATCACCGCTCTGTTAAAGAAAAACAAACGTTTTGAGTGGTCTACAGAGGCGGAACAAGCTTTCCAAGACTTAAAAGCCAAATTCATCTCTGCACCTGTTCTGAAACATCCCCGCCCAGAACTCCCCTACATCGTTGAAACAGATGCTTCTAGTCTTGCTATGGGGGCAGTTTTATCACAAAGGGATCCAGTTACACACCAATTACATCCTGTAGCCTTTTGGTCCCGCAAATTCTCGGCTCCCGAGATCAACTATACTATTACAGACAAGGAACTTCTAGCTATCAGATCGGCCTTTAAGGCCTGGCGGCATTACCTTTTGGGAGCCAGAAACACAGTCACAGTAATGACAGATCACCGCAACTTACAATATCTGAAGACGGCCAAAGCTCAGTCTTCCAGGCAGCTCCGCTGGGCTCTGTTTTTGGCTGAGTTTGACTTTATAATTACTTATCGACCAGGCAGTAAAAACGGAAAAGCAGATGCCCTCTCCCGGATGGGAATAGATGAACACTTGACCAATCCTGAACCAATACCCATAATCCCTGAGCAAAGAGTTTTGTGTTTGGTCAGCGCTCAATCCCTTGAAGACATCGAGACAACGGTCAAATCACTCCTAACTCCGGCAGAATTACAGGACTGGCAACTCAAGGGGAAGGACTTCTCAGTGGATCAAGACCTTTCATATTTCCGAGGACGATTGTACTTGCCCTGTGAGAAAATACAAAAACAGGTAATCTCCTGTTATCATGACTCATTAATGGAGGGCCACCCTGGCATTACCAAAACCATGGAAAAGGTCAAAAGACATTTCTGGTGGCCATCATGGAAGAAGGACATTAGAGACTTTGTAATCTCCTGCGGTGTGTGTGCTCAGAATAAAAGCCAGAAGGAGAAACCAGCCGGCCTCTTACACCCGCTTGACATCCCTCCCTGTCCATGGCATACCCTGTCCATGGATTTCATCACTGACTTACCTCCGTGCTCAGGGTATAATACCATTTTAGTAGTCGTGGATCTATTCTCCAAGATGGCTCACTTCATTCCCCTAAAGGGCCTACCTTCAGCTTCAGTGTTAGCCCGAGAATTCCTAGAAAACATTGTTCGGTTACACAGTTTTCCCTCGGTTTTGGTCTCCGATAGAGGAAGTCAATTCATCTCCCACTTTTGGCGAAGTTGCTGTCGCTTAGCCCAGATTGATGTGAGACTTTCAACTAGTCACCATCCCCAAATTGACGGACAAAACGAGAGGACAAATCAAACTCTGGAGCAATATTTACGTTGCATGCTCCAACAAACTGAAAACCCTTGGAAGGATATCCTTTGGATCGCTGAATATGCTTATAACAATTCGATCCATTCTGGAACCGGGAAGACTCTCTTCTTCCTGTTATACGGAACGCATCCTAGGACCTCTAACCTGGATCCTCCCCAAAAACTCGAAACACCTGCTGTGGATCACTTGCACTCGGTGATCACTATTGCTTTTAAAGAAGCCACTGCCCATCTGCAAAGAGCTAAAGCACTATACAAAAAAGGAGCGGATCTACACCGTAAAGAGGCCCCTCACTACTCTGTGGGAGATCAGGTCTGGTTATCCACTAAGCACCTGCCTCTAAAAGGACCCCGCACTTTCATCCCGAGATACCTAGGACCCTATCTCATCTCAGCCATAATTAATCCGGTGGCTGTCAAATTGGAATTGCCTTCTCATATGAAAATACATCCAGTATTCCATGTCTCCCTACTAAAACCAGTACAACCAGAAACCCGATTGACCAAACTCCCAGAACCTATTCCAGTGGATGGAGAACTTGAGTTCGAAGTAAAAAACATCCTAGACTCCAAAATCTCCAAATCTAAGTTATACTACCTGGTTGATTGGAAAGGATACGGCCCCCAGGAAAGGTCTTGGGAACCCTCAGAACATGTCCATGCACCTCGTCTGGTCAAGAAATTCCATCTAAATCACCCCGACAAGCCAAAACCCCCGGAAAAGACGCGCTTGGGAGGGGCCTTGAGGGGGGGTGCTGTCATGATCACTGCTTCCAAGGGGCCAGGACCAGCCCAAAGTCCTTGGAAGCAGGCCTCTAACCTTCATCCTAGGCACCAGCCGGTCCCCATTGGGACCTTTTGGACCTTGTCCTGGTGCCGGTGGCACCAGGCTCATCAAAATCACTGGTCCCGGCACTGGAAGCGCCGGGCTCATAACATGTATAAAGATGCTTGGGTGGACTTACCTGCAGCAGACCATGCTGCTTACTTACCAGCCATATGGGAATCCTCTACGAGCCGGGACTAGTTTCTTACCTGGGTGGGGCAGGCTCCACTCCCTGGATACAACACTGGAACTCGTCTAGAACAGGAACTCTTTTCTTTCCTGGGCGAGGCAGTGGAGGAAGACGCCTCATCACTCCAAGGCTATTTAAACCACACCCGATTGATGCAATGTGCTTCGCGTTATTCTGCATCTGCAGCAGAACGCTCACCGTGTCGGTTCCAGTCTTCTTTCTTCCGATCCTGAACCTGTGAGAACAAAAGCTTACCTTTCTTGTATCCAGCCTTCAGAAGCACCTGCAAAGACAAAGAAACAACAGGTTAGCACAGCAACCTTCACTCGCAGCGCTTTCCTTACCTGATCCATCGGAAGTTACCAACTCTTCGCGCTGCTCCTCCGCCATTATAAAAGCCTGTGAAGACAAAAGCATAATTATTCCTGTGGGGAATTTACTTACCGGCACCCCTCGAATTCCGGTTTTCTTCAACGCTGCATTCCTGCACCTGAAAGAGAAAAGGAGAGACATTAGGCAGGCTATTTACTCACGCGCCATCGCACCCTCCACAATTAGGCGCCTGCAAATACTCCGGCGTTTTCCAGAGTCTCTTCAGCATCCGAACTCATACCTGCAAAAGAAAAGAGACAGTTGGAGTGCATTTCGAAAGCAGGCAACAGGCACTTACTTACGCACTCCCAAGCGCTTCATTCCTATGCGCTGGCTCGAACTCCGGCTCTCTTCAAACCACCATCTTCCGCCTCAAGAGCCCTGCAAGACAAAAGGCACCATTTGAAAAGAACATTATACAGAGCCCTATTCCATACTAACGTGCCCACGCACCTAAAGACTGTAAGGACATTAAAGGGGCCCGGAAACTCACCGTTCGTGCAGTTAACGACGGTTAGCAATCCTCTGAAGTCAAGAGGTCTACGTTTCAACCCAGTGAAGGAACTGGTAACGGCACCCTGCACCAGACGCAGATGGAGAGTCCAGCATTCACCTATCTAAGGTGAGCACGTTGACCTTGGGGCTCCACTGAAAAGTGAGAGGGGGAGAGAGAGAGACACCCGACAATCCCAGGTCATTAACCACATATTCTTTCACCTGCAGACATCTTACTCTTCGAGTTAGACACACAGTGCGAAGAGGCCCAGCCCCGGAAGCCAATCGAGTCCTGCACTTCACTTTTCAAGATACAGTTACCACCCTGCCAAGACCAGCGCCTCCGTGGGAATCAGGTGAGCGTTACACGTAGGGGTCCGCTTGCCGAGCTTAAAAACGAACTCTCTGACCTCGCATTTCATCATGCCAATGGTCCTCGTAAATCCGAAGCAGCCTGGGCGGTTACATGCCATTAAGGCATACATCGATAGTGGGACTATAGGAAATTACGTGGATCGTGAATTGGCTTCGAGGATCGACCTCCCTCTTTGCCCTAAAACCAGTAAGGGTGTCATCACCACAGTGGATGGATCCGAAATCGCCCCTGGGCCGGTAACACACTCCACTACTGAAGTGACATTGTTGGGTCAAGACGGACATCGGGAGGCAATTGTGTTTGATGTAATCAAGGCTCCGCAATTTCAAGTAATTCTAGGAATCCCTTGGTTGGAAACACATAATCCTCGAATTGACTGGCGAGCAAAGAGGATAACCTTTCCAGATTGTGCACAAACCTTTTATCCAAGAAATCCAAATATTGGCCTAGCTACAGTAACCCCTGTCATTTTGCAAATACTGCCAGAATACCAAGCATTTCAAGACGTCTTCCAAAAGGAACAGGGCAACACTCTACCGCCTCACAGGTCGTACGATTGCCAGATCGATCTATTGCCCGGTGCACAACCCCCTTGCAGCAGGATCTATGCCCTTACCGAACCCGAGAATCTTCATTTACGACAATATCCAGATCAGTACCTAGCCAATGGTTTTATTCGCCCGTCTAAGTCTCCTGCATCCTCGGCTTTATTCTTCGTGCCTAAAAAAGAAGGCAACCTCAGAACTTGTATTGACTACCGCGCATTGAACCAGATAACTGTTAAAAACCGATACCCTTTGCCTCTGATCCCTGAACTCCTTGACCAGGTGAAGGATGCCTGCATATACACCAAGTTAGATCTCCGGGGGGCCTACCATCTGGTGCGAATAAGGGAAGGCGATGAATGGAAAACTGCCTTCCGCACCAAATATGGGCTATTCGAGTACCAGGTGATGCCTTTCGGATTGTGCAATGCACCGGCTGCCTTCCAATACTTCATGAACGATGTCTTTCGGGAACTCATCGAGGTTTGTGTTGTCGTATATATCGATGACATTCTTGTGTACTCCTCTTTGGAATCTGATCATACACAACATGTCAGGGCAGTTCTCGAGAAATTGCGCCAACACAAACTATTTGCTAAACTTGAAAAATGTGTTTTCCATGCCACAGAAGTCGAGTTTCTTGGTTTCATCCTGACACCGAAAGGAGTCCGCATGGACTCACGAAAAGTGGATGCCATCCTTAAATGGCCATCACCTAGCTCCATGAAAGGTGTTCAAAGCATGCTTGGCTTTACCAATTTTTATCGCAGGTTTATCTTGGAATTTTCTCGTGTGCTTCAACCCATCACTGCGCTCTTAAGGAAAAATACGTTTCGAATGGTCTGAAGAAGCCGAGCAAGCCTTTCAGGAACTAAAAGCTAAATTTACCTCTGCACCTGTATTGAAGCACCCACGCCCAGATCTCCCTTATGTCGTCGAAACTGACGTATCCAGCCTACCCATGGGAGCTGTCCTGTCTCAAACAGATCCCGAAACTAATCAACTGCATCCCGTTGCATTTTGGTCCAGAAAATTCTCGGCACCCGAGGTTAATTACGCAATCACTGACAAAGAACTGTTAGCCATTAAATCTGCCTTTAAAGCCTGGCGGCATTATCTACTTGGCGCTAGACATACCATCACGGTGATCACCAACCACCGGACCTTACAGTATTTAAAGACCGCCAAGGCTCAGTCATCTCGACAGCTCCGTTGGGCTTTGTTTTTTGCGGAATTCGATTTTGTAATCACCTACCGTCCTGGCTGTAAGAATGGCAAAGCGGACGCTCTATCCCGAATAGGAATGGGAGAAACTGATACTAACTCAGAACCTGTACCGATAATTCCCGAACAGAGAATTTTGGGCATGACTTCTTTACAAACGCTTCAGGACATTCAAGCTAGAGTTAAACAACTCCTGGACCCTACAGACTTACAGGATTGGGTACAAAAGGGATCTGACTTTACTATAAATAATGATTTACCTTATTTCCAAGGACGCTTATTTCTGCCACACAAGGAATTACAAGAGCTCGTTATTTCTCGTTATCATGATACACTAATAGAGGGGCACCCCGGTATTGCTAAGAAGGAAGAAAAGGTGAAACGACAATTCTGGTGGCCTTCTTGGCGAAAAGATGTTAAATCATTTGTGATGTCCTGTAGTGTTTGCGCCCAAAATAAAGGCCAAAAGAAAAGACCAGCCGGTCTCCTTCAACCTTTAGACATTCCGCCAGCACCTTGGCACACCCTGACATTGGATTTTATTACGGACTTACCTCCTTGTTCAGGATATAACACTATTCTTGTTATTGTGGATTTATTTTCCAAAATGGCCCACTTCATTCCATTGAAAGGTTTACCTTCAGCTTCAATTCTAGCCAAAGAATTCCTTGAAAATATTGTTCGTTTACATGGATTCCCGTCTGTACTAATCTCAGACCGGGTAAGCCAATTAATTTCCCACTTTTGGCGTAGATGTTGTCAATTGGCACAAATCGATGTAAGATTATCAACTAGTCACCACCCTCAGACCGATGGTCAAACAGAGAGGACGAATCAGACCCTTGAGCAATATTTACGGTGTATGTTGCAGCAATCTGAAAATAACTGGAAAGACATTCTTTGGATAGCCGAACATGCATATAATAATTCGGTACACTCTGGAACTGGGCAAAGTCCTTTTTATACTTTATATGGGCATCCCCCTCGAACTTCAGACCTCGACTCGCCTCAAGGCCTCGGAATGCCCGCAGTGGACCATCTGCATTCTACAATTACCCAAGCCTTCAAAGAAGCAACTACACATTTACAACAAGCCAAGAGAAAATACAAGAAGAATGCTGACCTGCATCGGAGTGAAACACCTCAGTACCAGATTGGGGACCAAGTATGGCTGGCTACCAGGCACTTATCGCTCAAGGGACCTCGAACTTTTAATCCAAAATATCAGGGGCCTTACTCCATTACGGCCATAATCAATCCAGCGGCCGTTAAGCTTGATTTACCAGCTAACATGCGAATTCACCCTGTTTTTCATGTGTCACTTTTGAAACCAGTGCAACCTGGAACCAGACTAATCAAGCCTCCAGAACCCATTCAAATAGATGGAGAACCTGAATTCGAGGTGAAGAACATTTTAGATTCAAAGATGTTAAGGTCAAAACTTTTCTATCTAATCGATTGGAAGGGATACGGGCCTCAGGAGAGGTCGTGGGAACCCAGTGACCATGTACATGCACCTCGATTAATTAAGAAATTCCACCGGATCTTCCCAAACAAACCAAAACCTCCGGAGGGAACAATCTTGGGAGGGGCCTTGGGGGAGAGTGCTGTCATGATGCCTACTCCGGGAAGCCAGTTCAGGACCAGCGTCCCTGAAAGCAGACATCATGTCCCCAGGGAGGGACCCAGCAACCCCTTATAGGGGCTCTTTGGACATTGTCCTGGCGCTTTGGCGCCAGGCTCATAGAAGGCATCAGTCCTGGCACCATAGGCGCCAGGCTCATTATGGGAGTGCTTGGATGGACTTACCTGATGCAGACCATGCTGCCGGATCCAGACCTCCTTGAGGTCCTAAAAGTGACTATTTTACCTATGGGACTATTTTACCACTCGGGCGTGGCTGAGGAAGAATACTTACCTGGAACTACTTTGGGGGGGCTATTTAAACCACGCCCAGACAGCAGCTCACGCTTCGCGTTGTTCTGCATCTAGCAGCTGGACGCTCACCGTGTCTGCTCCTGCATCCTGGCTCCAGCCACGCCTGCCTGCAACCTGGAACACCTGAAAAGGAAGGAAAGGAGAGAAAGGTGAATAATTGAACTTTACCTACCTCCATCCAGAGTCCGGAACCATCACTCCGACGATCCTGAGAAAAGACGTTATTTTTAGAAGCGCATCGCATCGCTCGCTGCAGCGCCGCGTTCCACTCACCTTCACGAGGCGCCCTCGGGCTCTTCAGCGACCATTGGCACCATCCGTCGCCTTTCAGCGCCTAAGGAGAAAAAGAGACAAAACAAAGGTGAGCAAAGGAAGAGATTGAGGAAGGCCTGATTCTTCCATCTTAAGACTTACCTGATTATTGTTGGGACAATCTTTCCTCACCTCGGGTCGGCGCCGCTTCTTTGGCACTTCCGTACCCCGGCCCCTAAGGAGAAAAAGACACATGCATTAGTGGGTGAAAACAAGATCACTAAGGGAACCATCCATCAAAAAGACTCACCAGAGTTTACCTTCGGCGAATCCATTCCTCAACGCGGATTCTTCATCCTGCATCTGAAATAGAGAAAAGGATAACGGACAATTAAGGCTTGAACTTTTGCAACTGAATACTTACGGCCTCATATCGGAAAAGTCAAGCGGAGTTGAATACTCACCAAACCCGAGATCCAGTGAAGTAACTGGAAATCAATGCGCCCCTGCATCGGAAGCAGGATGGAGAGCTTGTCCTTTCAGACTCTAAGGTGAGACTCTACGGGGAATCGCGGAGGGGGTTTGAGGAGTGTGAGAGGGGGAAGGGGGGAATCCGACACATTATCCAGCAGACAGTTAATCCCCTTTTCCATCTACAGAAGGATTCTTCTACGGGCCAGACAGGCGAGGTTTGGGGGTCCAGTCCAGTCCGTCTTCTGAGTCCTGCGCATCACCTTAGAAGAGGTCATAGCAGTCCAGAACAGGTCGGCGCCTCCGTGAGAATCAGGTGAGCGTTACATCCCAACACAATTCCAAAATGAACATACCCCTTTGTTCACAAGGCGCTTTCCTGCATCTTGTTGAAGACACAACACATTGGTGCATCTCCATAGTGCCCTAGGAGGTATGTGTGAAAGGATTTATTTATTTTTATTTTTTGGATTTGTATAGCGCACTACAGCCCAGGGGCATCGAGGTGCTGTTACATGAAAATGAATGTGAGCTTGATTAAGGGTTACAAAAAAGCTGCCGCTGCCCAAGTTGCTTAGCTGCAAGACCTTAACAGAATGTGCAGTTATCAATAGGCAGTAACAGGAGAAAGCTAGCCCCAGAGTTGCAACAGGCTTGGGATGACCTTTTCACATGGAAATAGTTCCATTAGTGCTTTCAGCATGTGTTTCAATGCAATCTGCAAAGATATTGCACTGATGTAGACCAAATGTCCTCAACAATGCACCATGATATCTGGACATTGGAAATTAGACATATTTTGTAATTTGCAAATAAAGTGTCCCAGTTTTGGCCAGGCACACCATACCAAAAAGCCTCCACTCCCCCCAATTCAAGGTTAGCAGAAATGTCACACATTTATGTGTACCTTTTCAGATTCACCATCAAAGAATCTCCCACCACAGTAAGCCTTCTCATCGGAACAGCCACAGCTATCTAAACACAGCAATAAAAAGAACTGCTACCCTCTTACCAAGCTGCGAATAACCTTGTTGCTCCTGCGCCCTCATATCCTCGGGTCTGGTGCGCAATACAAATGAATAAACTAAACTAAACTAAACTTCCTATAAAGCACAACCAAAAGACCTCATTGGCTAATCCCCCCAGTCTGCGCTCCATGCCAGGCAGCCTTAATAGACATTGATGTGATATGCTGTGTCCACGGACTACCGCGCTGTCTGTGGACCCCATAAAACAGGACAGCCCTTCTTCCCTTTCTACTTTAATCTTTGTAGCACTCCCTCATTGGCTACTTTCAGGCAGTCACACACCCATCCACCAATCACATCCAAAAACTCTAACTTTGTCATCTCAGTTCAACACTTCATATGTACTGTTGAACACTCAGAGTGCATGTCTCCTGTTACTCCCAAGTAGCTGCATCAAGAGCTACTATGCAAATCTCCAAGATTTCTATTTTCACATTCAACCACATCTTCATCTATCAAAACAAAGTACAGGTATGAATATATTTTTAGAATTAGATTTCCAACTCTTTTACAAATGCATATAAACAGGGTTCCTGCCACTTACCCTGAATAAACCTACTGAATAATCATACGCTCATTTGTCCCACCTCATCAAGTAGCAGTTACTTAAAATGTCTAGTGGTTGCAAGGTTTTCTTTTAATGAGGATTTGCAGAACAGTTTAAAAATACATATTTGCAATTTCAGCAGCACTGTATGTGTCTTTTTGTGAAAGAATAGAAAGCACTTTTAAACATTTCCACAACATGTTTAAGTGCCAGATCCTGTGCCAACATTCAATATATTACCAGTACACCAATGTGATCTATTATAATCTACCAAGTGTTATTCTTTCATTAATTCTGTCACTTTTAACAAAACGTCTCTCACTAACAAAGTTACACTACAACTGCCACAATGCAAACTCAAAACAAAAACTGCATGTATGTTACTGAAGCATGGCATGTACATGGAATGAACAAAGGCAAAATACAATGTGTTTACAAATATTTATGTTAGCACCATTTCAAGTAAAACAAATAAATGCATGTATACATTTACAACAATTTGTGTGTCATTTTTAATAAATAAATGAAAGAAAATGGAAACGATTTTGCAATACCACTCAGTGTGTGCAATTTCATTAACGTTCCCGCACATGCATACTTGCTAACATTCCCCTTTCTAATCTGTATTTGTTTATTGGCTCCTCGATTTTTCTCTGTATTCTGGGACTTGCAGTGCACCTTTTCTAATGCAAATAGTGCAACCACAACTCCTACAATTCAAACAAAAGAACTATCATTTAATAATCAATTACAGATTACAATAAATGTCATTTGCAAGTATGCATGTATTGACAACACAATAAACCTTCATAGAAATGCCACTTAAAAGTGTTCCACAAATATTTTCCATCTCCATTTTTTTAAAAATTAAAAATGTATGCACAGTGCTGCTATAAACCCACAAATCCATGTGTTAGCTTTCATGTACAGCCTCCCAAAAAGGACAGGTTTTTAAATATTTAGCATTTTCCATTTGAAATATATAAAAATGTCACACTGTCTTGCTGCTGCTCGCTAGGCATACTTATGACAGGACCACCATCCCATTAGCAAATCTTCCAGTGCTCCCTTGTCCTCATTCCTGTAGATTCCTATGCGACTCCACAGAAATAGGGATTAACGTTTTCCAGCACCTGACTTTCCAGGCCAATAGAACCTCTAATGTCCTGGTGGCAATGGGAAGCTAGCTGACGAAAAATTATTAGGAATGTGGTGGCAACCGTCTGCAGCAATGGCATGGTTACCACCATACTCGTAATGAGGCCCAATGTTATTAACTCTTCTTCCCAATAGCTCCTCCTACATTCATAAATAATGTCTTCTTGTACTAAAATTACTTCACAATTACCATGAATACCCACTAATGTTCTTCTTTTGCAATTGCAGTGAAGAGCAACCACCTGGAAGACAGCAACCTGAAGAAAACTCCCATTCACATCCTACAAAGAAAGTGTGCTAGTGTAGTAGTATTATTTCTGTTAATCCTACGGTACAGTGTAACCATATCATAGCCTACCAAATTCCTTTCAAATGAACAACATTTATTTCACTCTTATTCATTACACATCAGCATGTACACTCTTTGTATTCTCATCTGAACACCATTATCATAACACCCACTATTATCGTGAAAACATTGTAATGTCCTTACTTATTCATTCACACTACCACTCTCTTATGCACTAACCCAAGCCCTTCACACATCTACACACACAGCTACTCTTACAATCTTCCCAACCACAATTAACAGCCCATTGCACAATCACAGAGCTCTCTATGTATGTCTGCCCTCATATTCAAACACAATCATTCACAATACAGGCAAATAAATTCCACAACATTCAAACCCACACTTTCCTTTTTTCTCCAAAAGACAGAACAGAATGCCTACTAAAAAGCAACTCTGTAAAAACAAAGACGAAATAGAGCAGATCAAAATAAAAGCATGCCACATACTCATCCACCTCTAGCAGAATGCATAGTAAATATTCAAACAAAACTTACAGTCAGTCAACAAAACTGAACCAGCTACCACTAAAAAAATGAGGGGCCCTCTTCCAAAAAAAAAAGAAGAAAAAAATGTATGAAGGAGAATAAAACTGCTAATAACCCTTCCTTTGAGATCACTGTCCTCGAACCATGCCATGTAGCTCATCCATCTCCACAAACCTGCCAGTGCCCTCTTACCCCCGCTTTTGGAAAATTACTGCCACTATAACCCTGTGCCCTCCTGGTAGGCAGAATTATATGCAGTACCCTTTGGGAACACAACACACAATTAAGACTACAAGTGACAGTACAAATTCACCTTTGGTACAAGCCTGTACTACACAGTTAAAGTGGTTTGTGATGTCTGAGCAGCCAGACCTATCTCCAGAGCAATTGAGCATTATCAATAGGCACACAAACAATTACTATGATTCAAACAAACACTGACTCAAGGTTTCTGAGTAAAATAATATACATTTATTTACACATCAGTTGTATAACATTTCACTAAAGTAAAGCAGTTTAAAAATCACACTATTAATACGCCACATCTCTCCCAATAGGTTCCAGACAAGTTAAACTCACAAATAAAGTGGGAAACAAATCAAAAAGGCTTAGGGTCAAAGTCAATAGGACAAAAGTCTTTTGCTCAAGATCACACAGTTCAGGGTAGTTCGCGGTTAAGTCTTTGCCAAGAGTTCCAGACGAAATTGGTTGGTGGAAAAGTTAGTTTAAAGAGTGGAGAAGGACAAGCCCTCGGATTAGAGAAAGATTTCACACACTTTCACCGCGGTTGAACGAAACGAACAACCAGATTTGCACAATACCTTTAAATGGAGAAGAAACTGTAGCTCTGGCGGACATTCCTGGCAGTTCGTGCAGGCTCAGAGTTCCTGAAGCGACTGTCGGACTGACATGAAGTAGGAAGACTGGAGGGTCCTGCACTACCCAGGGAAGAAACCAGCAGCAGAGCAAAGCAACAAATAAAAGGCACGCTCCTTAAAACCCTAGCAGGGTCTGACCTTCTTGGCTATCCGGCCCACTGTAGCTCTGTACAACGAATTCAACAAGAGGAGGGAGTCCTGGCTTGCATTCTGGGTAAACTGGTTGGTCCCAACAGCTCAAGGGAAGTAGATTCCTGGAGGAACTTCTGTGTCATTGGAGTTCGAGGATTCGGACCTGCAGCAGGGCTTCACCGGGTGGTTCAGTTGTGGTAGGGGTCCTCTTCCGTCAGCTCCTCATCGGTTCTTTTGTTCCAGTGGTGACTCTGCCTTTCCAGACCCAGAGACCTGCTTTTTATGCAGTTTTCCACCATTCACTCAGCCTGGCTGTCAATCACCCATCAGGGTGGCTGTCCCGCCGGGACAGTCACCACAGCCAATCAGTTCGCGACATGGGTCTCCAAGGAGACCCTGTGCAGGAAGTCCTAAACCCCTCCCTCACATCCTGTCCCCCCAGACATGCAGGCGCCTAAGGAGGGCTTCTGCGTAGAAACCTGCAAAAAGACGGTGAACAAAGGAACCACACCTGATTTGGCGTACAGAGTAAAACAAGAGAAAGCAATTTTCATAAGGAAATGGCAAATAAACCCAGCCAGAACCGAAATAAAACAAATATGGTCTAGCGGGTTTAAGTTTGAGGCTACCAACATAGCATAAAACAATACAAAGGTTATTTAAGATAACCGCGGTAGGAAAAATAGGGTAGTTAACACTGCCACCATCCAAGTCTTGATGAAAAGGGAGCAAAACAATGCTCCACGAGAAACAGACAAAAAGGGAGAAGTATTAACAATTTCTAGTACAATATGTAAGATAGGGTGTACTGGGTCTGTTATTTTACAGAGGCTAATAAAGTTAATGGCAACTTTATATGTTCTGGGAGACAGTAGTCAGTCCCAGAAAATGGAGTCTGAGTTGGGAAGTCTAAAAGACAACCCTGTGTCACTGCACTGAAGGTGCTGTGTAACACACAATAAACAGATGATGCCTGTGGAGTAGGTGAGGCTCCACAGTCTATGAACACAAACATGTTGAACACACACAGCATAACACATGTAAGAGTGGGAAAAAAGGCTCCCACTTTTACCAGGTGAAAAAAATAAATCCCAGAAATCCAGCAAAGCTGCAGAGGGACTCAGTAGGTAAGGGAAATTAGCCATTCTGGAGAATTCTCCCTAACACCTCCTAAGGTATTCTCTTGATGTACCAGAAGTGTGACCCTGCTGTGCAGCCCACCCAAGTGTGCCCCCTACTAACACCAGACCTCTGTCACAGTATATTGCACTCTAGAACTAACAAATGTCAGTGTGCTCCATACATGCTTAGATGTGCAAAGTCCGCCCCATGACCGCGGTTATCACACTAATCAAGACCCCTAAGCCTATTACCCCATATACGTCCTAATGAATGATGTTATGATTATATGCATGCAATTTATTGGTTTACAAAGATCTACTCAAAGGTATGCTAATGATTATTGTTTATTGTATGTCTAGTGGTAGTTTTTCATTCTAGCTTAGTTAGTGTCTGCCCTATCTCACTGCGACCTAACCCTTACCCCTCCTGGACGCTGGCAGCCGGACCACGTGACGTTCACACTCCCGCCAACTGGGCAACCAATCCAGATGGAGCAGCGCCTACTTTGCTATATGTATCTATATTGTCTAGCCAATCTTGCACTGGTTTAGTACCCTATGTTAGTTGTGTCATCTATGATGCTGTTTTACTTTATATTTCCATGTAACCATAATGTTTGCCAGAGCACTCTCGAGGCAGCAGAGTTCTCTGGATGCCAATTGTCTATAAAATAACTAAATCTTGCAACCTGCTCTCTTAGTCTCATTCCCCATTGGGGTGTCTTATATTTATTTTGATATGCATGTGTACGACAGGGAGTGAGCCTTTACATTTTAGTGACCCCCACAACGTGATTGGGACAGGTGCAGCAAGGCCCTGTGCCATGCAGCGAGATCCGGGACTCCCCCAGCAAAACCATTGCCTCTGCGCTTGACCGGTGTGCACACAAAACCAAAAGTTCCATGGGTCCCCATCATCTTTGCAAATACCCAACTAACTGCTCGCCAAGGCAGGTCAGGGCTTGGTTGGGGTGCGGACCCGATTGTGGATAGACCGTGAACGGAGGCTCTTGGACCACCCTGCTGAACACATGAGTACTGGTTGAGAGATTCTCAGGGGAGAGGGGAAGATTGAGAAATAAGGGTATAAAAGACAAGGGTGATGAAAATAGTGGGAGCGTGAAAACTAGAAGTTGGGTTTAGGGCCTGTGTGAGTGAAACTGTGAGGCTTTTTCTTATCTATCCTTTATATGCCCATTAGGTTGTTGTGGAAAAAGAAATAATTAGGAATATGGAATCCTAGCTCTGAAGGGCGGCAGAAGGCGGCACCGCATAGCATTGTCTCGACCATTGCAGGGAATAAATGGAAATAAAGAGAAAAAAGTAGGAGTTTAAATATTTAGTAGGCTCGGAGAAATAATTTACAATATTCTTTTTCCGTGTGAGCAGAATTCTTCAAAGAGGTAGCCTAAGGGGGCTCAGAGGTGGGGAGTGAATGAGAAGATAAGAATAAGGGGTAAAGAACTATGACAAATCAAAGGGGTCATCTAAAACAAAAGATAGTACATGTTACATGTTCAATGTTGTTGAAGTATATTGTGTTGGTCTGTTGATAAGTACATGAATGTCTGTGTTCTGAAGTAAGCTTTGATGAAAAGTGCAAGTAATAATTTGTGGTTCCTGCAAAAAAGGTGTAACTAAAAAAAGTTATTAGTGTTCACGATGATGACAATGAAATAAGGTTTAAAAAAGGTGTCAAGAGAAGGTGTTTATTTGATACATTGCATTGTGTAATTATAATCAGATAAAGGAGTTAATACCTACAATAATACAAAGTAAGGTGCCATGCCAGCACCTTCTTTTTATTGTGGAAAAATACAGAAATATCACGAGCAATGGCTAACTGAAATAAAGGGAGAAGGGTTGTCCCAAATATGGCCAGAGGGGGGGTCCTTTGAGAAAAGAGTGTTAGATCTTGTAGCAACCCATTTGCTAGCCAAATACCGGGGAAAGCAATTGCAAAATAGGCGGGAAGTATTAGACCTATGGCGAATGTTCGAAGAGGCAGCCCCTAGCGGTGAGGTAAGTAAAGAGACACACCTAGAAAAACCTACAGCCCCGGAGGGAGGAGAGGGAACTACAGTGGATGAACGAACAGTAAAAACAGGAGGGAATGACCTCACTAAACTTTACCCATTATTGACAAGGCCAGCTGTGGGATACAGTGAGCCCAGGTATGTGCCGACACCAAACACCCCGGCAGCAGCCGTTGCCACAGCCGTGCCACTGTATGAAACAGGGGGGCTATACAGCCCAACTCGTGCCCCTCGAGTAAATTTAGCACAGTTAACTGGGGATGTTGCCAGGGGAGGAGAAGTACCCCCTTTGGTGACAATTGATTTGACACCTCTGCTGAGTGTAGCAGGGGGATCTACACCACCCCCGCCGCCACCGGCACCGATACCGAAAGGGCAAGAACAAGAATGGCAGTCAGGAGAGTTACTCTTCCATTTAAATGGCAAACCTGTAAGGATAATACGAGGGAGAGGGGAGAGGGATGATAAGAGCAATCTAGATGAGTACGAAGATGGGGCAGCAGCGGAGGGTTCGCAGTTACCATTTTGATTTGACCAAGAGGAGGGAAGCCTCCCAAGGTGGCAAGGGAGGTTGAGGCAAAGAGTCAGAAACATGTTAGTAAGTAAGACAAAGAAGGGAACGGTAAGTAAAAAAGGAAGTAATGCCAAACTACAGATGCCACTGATACATAAGGGAGCAGGGAGACCAGAGTACATACCATGGGCAGAGATGGACAAAAATGACCCGTTGAAACTCCTTCCTCCACTTTCGGGTGGGGTGGAGAAGTGGATAAATGAATTCGAGAAAAACACAACAGGGGTACCATTAGCCCTAGGGGATGTAAAAAGTTTACTAGTGTCCGCTGTTGGTGACCAAGCAGACGGAGTGTGGGTGAAGGTCGGCTTCCTGGGGTTAACAATGAACTGTGACTGCCATGATGGGTTGTCATTCAACAATGTAAGAGCACATGTGTGGGATGCATTGCGGAGAACCTTCCCAGACACTCCATATTTACATTTAGTGATGCATTGCACTATGGGAGAAGAGGAAGAGCCTCCGCAATTCATCCTCCGGGTGCAAGACCTGTGGAGATCGGAAACGGGCATGGCGTGGGACCAATCCACTGCCTTGTTTTAATTCATAATTAAAAAGGACTCCCGAAGGAGATACATAAGGCCTTAGAAAAAATAGCTGGGATAGAAGCCAAGGGCTGACCAGAAATTCAGAGCATAATAGTGCACCATTGTAGGAGGATCAAAGAAAGGGAAAAGGAGATAGCAAAAGAAGGTTGACAGACAAAGCAAAGTTTGTGCAGAATAAATTTGTGAAGGTTGCAGCAATAAATTTGGCAACCTCCAGGGAATGCACCAGCGAGGATGGCAGCAACTTGGACCGCAAACGGAGAGGAGCAATGGGATGAGAGGAGCAATACGAAGGTCCACAATGGCAGGGCAGACACGCAAGAGGACGAGGTGGGTACAGGGGCCAAAGAGGAGGATTTGGAGGAATGGGAAATAGGGGATTTGGAGGGCAACGGATGAGGGGAGGGCCGCAAGGATTGTGTTGGAATTGCGGGAGGTGGGGACATTTTTCGAGAGAGTGCAAAATTCGACCCATGGGATATCACCAAGGGCAACCTCCTATGGGAAACGAACAGCAATACGGCCACCCACATCCAGGCAGTCTATATGGGTTGAGTGGACAGAACGAACAATGCTATAATGAACCGGAACAGAGAGCACAGCAAATGCAACCCAGACAGCAGCCACAGCAGTGAGGCATGCAACAACAAATGGCACGGCAGAACACAATGGGAAACGCAAACACTAACATTTTCGTGACAGCTGCAAATGGCGCACCAGCACCATTTCAAGGCACAGAACTAGTGGGGGACAATGTTTTCTCTGTTCCAGGAACAGAGACATATGCTGATTAGGACAGCCCACAGAAAACGTTTGCGTGTCCAGTCCTATCAACTACCCCATGTGCAGCAGAGGAACCACTGGTGGGGGTGGAGAAAGGCAACAAACAGTTAATCTTTATGGTGGACACGGGAGCTGAAAAATCATTCCTCATGGAAGGCCGATTCCCGCTCTCTGAAAAAGAATTGGAAACGCAAGGGTTCTCTGGGGCTATTTTAAAAGTTCCTTACACAAAAGATCTTGACATAACGGTGGGGAGAAAGACAGAGCAAGCACCTCTACTATATCATAAAGACTTGCCAATAAATTTGTTGGGAAGGGACCTCCTGAGCAAGTTGAATATGACAATTTCATTCACTGAACGGGGGATAGTGTGCTCCACTCCAGGGGTGTGCCCAGTAAGAGCAATGTTGATGATAATCACTATGACGAATGAAATTGCAGTAAGGGGGGTGCCCATAGACATGGACATGTTCATTTTTGGAATACGGGTGCTTGCTAGAGTGTACCTAAGATAACACACACAGATTGGAAAGCGCCTTCTGATTTTGTCTTCCGCCCAATTGTAAATTCAGATGTTGTGCCTGGCACAATATTATCTATTGATTTGGAAGGAGTACAGGTTTACAGCAAACGTATTGCGGTAATAGGACTGGACACACATGGGTGCGAATGGAGAACAGTGCTGTGCATAGACCCAAACATAGCTTTACATAATTTGACTGATGAGGAATTGTTCACTGACAATGATACTTATGGGGAAATAATAATGGAAATAAGTGTACCATGTGACATAATGATTCAGCACCGAGAAATACACGACCCTCTCATGGCTAGCATTAGTGTGCTACCAACTATATTTGAGGAAGATATGGAAAAGGTACTTCCAGAATTATGGACCACAGGTCCCTATGACGTAGGGCTATTACAAGAGGTGACACCCATAAAGATAAAATTGAAACCAGGTGCAATACTGCCTAGAGTAAAACAGTACCCATTATCAAGAGAAGCAGAGGAGGGAATAAAATAAACAATAAACACATTATTAGAACAAGGTATAGTAGTGCCATCAAATTCTCATTGTAATACAGCAATTTATCTGATCAAAAAAGCGAGGGGCGGGGCTTGGAGGATGATCCAGGACCTACGCCCCTTAATGACATCATACAGAAAGAATTACCTTTAGTACCAAATCCAGCATCAATTTCATGTAGCATACCTAAATATGCTACCTGTTTCACGGTAGTGGATTTGAAGAACGGCTTCTTCTCAGTGCCACTTGACCTAAGTTGCCAGTATCTCACAGCATTCACAGTGGGTGGCAACAGATATGAGCATTGTAGGTTACCACAAGGGTACTGTGAGATCCCCAGCATTTTCAATAGACTATTGCATGAAGATCTTGATAATGTGGATGTAGAGAGCATAATAATCCAGTACGTGAATGATCTGCTCATCTGCAGTAAAAGTGAAGAACAGTGCAGGGCCAATTTGATATCATTGCTAAATTTACTAGCCACAAAAGGATACAAGGTGGACAAAGGTAAGCTACAATATTGCTTAGCCGGGGTACTCTACTTAGGGCAACTGATTTTGAAAGATGGCAAAAGAATCATACCAGACAGGGCATTTGCCAATTACTGCTGCGCATGGATACTTGACTATGCAACATATACGCGCCCACTGTTACAGGCCTTAAAAGATTCACAAAAGGAGAAGTTCCCTTAAAATGGACACAAGAAATAATGACCCAGTATTTCAAATTAAAAGACCTTATCGCGCATGTACCAGTTTTTAGCAAACCCTGATTATGATCGGGACTTCTACCTGTTTTCACACTGCAATGGCATATTAATGACCGCAGTTCTAAAACAAAAGACATCATTGTGTCACAAGCCATTGGCCTATTACAGCAGCGCGCTAGACTCGGTAATGCAGGACCAGTTTGTGTGCGTACAAGCTCTCGCAGCAACGGCCTTTGCTATAGAAAAAAGCGCCACCATCGTGATGAGGTTTTTGGTGACACTGTACACAGAACACTCACTGTTTGCCATTTTAGAAAGGTCTAAAACAACCCTCAACACACAAAGGTCAACAGCTCACGAAATAATAATATCAAGTCCAAACGTTCATGTGGTGAGATGTAAGACAGTGAACAGAGCCACATTCATTACTGAGCCATGCAAGGTAGAAGACATACAGGGACATGATTGCCAAACATATGAAGGTGAAGAAGATGACATTCCTAAAGCAAGTGAAAAATGCACTCGAGGAGGGGGAAATATATTTTGTGGATGGGTCAGCATCAATAGACAGTGAGACAGGTGAAAAACATGTTGGGGCAGCAGTGGTAAGAATGGAAGGAGAAGGGTATGAAGTGATCGTACAGAAATGCCTCCCCTCACATTATTCCGCGTAGGCAGTAGAACTAAGAGTGGTAATTGAAGCGCTACATACAGCTAAAGGATGTGCTGTGACAATATATTCTGACTCAGCATATGCGACAACAACGGTGCACTCAGGGTTGTCACGATGGCTAAGAAGAGGGTTTAGAAGAACAGATGGTTTGCCAGTAAAACATGCAGCACTATAACGATCTAATAGAAGCGCTAGCAGAACCATCAGTGGTAGCATTGGTGAAGTGCCAAGCACATACCAATAGCACGGACACAATATCATTAGGGAACGCGGCTGCGGACACTGCCACCAAAGAAGCAGCATACTTTAATGTCCCACAACTTTTAGAGTGTATTGTAAAAACAACCAGTCTAGGCATACAAGAAGAAGAATACAGCCACACGCCAATTGCACAAATAATTGAATTGCAAAAACGTGCACCAGTTGAGGAAGAAGAATTATGGGGAAACAGACGATGTAAACAATCACCAACAGATTTGATATGGCGACAAGAACTAACAGGAAAAGTAGTGATGCCAGTACAATTGTTTGAAATAGCATCTCAACAACTACACTTCCCAACACATGTAACTAAACACCACCTTGATTCAGGAAGAGTGGTTTGTTCCAAATTTGCAGGAACAGTTGTCGAAATTTACAATAGAGTGCACTACATGCCAAACATACAGCTCAGGGATGACTCTTAGAACTCTTAGAACACTGCGAGGAACACTACCACGTCCAGTCGGGCCTTTTAGAGAGTTCCACATTGATTATGCGGACATGGGAGAGAGATGCAATGGAGCAAGGTACCTCATTTTGATAGTTTGCCCATTTTCATGGTGGGTGGAAGCGGGGCCATGTCCACACCCAGATGCAAATTGCGCTGTGAAGTTTTTGGTGAGAGAGGTGTTCTCCAGGTGGGGCATATGCACTGTAATCAGGTCAGACAATGGCACCCATTTTGTAAATTATATTTTGAAAGGTAGTATCAACGTTGTTAGGGGTAAAGCATAAATTATGTTTGATTTATCAACCGCAGTCAAACCGGGTGGTCGAAAAAATCAACGGCCTGCTCAAAAGCAAATTGTCCAAGTTGTGTAACACACTTAAGAAGAACTGGGTGTATTTCTTGCCCCTAGCACTGTTCCAACTCAGAACGCAGCCATGTAAAGACCACCATTTGAGCCAGCACGAAATGGTAATGGGACGGCACATTCATACACCACTCTCACCAGTAAGGAGAGCATCAGATGCTCACAGGGCTGCCACAGTACTGGGGGATCAATTTAAAGAAAACATTACCCAACTGACATGCGTAGTGCGTAGCATAGCAAGACAAATCGCACCGCCATTTACACAAACAGTGAGACAGATACAACAACACCAGCACTGCACAGCCCAACAGGCCAGTTAATGCCAGGAGAACACGTATATGTGAGAAGTTTTGTTCAGAGATGGAACTCCCCACGGTTTCATGGTCCTTATGAGGACATCTATTGCACACCAACTGCAGCAAAGGTCAAGGGGTTGAAATATCGGGTGCATCTCTCAGATGTGAGAAGAGTACACAATAGTACAACCCCTCAGAGTGAGCAACAACAGAGCCAAGAAGTTGCAAGTGGTTAAAATAAAGATACATAACATACAACAAAATAAGCAGGTTTGAGAAATAAGTAAACAAAAAGAAAATTGTGTGATAAAGAAATATGTGCTGAGATTTGAATTGGAAATTTGCAGTACACATGTCTCTCTCCCTGTCTATATATATCACTTTCTCTCTATTTTTCTCTATATCTCTCTACCTCTCTGTACTTTTCTGTCATTTATTATGTTTGACGTTTTTATTAATAAGTTAATCTTTTCCAAGGAACATTTATGAAATGAAATAGAAGTGTAGAAATTAGAAGTAGAAGGAGTGAATGGCTGAAACATGAGAGATTAATGTGGTGATGATCGAAAAGAATATAAGTAAAGAAGTATGAAAAGTATTTTACAGTGTACTTAACAATATTATATTTCCTTGTCAGGTGGAAATATGACAGAAAGGAAGGCCTTCACTAACAATGTTTCAAATGTAGATAGTGATAGAATAGATGAGAGAATAAATACATGGTATAACAATGAGTGCAGGTTAGCATTTTCAGCAATAGTATTTTCTGTGATGTTATTTCTCGCTGCACTGTATTGGACATTTTCTTTCATAGTTGAGGATATGAAAGAGGGGGGAGTGGGGTAAACCTGATACGGGAGGGATCAACCCTCAAATGGCTGGAGTCACAATGATTTGGAAACATAATGACTCTGTAAACGACAATCTCACTACGTTGTATAAAAACCAAACTGCCAAAACTCCTGTTTTTTTACTTGCTGCTATGGTTCTAGGCACTGATAATGATGATGGTGATTATTCCTGGTTCGGTGAGCCTGATCTGACATATACCAATGCACATGCAACCACAAACCCTACCTCACAAGGCACTGTAATGCACTTTAACCCCGATACTGCTAGTGAATTAAGTGACACAACAGGGCAGCTGTCTTTCCCATAAATTACCGGAGAGTGAAAATGATAAATAACAGGGAAGGGGGGGGGGAGGAGATGGAAATGGAGGCAGGAGGGAAAAGATAGGATATATACCATGGCCTGGGATTAGATGAAATTGAAGACCCCCACCACCCAGATCAATGAAATAAGTGGTACTCAGACATGAGTGCAACAGCAAAACAAGCCACGAATGAGAGCTGCTATGTCTGCTCTCTCATACCGCACGCCTCAGGCACATCCAAAATACTTATATCTCAAGAAGTGCCCTGGTCAGATGCCCAATGTTTAATTCATCTCATATTGTGTAGGATTCAGAGCACCTTCCAGTCACACACGGTTACAATAGAAATGCTGCAGAATGAGAAAACCAGCATGAGTAAGCCGCAAGGAGTGATTTGCATTCAAGAACCATTTTTTGTTACCACAGGGAAACGGTTCACAGAAAACAAATGGCATGATGTGACACTCGCGTGCAAAGCAGAAGCATTGCGAGGCCTTACAGAAGAGAACTTTCGATGGGTCAAAGAGACATGCACTCCGTTCTGGTCCCAACACATCGCAAAGTTCACATGGGTCAAAGCTCTCGAAAAACCCATCAAAACATAGAAAGAGACTGAATACAAACTTTGTTTTCATGGCAAGGGGGAGATACAAATGGGGTCAACCAGAAAATGCAACAAACCAATTATCAACCCAGACATGAAGGAAGGTACAGCAGCACTCATGGATATGAATTGGGTTTGTGGCAAAAAAGCGTACCTGAACCTTCAACCATCTTGGAGGGGTACCTGCGCCCTGGCCACAATGTATTCTTGCACTCATGGTGATTCCAGAAAGCAACATCCAAGGGGGGATAAATTTGGCTGACATATCGGCCGCACCCCTGCCAGCAACAAAAGAGCCTTCCACATACCACATCTTGTCAGAAAACGAACTACAAGACAGGGTGTCCCGCAAAAGGAGGCCATCCAACTATATCTCCAGCACATCATCCGACCTCCTTGCTGAGATTCCCGACAAATATAAGCTGTTTAATTCTGCTGAAACGTTATTTGCTTCACTCCTGGTGCCAGGACTTCAAGCACAAACAAACGCCATATGGTTGCAGATCGTGCGCTGGGAGCTGATCCAATTGGCCAGCAACACTGAAGAAGGGTTCAATGTCATAAAAGTGGAACTTTGAGCTCAACGCCTAATGACAATGCAGGACCGGTACATCCTGGACCTTCTCACAGCAATGGATGGCGGTATTTGCCAAAAAATTGGGAGCGCATGCTGCACATTCGTACCTTCCGAAGATGTGGATGATGGGACCCTTTCCCACGTCATCTCGGCAGTACACAGCCTGGGGGAAATAATGCAGAAGGAAGGAGGAATAGAGCCGAGCAACTGGTTCGACGACATTTTTAATTGAATACCCTCATGGTTCAGCGTCATGATGAATATTTTTGTTCCAGTCATTGTGTACCTTTTGCTATTTTTCTGTGTGTGCCAGATGGGCATACGATGTTGTGCAAAATCTATGCCTAGTTCAACAATGATGATGGTAACAATGGGCAAATCGACAACGGTAGCAACCATGATAGCTGTTTAAATGCAGACTGGGGAATCAAATCCACCTAAGTACCGCCTGACAGCTGTATATCACCAACATGGGGATAGGGTAGATAACGTGTACCACACCACAGAAGCCACTGGAGTTACCATGGTATAGGGAGGTGTGGGTGGATCTAGATGGGGATGGGGGTATATATATAACATGTACACCTGATAAATATGCCAGGAGAGGTCAAAGTCTAAGGGGTGTTTGTAGGGCTTGGATGCCAATCAAAGGGACACCGGCATGAGATGAGGTAGTACAAAAAGCAGAGTATTATCGGAGCAAGAATAATAAAAAAGATTAGTTTGTTATTTTAGATGTAACGAAAGGAGGGAATGTATGGGAGTGAGGGGTTGTTTGGGCCCCCCTCAATTTCCCGTATGCTAACATCAGCATAAGAGGGGCTATTGCAGGGCACACTTGGCTTCAGTTTTGTGTGCCATCGACTCAATCTTTGGACTAGACCTCACTGCGATAATACAAATAGGCTTCTCTCCCCTCTCCCCTCTGCAGCGCCGCAAACACCGTGCTCATGGCCTCCACCTTTTCTCACTGTGTCTGAAAACTTCATAACTCCATTTCTCATGGATGTGCCAGGGATAAATGAAACAAATACTATACTGTCCCATCTCATCCTTCCTCTGAGATCACTGTCCTGTGTGTGAACCGGTTCAAACCATGCCTTGTAGCTCATCCATCTCCACAAACCCGCCAGTGCCCTCTTACCCCCTCTGTTGGAAAATTACTGCCACTATAACCCTGTGCCCTCCTAAGGTATTCTCTTGATGCACCTGAAGTGTGACCCTGCTGTGCAGGCCACCCCAGCGTGCCCACTACTAAAACCAGACCTCTGTCACAATATATTGCACCCTAGAACTAACAAATGTCAGTGTGCCCCATACTTGCTTTGATGTGCACAGGCCCAGCTAAAAGACCCACCGTACTGGCACCTCTTGCCCCTCCCACATTTACAAAAAACAAGAAAAATATTACAGTAAAAAAACTACTCCCTTGCATCCTGCCTAATCTCAACTCCCTACCTGACAATATGTATCCTAGCTCTCTAGTCAAAGAGTATAACAAAGCTATGACTACAACTCTTGACAACATCGCCCTGCTAAAACTTAGAAATAGTAAGCCTAAAAACCACCTCAACAATTGGTTTGCTCCCCATCTAAAAAATCTAAAACTAGACGAAAGAAAATGCGAAACTGCCTGGAAACTCCTTCCCACTGCAAAAAATAAATGAAAGTTAACAAAAATCTCATCCCAATACAAGAATGCCATACTTCTGGCCAAGCAAGACACCTAAAATACTAGAATCAAACAAGCAAATTCGAGCATGAAAGAACTCTTTATGATTCTAAAAGAATTAGAAAATCCAATGACAACCCAAGACAACTGTGTCAAAGATAAAACATGTGCTCCGATATCCAGCATGCGTTACCTAACAAAGTGGCTAACCTTCAAAACAAAATAGCATTAAATGAAGTCTCACTAACTGTCACCACACCACCACGCAACAAAACAATTCCTCCTAAAATCAAGCATGTCACCCAATTTCACTTCTCCAAGTCTCCATTATAGAGGTTGAGAAGGTTATACTGGGTCTCAAACCATCTAACTGCAAAGGTGACCAATGCCCAGCACAACTTATCAAGGATGCTGCTAGAGACCTAGCACCGTTCATTACCAAACGTATTAATGCGTCCTTGACATCCGGCATGATACCCAGTAATCTTAAGGAATCTTGGGTACTCCCACTTCTTATAAAACAAACACTAGACCCAGCCATACCAACCAAAGGCCCATCTCCACAGTAGAGACAATGGAAATCTTGCACTACTCCTCCTCCTGGACCTGTTGGCCGTTTTCGACTTGGTGGACAACAACGTCTTATGTAGCCACCTGGACTCAGCTGCCCACTTCTCCAGTGAGGCTATAGCGTGGATATAATCCTTCCTCAGTGACTGAACCATGAGGGTCTCTCACTCTCTGCAGCCACGGACCCCATCCCCATCGCCTGCGGGGTGCCCCAGAGCTCCTGTGTTTCTCCAACTCTGTACAATATATTCAGCAAGCCCCTGTTTGATGAGTTGCACTGTATGGGTATCACCTACACTCACCATGCCGATGATACCCAGATCCTCCTACCACTCACCAGGAACTACTGCAAGGATTTAGCATTGGTGAATGAAATTAACAGCATCGTTCAGACATGGATGGCCACACACAGCCTCTGTCTGAATGATGACAAAACAGAGCTTCTCATCCTAGGATCTGCATCTCTTCTTACTAGACTTGGCACAAACTACTCATCATTCATCATTGATGGGAACCTTATCAAGGTCTCCAAGGAAGTAAAAACGTTAGCAGACCGATTCATGGAATTAATGTGCGCCGAAAATGGCAGCGCAAGCGTGAAAATCGCAGCGCAAGCATGCCAAAGCCGCGCAAATCGATTCATGGAAGTCAGTGCGCGTGTAAATCCTGGGAGGTGCACTAAAATCGTGGGTGGCGCACACGGGTGCACACATCATTAAATGGCGTGCGCTATGCGCACAGCGAAAGCACACATAGTGCAGCGCACACAACAAAAGTGGGCGGAGCACAGGGCATAACACGCGGAATGGGGAACAACACGTGAAAATGTGGGCGTTACAGGGGAAGTATAGGAGGTAAATACTTGCAACATTCACACGCGCGCCTACAACACGTATTCATGGAATCGAACAGAGGAAACGCGTGCGCCAAAAAAGACGCACTAATCCGGAAACATGTACGCCAGCAGGAAGCAGGCGTACACGGCCTCGCGCAGCATAAAAGTGCGCGCAAACAACAAACAAGCTCAGACGCTACTATGAATATACCGTTCCTCGCAGCAGTGGATGTGGGACACCGCAGGAGGAGGAGGATAGCCAGGCCCTGAATTTTTTCACCCAGGACCAGCCTTTTTGGGATGCCTGATGACAAGGTGTATGGGAGGTACAGGTTTCCACCACACATAATACTCGACCTAGTGAGTGAGGGGGAGGATGACCTCACATCACCCACCCTGTGCTCCCAAGCACTGAGCCCCTTGGAAAAGGTGCTCAATGTACTGCACTTCTTGGCTACTGGTTCATTTAAGTGGACAAGTGCCATAGTGGGGGGGGTGTCACAGGCCACGCAGTCACGCCGCCTATACCAGGTGTTGGCCATCATGACTGCATGCTCCTCAGTCCGCAGGCACATATACCTGCCCAGAACACCTGCAGAAAGGCAGGCTGCCATCCAGGACTTTTACGGGGTGGCACACTTCCCCAAAGGGCTAGGTGCCATTGATTGCACCCAGGTGGCTCTACGTCCTCCCAGGGCCACTGAGCACATCTATAGAAACCGCAAGCACTGGCATTCCATCAACGTGCAGGTAGTATGTGATGCCAAGGGAATCATCACCTCTGCATATGCCAACTATCCAGGGTCCACCCATGATAGTTTCATTTTCAGAATATCACCCCTAAAACGGGACCTAGAAGCTGGGCGGCATGGTGATACATGGCTGATTGGTGAGTATAAATGCCTCTGCACATGCATGCATGTCAGATACTGAGTAATGTGACAACCCCACTAATGATACCCATCATCACCTCCCCAGGGGACAGTGCCTACCCTCTGAGCACCCACATGATGACGCCAATTCGGAACCCCACCACACAACCTGAGGTAAGATACAACACAGCCCATATTGCAACCCGGGGCAGAGTGGAGCGCACATTAGGAGTGCTCAAGTCACGCTTTCGCTCCCTTGACCGCTCTGGTGGGCAGCTGCTATACACGCCCCCAGTAGTGTGCAGGATCATAGTGACATCATGTGTCCTGCACAACGTCGCAACCCACCGGGGCCTGCGGGTGGACATGGCGGTGCCCCCACATCCCCAACCACATGCACGCCCGCTGCGCATGGGAGGTGAAAGGGCACGTCGGGAGGCAGCCCGTACCCTGCTGGTGGCTAATTACTTCACCTAAAATCCTACCCCTGTGGAGGGCACACAGCCCTGGCACATACCAACTGACAATCAATGATGATGACATAAGGGACAGTCAACTGTCACAACCATACCAGCCTGAGATTGGTCAACTGGAAGTGTTACATTGTGTGCATCCCTACCTACTTAAAGACAACCTATGCTGTGTCACAAAAAGACACACATTCATGCAGCATGAATGACTACCCTCTTGCAAAATACAACATGAAAATAGTGCCATGTCACCCAACCCCTCCCGATCTCAGCTACCCAATATACCATGGCATGTCATGCAATGTGAAAGCAACCAAATGAATGCACAACACATGACACAAGTGTCACAGAGTGCACTGTCCCAAATGTAAACAGGCCACAGACAATATGCTCCCAGTAATCAATAAGAAACAGCACACATGAACAAATACCAGCAACACAAAACAGCAACACAGGATGAAACAGTGGCAAAATATGACAGTACAAAATCAAAGTAGTGCAAGTCTCACAACCTGACTAAGCCAGCACATCCACCCCTTCCAACTGCAGAGTGTTGCTTTCAGGCAAATGTGTCAGTGTACTGCATACAACATGAACTGCATCTGCAAAGGAGACGGCCTTGTGAAGACATGAAGAAGGTACATGTGAATAAGCAGAAAGACATGGATGCACAAGCACATATCAATACACCATGCAGTGTTCAATCCAACAGCAATCCCCACTAGGGATGTACACACAGTTTTGACTACAGACTGTCACTGTGTAAGTTACTGTCACTTGGTCACACCCTTTGCAAGCCCATGGAAAGGGGAAGCAGGATGGGTGTGTGTGTCAGGAACCCAAGCATCTAACCCAAAGACAGGACAAGCCTGCATGTGCCCAGCTGGAATACACAGTGGATGCCCAAGGGAGCCACACAAGGCAACACACTGTAAACAAAAAAAATATATACAATAATCAAAAATGGCCATGTGTGGACCGGGGGGGGGGCACCGAGGAGGTTCGAGGACAGGCTGCACCCCAAAACCCACCTGCGTGGATGTTGGGAAAAAAAAATACCTCCTTGAGCTCATGGCCTGCACCGCTACTGTGGGAAAACTGCTGTCGCTCTCTTCACCCTCTGCTGCTACATCAGGAGGTGGCCGTGCTATGGGAGACAGCCCACGCAAAGCCCTGGTATGGTCCTCCACGGCAGCAAGCATGCGGGTGTGGAAGGTTTAGTTCTGGAGGATGATGGTACGGAGATCCCCATGCAGCACCTCATGGGTAGCCCGCATTTCTACCTGCATGGCCTTGTGTGATGCCCGGATCTCCGCACGGGTTACCTGGAGCTCTGCTGAGAATGAACGTGTATGCTGCTCCAGCTCTGTTCTGACCTAAAATTTTGGGAAGTCTCAAGTTCACCCAGAGACTCCCTGAGGAACTGGTGTTCTAACCTCAGGGCTTCCCTGTGGCCCTGTGACTCTACAGATATGGCTTCGGGCAGAGTCTCAAGTGCCACCCGTCGGTCCCTGTTGGACACCAACATGTCTTCCCTGTGTGATTGGCAAATGGAGTCTGTTGCCTGCTGTTGGAGCTCCATCTGCCTTTCAGGGGGAAGAATGGAAGTGGCCACCCTATCCATTGCCTGAGCCATCATTTCACATGATGCTCCCTGTTGTGCTGCTATTCCGTACATGGAGTTTTCCCATACAGTATTGCCTGGTATTGCCAGTATTGCCTGGTGGCGCACGGCCACCTCGTTGGCGGGCACCACACCTGTTTGGGGCAAGGCAATCTGCACCTTGCTGTGCTGGCACTGCCTGAGGCTTCAGGACTGTATTCCCCCTTTGATCTGCTGGCCCAGGAACAGGAGCTAATGTTGTGGAGTGTGACCCTGCATCCGTAACCGCCAAAGGCAGAGTTACCAACACTGACATCCCCATAGAGGGGTCTACCCCCGGTGCAGGTGGGTTGGACAGAACAGCATCCCTGCCAGAAACACTCACCTGCGACGTCACATATGTCTCACTGTCCGATTTAGCACCTGAATCATAGAGGTCTGGGGAGGTGCACCCAGAGACACCCGTGGGCAGTATGGTCTGCAGGAGGATTGGGTTTTCACCCACCACCACCCCACGTCCTCCACTGGTGCACGGTTGTGGCTGAGATTCCTCCTGGGTCTGTCATCTCCTCCACCTCAACAGCATCAAGTACATCATCACCTGCAAAAACAGAAAGACAACAAATGGAAACAGGCATGAGCACCATAGCACACACATAGGCCTGACAAGCCAGAGATCCAGTACATGAATTACACATGTCCCACATGACTATAACCCTGGCATGCATGCACTGTCAATGAGTTGGATGGGGAGCCAAAAAGCAGACACTGAGGACTCCAAGATGGAAAAGCAACACATTTGCTGCATGCTGGATAGCACTGGCATCACACATTAGCCTGTGAGTGGCATTTCAATACACATACATGACACATGCCAGCACACAGATGGCACATAGCATAGCCATATGTTAGTGAATGAGTACTGTCACCCATCCATGTGAGATCGACATGATGAGATGAAAAATGCAAAATAGTGTGACAAAATATGCATGTGCCACACACTGCAACACGTCCAGTGTTTAATTATACAGTGATAGCAGGCAGATGGATACATCAATGGTTGGTCACTTCAACATGAAGGAGACAACAGTCATGTTTCACATTCAAACAGGGCCCACAAATTAATGTGAGCAGGCCCTTACTCAATCAGCCTGAATGGTCAAATCATTCCCATAACAAGGTAATAAATGTGGGCCATTGTGGGGTGTAATCTATGACAGAAGCATGTCACATATGTGGCATTAGGGCAGAAAGATGCATTGTAAAAATGACAGGATTGAAACAATCAGGCTGAATGAACACTGAAAATGTTGAACAATGTTTTTGCAAGATGACAGTTCAAGGGCAACTGGAATAATCTGGTGCTAATTGGCTACTGTGGTCAGAAGGGATACTGTCATACCCAAATCCAAGGGCAGTGAATGGTTTGGAGGAAGCACATGGGTGACCCATACCAGTCATGAGTACACACCCTCACCTGGCACTCAATCAGAACACATCACCCAAGCAACATACACATGGATTACACACACATGCATGGGCACTCACCAGACAAAGCTTCATAATCTGGTAGGTCTCCCACGCCTTTGATCCGTTCCTCTGTGACGAAGGTTCCAGGAACAGACTCATGTTCAGTGAGTTGTTCGTCCCCTGGTGGAGACCCACCGCCAGTCATCAGAGTAGAGGCATGATTGGAAGCCAGCTTGTTCTTTGCTCTGCGTTTCAGGTCATTCCACCGCTTGTAGCAATCATCAGCTGTGTGCCTCACAAATCCAAGGGCACTAATGTGGTCCGCGATGGTCTGCCAGTGGGCCCTACATGGAGCAGGCGTAGGCTTGCAGCCTGCAGTCACCACCATTCCGCGGCTATGTGCCAACACATAGGCCACAAGTGCATCAAGTTCGGCATCATTGAAGCTATGCTTCCTTGAAGTGCTGGAGTGTGTAGCCGTGTCTGGGGTTCCAGCCTGTAGTACAAGAGCACCCTTCTTCTTCTGAGAAGGTGGTGTGGATCCTGAGTGGCTTACGCCGCTCTGGTCAGTAGGGGCAGAAGCTCAGGTGGACTGGGTACTTGAAGCCTGTAAAGGCACAATGACCAAAGGTCTTGGTGCAGGCATTGGCTGCAGGGTGATGTTGGCAGGGCCAACGTCGGTGTGATGGACCTGGACCGACACTGTCCCGGCTGGGAGACACCGAGCTGGGGTGGATTGAGCTGCAGCTGCCCCTGCAGCCTCCTCACCCTGGCTACTTGGGGCATCAGATGACATTGCTGCCCCAGATCCACGTGGCCTGGTGACAGCAACTTTCACCGCCACACGTGACTTACACTTGGTGACCTGGAAGTCAGCCTGGGAGTCATCCTGTGCTGGTTCATTTGACAAAATGGGCCGGTTCAACAAGGGCTGAGCTGGGATGGTGTCAGCTACATTTCCCACAGCCATTGGGGGGGGCATATGCGGCCCCGATTGGTCCTCCACACACTGGGCTCTAGGGGCACCCTGCTAATATTGGCCATGTCACGCCACGTCCCCTACCGCGCTCACCACGGCCACCTCTTTGAGCTCGGCCACCTTTGCCTCCCTTACTGCTTGGTTGCCTCCCAACCATGGCACTGATGTTGTTGTGCGTATGGAAGTTGCAGTAAACAATTGTCCTGGGCAATTGGGGTGAAAGGGGTAGGGTACTAGATGGAATTCGTACCCTAGTGCTCTAGCAAGGCTGTCTGTGACCCCTGAGGGAAGATGACAGGTCACGCAATGCACAGGCACCCCAAAAACAAAACTAGACGTGCACACAACCCCTGGTAGACCACTTGTGTGGAAAAATGAACCCGCACTACGCTATGGGCAGCCTAAAATGACCTCTGAAGGGGTACGCGACACACGGTTGGAAAATACGTGCGCAACTCACCGTCTGCCTTGAAAAAGAATGTGAAAAAGACGTGCGTGTGCGCATTGGCAACACCCCCGCCAAAAGAAGAAAAGAACGCATTCTGAGGAAACAGGGAGTACGAACAGGAAACATTGTGAAGTAATCACGTGTGTACCGACAAGAAGTACAAGAATCACCCGCCCACTCTCCACAAAAAGCACGTACAAGAAAATAGCGTCATACTCGCACCTTTTAAGCCAGCCCACACGTGCAACGTCACTTACGCGCTTATGCACTAAGGCCCTTTCCTCCAATAGCACGGTGACATGCAGTTTTCTCACGTGCTGATTCACTATGCATCCGTGTTGTGGGGAACGCCCGCGCACGTAATGTCACAGACGCACTTACGAGCTAAGGGCCTTTCCTCCAATTTCACACTCACATGCACTTTTTTCACGTGCCAAATCACTCCGTATGAAGCTGGCCACACAACACCACAGGGAAGACTACGCTCCTGCCCAGAAGGCCATATCCTGCCCCCAGAGCTCCGAGCACGCTCCCACCTGCCATCTGCTGCTGCCTGCCTGCTGCCCACGTGCCCTGCTATTTGGTGCCTGCACGTCAGCCAGGGGTGCAGTTGCTGTGACCACCCCTGCTGGAACTGAAGACTCCCGACTGGGATACCATTGCTCCACACCCCAGTCCCAGGACCCAGTTGCCCACCCACACCTGCCTCCGGGGTTGCCATGTAGGACACTACACCATCTGGCACCACTGGCAACCCCCAGGCAGAGAGGCAGAGGGCCACTAGCTTCAGTGCCAGGGAAGTTGGTGTCCTGGTGGGGCAAGTCCTGGGCCATATGATGCCCTCTTTGGAAGTTTGCGCGCCGGCAATGAAGGACGGAAGAGGAACTGGATGGGCATCGTGACTGCCATCAATGAGGAGGGGGTACAGTCCGCAAGATCAAACATGTCCGGAAGCGCTGGGAGGACTTCTGGTCCAGGACCCTCAACAAGGCCCGGCGCCTCTTGAAGGCAGCAGATGCCAAGGGGTGCCGGGTCCACCTGACCGACAACCAAATGAGGGTCCTGGAATGCATACGCCCAGCGCTCCACGTCCAGGTCCTTGAGGGGCAGACCCGTCTGGAGTCGATTGGTAAGTGTACATGCATACTGATTGGATGCTGTGCGTGTTCTGGTGTGCCAGGAGTGTGCAGGTTGCAAATATGTCTTTGTAGGGACATGTATGGCTGCGTATGTACAGGGATGTGAACCTGCCACATGTGATTCCTATCAAGTGTGTGACACATCGATGGTGTATGTGTTGGTAAGCATGCTGTGCAAATGTATGTGGGTGCACACATGTAATGAATTATGAGTATGTACTGTGGCATGGTTGTGGTGTCACACATGGATGCTGGTTCATGCTGCATGTATCTGCACTATGCACATGTGCATGTCGCTGTATTTGACAAGTGTGCAACTGTGATGCAACATGGATGAATGTGACACTGACATGTAGAAGGCTGAATGCGAGATGTGACATGGATGGCGATCTCATCACTGCGACAGTTGGTGGAGATGTACACATGCATGTAAGTCTGGTGGTGTGTGTGCATGTGTTGTGCACTCCCCGTGTCACCTTCGGCTGCTCGTGCTGTTGTTTGTGTATGGACGGTGCTGCCTGGTGCAATATTCCTGTTGATTTGCTCATGTGTGTGAGTTGAAATGACATGTGTGTTGGCGAGTGTGATGCCATGTCTGTAGTTTTACACTGCCACTCATGTGCAACTGTCATGTGTGTATCAGTCCATTGTACAGTGCCCTGATGCCTGTGTTCTATCTCTCCCTGTCTGCAGCGTCAACTGATGAAGAGAGCGAAGAGGGTGCTGTGGAGCAAAGTGGCAGGGATTGCACCATCAGCCGGAGACGCAAGGCCCGGCTCCCCTCCCACGTTGTCATCTCGTCGGGGAGTGAGGAGTCTGGTGCCACATCCCAGGCTGCAGCTGCCGAGGGTATGTCCAAGAGGCGGAGGTCAGAGGTGGACTCCTCGGCAGCAGAAGGGGCAGCTGAGACCCCACAGGGTCCGACAGAGGAAGATGGCATGGAGTCATCCAGGTTGGTGGGGGGTTTGGTGGAGGAGGAGGCCGTGGAAGGGACACACATGGGGTCTGGAGGTGGGGATTCCACTGGTGCTAGTGGTGCAGTGCAGGGGCAGGGACAGGAGGCAGCACAGGCTGCTGCGGCGGTGCCTGTGTGTAATCCTGGCCCCGATCCTGTGACTGCATCATCCTGCACCAGCAGGGATGCTTACGTCCAGACCCGTTTTCAGGGAGGGGATGAGCGCACAACAACTGGCCTTCCTCTCCCTGCAGACGTGGTAATCCGGGACCGGGTTGAGCCTGTCCTGGCTGGGATGGCGTTGCGTCAACAGGGCATGCGAGGTGACCTGCAGTGTTTTCGTGAAGACACTGCACGTCATCTTGGATGCCTCGTTGACCACGTTGACCTACTGGGACGGGTCACAAGGGCTGGATTCCTCCGTATGCTAGACCTTATTCCAACCCCCTCCTCACCTGAACCCCCTATGCGCCAGTCGTCCTCCATGCCATCTTCCCACCCATGTATCACATGGGTACCCTGTGGAGCTGCCTCTTATCCAGTGGCCAGGCTGGTGGAGGATAAATCCCTGCCACATTCGGGAGTCGGACGTCCAGCAGGGGTGCCCACCACGACAACTGCACTCCAGCCCGATTAAGGACGTGCAGGCAGCAAGAGCCAGCGCACAGGCACAGCAGCGGCAGCAGCAACAAGGTGGGAGTGATGATGGCTCGGGGCCATCAACATCATAGGGGCAGGCATCGGCCACAGAGAAGGAGGACCCAGGATTGGAAGTGTCTTCCGTGTGGCAGCGGTTGGGCCAGGCCATAGGTGCAGATCGGCGGCGGGGGGAAGAGGCACGGCTCACAATGGTCAGGGTGGAGAACTCCATGCGGAGGGCACTGAGGCGGGCCGAGTGCCTCAAGGCTATTCGCAGGGAGTTGGAGTCCAACATGGCATCGTCCCTGCGAACCCTCGGGCCATGGAAGAGGACCGCCTCCAGGACATTGAGCAGGAGTTTGATGATGCCCTGGCCCGGGACATCGGAAAGTGGGCTGTCGGACTAGCCCACCGCCGTTGTATATAGTTTTTAGTGTTAGGTTTCATTTTCGTTTTGCTTTATTTTGGGGTGATTGGACTATGCCCCACACTTGTGTATATAGTTATTTCTTAGGTAGTTTCTTTGATAGGTTTCAGTTCTTTTGTTGGACTCATGGACCCTTTGAAAATTGCTTGTTCATAGTTGGGCATTGGATTTATGTGTACATTTTCTTTGGATTTCACCATGGAGCAATGGAATTTGATTTTTAAGTTTCCTTTGGATTTGTTTTTGGTGGACAGTTTGGACCATTTTTCTTTAGGATTTCTTTGGATTGGATCTACATTTCCTTTTTCATATTTTTGGACATGCATTTCATTTCATGTTTGTATTATTTTTGTGGCCTTCATTTCATTACATTGATTTTGTTCATAATACATTTTGATATTTTAATTTCATGTGTGGGATTCGCTCATTGGGTTCATGCATGTCAAAATGTGGGTTTACACGATCTATGGCAAACAGTGTGTGTGTGTGTGAGACGGACATGTGTTGATGTACATGGTTGACTTTTGATTTGTGTCCTGACATAGGCATGTCGGTGTGGGTGGATTGGTGAAATTATTGCATGTCAAGACTGGGGTGGCGTGCTATGGTATTTTGGTGCACATGAGGCCCATGATTGTGCAGCTTCCGGTTGTGTTGCAGGGGGACATGAGTCGGGGCCTGACCCTCAATGCTGGGTGGATGGGGGTGCTGGGGGACATGAGTTGGGGCCTGCTGGCAGGTCACCCTCAATGCTGGGTGGATGGGGGTGCTGGGGGACATGATTCGGGCCTGCTGGCAGGTGCCCCTCACTGATGGGTGGATGGGGGTGCTGGGGACATGAGTCGGGGCCTTCTGGCAGGTTTCCCTCACTGCTTGGTAGATGGGGGTGCTGGGGAACATGAGTCGGGGCCTGCTGGCAGGTGCCCCTCACTGCTGGGTGGATGGGGGTGCTGGGGGACATGAGTCGGGCCTGCTGGCAGGTGCCCCTCACTGCTGGGTGGATGGGGGTGCTGGGAGACATGAGTCGGGCCTGACCCTCAATGCTGGGTGGATGGGGGTGGTGGGGGACATGAGTCGGGGCCTGCTGGCGGGTGACCCTCAATGCTGGGTGGATAGGGGTGCTGGGGGACATGAGTCGGGGCCTGCTGGCAGGTGCCCATCAATGCTGGGGGGTGCGGGCACTGGGGGACATGAGTCAGTGCGCACTTGTGCGTCGTGACATGTGGGCTGGCTGGGGGGCTTTGCCAGTGTGGATGGGCTGCCTGTGGGGCATGACCAGGGGTACAGTGTGTACCCCTGTGTTGGGGTCTGCCTGCAGGCCCTGGGGAGGGGGAGAGGGCACACCTGGGAGGACACACACTGCCAATTCGTTGGGGCACACCCGTAATACACATACCACCCACTCGCACAAGGCCAATCGCGTGTGAAAGTTCCTGCGCACCCCAGAAATACATGTACCCCGCTCGCACAGGGCCAATCACGTGTGAAACCTCCCGCGCACCCCCGAAATAAACGTTCCCCGCTCGCACAGGGCCAATCATGTGTGAAACTTCCTGAACACCCCTGAAATACACGTACCACGCTCGCACAGGGCCAATCGCGTGTGAAACTTCCCACGCACCCCAGAAATACACGTACCCCGCTCGCACAAGGCCAATCGCGTGTGAAACTTCCTGCGCACCCCACAAATACACGTACCCCGCTCGCACAGGGTCAATCGCGTGTGAAACTTCCCGCGCACCCCGAAATACACATACCCCGCTCGCACAGGGCCAATCGCGTGTGTAACTTCCCGCGCACCCGCGAAATACACATGCCCCACTCGCACAGGGCCAATCGCGTGTCAAACTTCCCGCGCACCCCCGAAATACACGTGCCCCACTCACACAGGGCCAATCACGTGTCAAATGTCCCGCGCAACCCCGAAATACTCGTACCCCACTCGCACAGGGCCAATCGCGTGTGAAACTTCCCACGCACCCCCGAAATACACATACCCTGCTCGCACAGGGCCAATTGCGTGTGTAACTTCCTGCGCACCCCCGAAATACACGTGCCCCACTCACACAGGGCCAATCGCGTGTCAAACCTCCCGCGCACCCCCGAAATACACGTACCCCGCTCGCACAGGGCCAATCGCGTGTGAAACTTCCCACGCACCCCCGAAATACACATACCCTGCTCGCACAGGGCCAATTGCGTGTGTAACTTCCCACGCACCCCCGAAATACACGTTCCCCGCTCGCACAAGGCCAATCACATGTGAAACTTCCCACACACCCCTGAAATACACGTACCCCGCTCACACAAGGCCAATCGCGTGTAAAACTTCCCGCGCAGCGGGATACATGTATTCGGAAGGGTGCGCGGGGAGTTTTGCAGCCGTTTTCGTGGTTGGGGGCTGTATGCTGGGATACTGGCCTGCGCGCCATGTACGGGATTTGTGCGCTGTTCATGGCACACGGGGAGGGGTTGGGGGCGTAACTGGCGCTGCTGCAGGGTCGCTGCGCTACTCTGCACCATGGCTGGTTATGGATGTTGAAATCCATGAATACGCTGTGCATGGAAATGGATTTTGGCGCACGCGTCTGGCGCAGAATGCCACACGCGCACACTGTGCGCCAGACGCGTGCGCCACTTGTGCGCTGAATTCTATGAATTACCCCCTAGGTTTCTACTTAGACTCCACCCTAACATTCACTAAACAGGTAAACCTCCTAGCCTCCTTGACAGCATATACATGCAAAATAATTAGAGCTGGCAAACACTTCCTTTCAGCCAACAGGAGAACTCTGCTCCCTTGACCCTGTAAATGTATCAAGATACTTTCACCACCTCTTTATTGCCATGCTGTAATTCATCTGTAATAAAAATATCCCTCGCCTCGGGAGAAGTAGAACACTTAGTTTGGAGAAAAGAATATCAATCCACAGGAGCACCACACAACCACATGCTTTTGTGGATAAACAATGCTCCCAAATTTGGTCATGACAGTGATGCCACTGTTTTGCAGTTTATTCACAAATACATATCCATGGACATCCCTTCAGAAACCACACATACTGAGCTACGTAAACAAAGTGTATGCTTCCAAAAACATAACTGTGGCTAATACGGCTGACACAGATATAAAAACAAAGGTAAGTACTACACCAAATGCCGCTTTGAATTTCCCAGACCAGTTTCAGTGAACGAAGTAAACAGCTTCATGTCTTCTGTTAGTCACTGTGTGAAAGGCAAATCGCTGAACAACACATACAGCATTAATAGAAACAAAGCTACAAAGTACATCAATGATTACGATGAAATCATTGCCCTCTTGTGGAATACAAATGTATATATGCAATATGCAGATTAAAGAGGTATAACCGTGGGGTTGGGGTGCTCAAGCCCTCAAATCTTTTATTAAGGCCAGCTGAGTACCCATCACAAGTTGGTAAAACCCTCAACCAGCCCAAACTGCAGAATAAGAAGCGAGTGTGATGCAATTTGCGCTTAGCCAAATAGTCCAAAGTATTAAGAAACTGGTAGATCATAATTATCCTTGAAATATGTAAACTAAGTAAATTCAAAGTTTTGCTGCGTGCTTTTAATCTTATGTTACAGCCGACACGTGTTTTGACCCTCTGGTCTTTCTCAAGGATGTGCCATTGTTTACAAATGTCATACATAGTGGAAAAGACATATATTGGTCAAACATCATGATTTTTGGACCAAAAATAAAGAAAGCAAAATAGAAAATTTGTATATGAATAGGGATAAATGGTTGGTACCATAAATTACATAAGCATACTATGTTGTTGAGACAATATAAAGAGTGGACAGAGGAAAATAAAATAAAATTCAAAATAAAATTAAAAGGTCACACACCATAGTGAAACACAGAAATGGACCAGTGGGATAGGGAAAGGTATATATCAAACACTTATCTTTTCATAAATAACAATACATGTAATTTTTTAATTCAAATTTTATTTTATTAACATAGAAACATATAAAATATAAATTAAAAAAAAACACATATTACCATAATTCGACTCACACACACTCATTCATTCCTACCATCCATTCAATTATCTTAAAAACTTGTATTAGTCATACTTAGTGTGTTGACTACCTAGTTCAACATACAATTTAGTTTGCAATACAAAAGTCTTCCACATCAATAGCCGATGCGACTATCTGTGTTTATTCAATTGCACAGATTTATAAAGTCTACATATGTTTCGGTTGACTATTTGGACTGCCGTAGATTCATCCTCTCAATAAAGCAACCTTCTTGAGGACCAAATATGGAAATTTAGTCATTTCCATTAAACCATGTAGGGTGAGTAACAAAACACTCATAGACATGAATTACAACAATTCTACTGTCTTTGTCCAGTCGTTCCAAAAATATCCTTAACAATTATGAGAGCGGTTCTTCACATCCCAGTGACTTCTTCACACTCAGTATAATGCCTCCAACTTCTCACTGTCAAATAAACTCCTTGGTAGTAGCTCATAACAAAACTTGTGCTGCCCTTAGGATATTCGCGTGCAGCCTTGGAAATATTCTTGACTTCGTAAGTAAGTCCTCTATGTTGAAAAAATAATCCTTTACGCAAAAGGACTTCTTAGGAACGTCTCTCATCGACCTGCTTTCATTAACAGCATCGTCGCTCATTGAATACATTGCGAAGTCAAGAATATTTCCAGGGCTGCACACGAATATCTTATAGACTCCACCTACTTTACATTTCTAAGTAAAATAGATAGACTCAATGCGATTTTCCAACATTTCCATTACCATTTTGTGTTATGCTAATGGGAATAATGTGGCATTCATCCCTTGTTCCAGGGGCTGGAATGGGGGATAACAAGGGCTCCGGACCGTTATCCGTCATTTCAGCCCCTGCAATGGGGGATGAAGGCCATTAGAACCCCGGATTGCCGAAGCAGTAAACTGGGGCGCTACAAAAAAGAATTTTCCTTCCTACAGCAGGATGCACGCGGTGTCCCACTGTAGGAAGGGCATTCCTTTTCCAAGATGGCCACCATGGAAAGGGAAGTGGGGCTCTGTATGGGGAGGAAGATGGCAGCGGAGAGAGTCAGCCGTCAGGTGGCTTGGAATGTGGGCTTGTACTGTTGGTTCAAGCCCATGTTCCTAGCCACCTGATTGGCTTCCACCCCGACACAGAGTTATAATGTACAATTATATAAACTATCTGCAGTCTCCACAGTCCCCTTTCCAGGCCATGGATCATTAAAAGACCCTGGTGGCACATGCACACCTTCGCACAAGACAGCCTTCTACCCTTTTTATTTTTATATTTACAACAAACCGTCAATGCCTGCTTTCAAACAGTCAAACATACATCCATTAATTACTTCCAAAAACTGTACATATAACCCTATGACCATATTACACTTCCACACACCAATTGTCATTTTACAATCTTTTACAATATTTTGCATCTGCATTTCCCTTATTTATGGGAAACAATTGTACACAATGCTCCTATAAATGCACATGAGCACTGTGCAAAGAGAAGAGTGAATACACAGGGGCAAGTGCTCATGAGAACCCAGGAGGGAAATGCAAACGTAGGGTGGGATGCATCTTCACCGTAACATCCCTTTATCAATGTTTTTCTGTCAATTTAATAGATTTTTATTATTTATTTTAACTGAAAATGTCTCATGGTGTTACATCACTGTATATAAGTTATTAATAATTCCTCTTTTCATATATATGAAAGAACTATAAACCTGTTTTTAAGATTCATCTTTTTTGCAACACATACCTATGTCTGTCGTTATCAGCAGTGAATGCTGGGGCTGCAAATCATCGATCAATTGCCTATGGCATAAAGCTCAACCATGACCCCAGAACAACCAAACATAGTGCGTGGGCCCCACCGCTGCATGTCCTGGGAGGGGGGCTACCTTGGACCGTAAAACCGAAGAATCTTTTTTTTTTAGTTTTTTTTTTAGTCAGCCTTCATAAAGAAATTATTTCTATAAACTATTTATTTTTTAAGTCTGAGGGTTCCACCCACCCCATGACATGGAATCTTCTAGGCTGGAAGCCTCCATGTCATGGGGTCGTGGGAGCTCTATGACTTAAAAAAGAAATAGTTTCTTTTTGAAGTCACTCTGCCTTCATAAAGACATTTTTTCCCATTGTGGTTATGGTCCTTAACGGAAATACTTTCTTTATGAAGTTGGAGTTACTTCAAAAAGAAACCATTTCTTTTTTAAGTAATACGGCTCCTCTCAACACCCTGATATGTGCCTGTGTGAGTGTATGGTGAAAGGGTGCCCAATTAACTATATAGGTGTCTGGCTGTACGTGTTGAGTCTATGGTGAAAGGGTGCAGACTTGGATGTATAGTCTCGGGAGGATAGCTCAGCGTTAATGTGCTCACCTTGGAAACAAGACGACACGGAGCACCACATAAATAACCTATTATCTATCTATCTATCTATCTATCTATCTATCTATCTATCTATCTATCTATCTATCTATCTATCTATGTTAGTTTTTATATAGCGCAAAACCGCCCATAGGCCTCAGAGTGCTCACATGAAACAACAAACAATCACATAGAAAAGAAACACAGAAAGCATACAGTACAACAAGGGTCCATAAATGTGGAATAATGATTACTCGGTGCTGCCATCAAACAACCATGTCAGGTCATGGGGGCTCAAAAAAATTGATATTACCAACTCTTTTAAGGATTTGGCGAGGTTGGAGCAAATCTAAATTGCTGTTGGAGCGCAGGTGTCTCATGATGAGTGCTTTCTGTATTTTATCCGAGAGATTTTATCTTATTATATCATACTGTAGCATATCATAGGCAGCTATCAGTGTGAGGCAATTTGCCTCATACTCAACTACTGGGATGAGGTAGAGGGAAATGGAGGTAATGCCTGGCTTAGTTACCTGTAATCTACATTACTCCTAGACCCACTATTACTCATCCCAGTACTAACCTGTGAGGCAATGGGCCTCATACATAAGCACTGGGAAAAGGAAAAGGGATGTGGAGGTAATTCTGGTCCGAGAAGCTGATTTTGCGGTTTGGGCAGGAGGTTGGAGGGAGAGGGTGTTTGTGAGAGGGGTGGTGCAGGGTAGGGATTGTGCAATAAAACCTAATTGTCATCCATGTCCAGGCTACGCAGGCATGATATGTGGTATTAGTGGCTAGAGAGGCATTTTGGTGCAGCCAGTCTAGTCATGTCTTAGTTTGGCTTGACCTTTTTTTTAAACTGAGCATGTCTGATAAAGCAGTGTAATTACATGGCTAGACTGGCATTTGGGGGCTGCCAGTCTAGCCATTTGTTACTGCAGCATTGTATATTTTTCTGCGCATCTGTGATAAACTAACCATGATAAGTGCTATTACTTCAACTGGCATTTTAGTGCAATCAGTCTAGGTATGTCTAAATGTGGGCTGGCATGCTTTACTGTAATATGTTATTACATGTCTAGACTGGTCTACATTGTGCAGCCAGTTGGACATGCTTTCATTGTGGCATGGCATTTTTAAAAGCAAATCAGTATATTAATTAAAGCATTAATGTTCCTGTGCACTGTTGGTGACTTTCATGTGTTGGATTTTTAGATTGGTGTTAGCCTACAAAACGATTGCAAATGTTCTGGCCTTTTAGCCAGTTTTTCTCAGACAGTGTGCTGTATAATGCATTAAAACACACACTTATATATATATATATATATATATATATATATATATATATATATATATATATATACATATATTTATATCTTTCTCTTAGTGCAGTGTGTGGCATATCCCTGCATCAGCACTTTTGTGCATATTGCACAAGTGTGGTAATCTAGTCTCTCCCATAGTGTGGTGCGGCCCTTGATTAGTTGCTGAGCTAGGAGGGGTCCCTCAGCATGGCTTGAGGGTAGACCCTACAATTTTTGTTACGCCACCGATCCTAGCTCAGTGTCCACTATACTCCAATAATGTAAGCAATGGCCAGTGCTCATGACTTGCAGCCATGGGCAGTCTCCAAATCCATGGGATATGGGCTTCGTCCATGGCACATTCCCCAAAAAGCAATCACAGAGTACACATTTGCATCTGCTGAGTTCCAGGCCCACTTCCCAGCCACCAAATGTATATCACTAGTTTTTCCACTTACATTTTAGAAAAATAAAGCACAAGACCTATTTCCAAAAATGTGCTTTCAGGACCCTGCTAATGCTCCTCGCGCAAGTTTGTTCTAATCTGGTCCACCACTCCAGACTGTAACTGCAAGCAGAATATGTGTTCCCATTCAAACCTACCACTTCGCCCATGCCATATGCTCCAATAAGCACATTACAGTACATATTTCTCTTTATTGACAGCCAGGCCCATTGCCCAGAAACCAATTTTATATCACTGTGCTGTGTACTTACATTGTCACACTTTCAAAAAAATAAAACAATGGACATATTTGCAAAACCATGCTTTCAAGTTCTTGCTGACCTTCCTCGTGCATATTTGTTTCAATCCCATCAAGCACTTCAACATGTACCCACAAGCAGAATTTTGTTTCGCATTCAAACTTATCCCAATTTTGAAACACTTTATCACATAGCCGGTCCCTGTTTAAGCCTATTGCTGGTCACTCATGGTCATCCCCAGCAGCCAGATTGTCCAAGTTTTGGCCAAAGGCAGTGGCTGGACGATCTGGCCACTGCCCATGGCCGCAGGGCTATACGTCAAGCACAAAAGGTATATCATTATTTGTTGTACCTACATTATGACACTTTTCAAAAAATAAAACATGCACCCATTTGCAAGACCATGCTTTTAGGTTCTTCCCAATGTGCCTTACATGGGTTTGCTGCAATATATGTACATAATTATTCATATAACTTAGCCCCCACTTGACAAAATCCATTCAAACTGTGCCCAAACATTCAAATCGGGTCTATACTCTTTCTGAAAACATTTGTCTGCATTTGTAAAACAGAAACAAAGGTATAAGCCATCTAAAAATGGAGATTGTGCATTTGGTTAAAACAACAGCTAATTAAGAAATAATACAACTAAAGTCTTCAATTTGTCAGTTCTTTGTGAGATATTTCGTTATTTATGTTCATTCTGTATTTACTTATCACTGATATCGTTCCAGTATTGCACGATTCGGAAGGTCAGGCTGTTGTGATTTCCTTTTAGGATTTTTTCCCATCATTCTTCTCGAGAGTAGTTGGAATTTTCCTGTGGCAGCATTGCTGAAAATTATTCTGTTTCTTGATTCAAGGATTCACATTCCATGAATATGTGGGAAGATGCTTCGATCTGTTTAACATTTTGACAATGTCGACAATATTCCTTGTCTATTGGGATTTGCTTTGTTTTTGCTAGTACTTCCTGCATTGGTAACAAGTTCAACCGGAGATGAGAAATTCATCTCTCGTTTTTCAACATGGAAAGCGCTTTAAATAGTTTGGAAGTTGATTTATTTTCCGACAATCTAACAAGCAGTAAATTGAGAGTCAGCGTTCAGCTTTTTCCTCAATGGTATTAATCCAGTCCGCTCGCTGATTTGCTTCCATTGGTCTGCATATGAATATTTCTTCTGTGATGGTGTTATCTTTCATCATTTGCTTGCAAGCTTCTTTCCATGTATTTAGTACTGTATTATTGATCGTCTTGGGCTGGGTCCGCAATAGCCATATGGCTGGAATGTCTTTTTCAGTCACTGTTTTTCTGTATAGGTCCAGCGTTTTCCATGTTACAATGGATTGTAAACATTGGAGTGCAAGCTCATATCTGATTTGTTGAACTGGAAAAGAAGGAGGGAGTGCTAATACTTTTCTCCAGATTCTTTCTTCAAGTGCTTCCCAGATTTTCCATGATGCATTTAGGAGAGGTTCACTTCCGTAAGTTAATATTGCAGGTACCTGTTGGCGGCAGAACATGGTCAAAGGTTTGCAGGAGAAGGTACCATATATCCTATGCAGCATCGTGCCTTGACGAGCCAGGGAGTCAATTTTTGTCAGGGTACATTCTTTCCACAAGCTTCCATTGATGGTTTGGCCGATCCACACTCCCAGGTATTTAATAGACGTCACTATCTCAAGTTTTGTCTTCTGTAAGAAAAATGTTGGTGGTCTCCGTTTAGTACCGACATTGTTTGTTTGCGGCATTAGATGGGATTTTGCCAGGTTGAAACATAAGTCATTCTTTTTGTCATAGTCAGACAGAGCATTGACTTTTTTTTGCACGCCAATTTGTGTCTTATCAAAAAGCACTAAATCGTCAGCTTACAAGATCCATTTTATGGATGTACCATTCAGAATTGGTGGATCAGTTATTAAGGAATATTGATGGTCTTCAAAATCTGCTAGATATAAACTGAAAAGTGTAGCAGCCAGTGGGCACCCTTGTTTTAAGCCATTCAGTGTTCGTATAACTTTTGTTACAGCAGCTGTTTGAGATATTCTGACTCAGACACTTGTCAATGAGTATAAGGCTATTATGGGTTCTAGGAGGTTCAAAGGACATTTCCATTTTATTAATGTATCCCACAATCTTTGCTGTGTTACACTATCGAATGCCATTTAAAAGTCGACGGATGTTCTCATGGCTTTGAGCTTCAGTAGGTTTAATATGAGGAGATTAATGTGTGTACCTACTCCCCTTACAAAACCAGTTTGTCAAATCAAATCCTTGGTTGTTTGAAAGCATGGCAGTCCCTGGACAGCGTGGTAGTCCGCGGACAGGGACTCGGGCGGGCGGTTTATCTGGTGAATGCAGGCAGGCTTTATTAGGGTAAGGGAGTGGAATGTAGATGATATGAAGATTTTTTATAGGTTGTGTTATGCTGTGGTGGTTGTGGCAAGCCCCTAGACTCTTGGTTGCATGGCCTGTGGCCTTGTCAATGAGTATAAGGCTATTATGGGTTCTAGGAGGTTCAAAGGACATTTCCATTTTATTAATGTATCCCACAATCTTTGCTGTGTTACACTATCGAATGTCATTTAAAAGTCGACGGATGTTGCAAATGTCTGGGTCTTAGTTCTCATGGCTTTGAGCTTCAGTAGGTTTAATATGAGGAGATTAATGTGTGTACCTACTCCCCTTACAAAAGGTCTGCCCACTGGCTGCAAGTACTGTAATTGTATGTGTACAGAAGTGGACAGGGCCTCAGACGACTGGCTTATGTGTGTGGGTTGTGGCCACTGGCCAGATTCTTGGGTGCATGGCTGTATTATGCTGTGGTGGTTGTGGCCAGCCACTATATTCCTGGGTGCATGGCTGGGGGTCATGCACCCAAGGGTCTGCCCACTGGCTGCAAGTACTGTAATAGTATGTTTATAGGTAGTCCACGGACAGGGCCTTGGGCAATCGGCTTATCTGGTTAATTCAGTCATGCTTTATTAGGGTAAAGGTGATGAATGTAGATGATATGAGGATGTTTGTATAGACTGTTTTATGCTGTGGTGGTTGTGGCAAGTCTCTAGACTCTTGGGTGCTTGGCCAGAGGCCAAGCACCCACGAGTCTGCCCACTGGTTGCAAGTACTGTAATAGTATATGTAACAAAGTGGACAGGGCCTCAGGCGGCTGGCTTATGTGTGTGGGTGGGCGGCTTATCTGGTGAATACAGGCAGGCTTCATTAGGGTAGTGAAGTGTAATGTAGATTATATGAGGATGTTTGGATAGCCTGTATTATGCTGTGGTGGTTGTGGTAAGCCCCTAGACTCTTAAGTGCATGGCCAGAGGCCATGCACCCAAGAGTCTTCCCACTTGCAAGTACTGTAATAGTATGTGTACAGAAGTGGAGAGGGCCTCAGGTGGCTGGCTTATGTGTGTGGTTTGTGGCCACTTGCCATATTCTTGGGTGCATGGCTGTATTATGCTGTAGTGGTTGTGGCCAGCCACTAGACTCTTGAGTGCAAGAGTCTGCCCACTGACTGCAAGTACTGTAATAGTATGTGTACAGAAGTGCACAGAGCCTTGGGTGGCTGGTTTATGTGTGTGGTTTGTGGCCACTGGACAAATTCTTGGGTGCCTGGATGTATTATGCTGTGGTGGTTGTGGCCAGCCACTAGACTCTTGGGTGTATGGCCAAAGGCCAAAGGCCATGCACCCAAGAGTCTACCCACTGACTGCAAGTACTGTAATCCAATGTGTACAGGTAGTCCGCAGACAGGGCCTTGGGCGAGCGGCTTATCTGGTGAGTGCAGGAAGTCTTCATTAGGGTAGGGAAGTGGAATGTAGATGATATAAGGATGTTTGTATAGGCTGTATCATTCTGTGGTGGTTGTGTTAAGCCCGTAGACTGCCCACTGGTTGCAAGTACTGTAATAGTATGTGTACAGAAGTGCACAGGGCCCTGGTGGCTGGTTTATGTGTGTGGGTTGTGGCTCTGGTCAACATCTTGGGGGCATGGCTGTATTATGCTGTGGTGGTTGTGGCCAGCCACTAGCACCCAAGAGTCTGCCCGCTGGTTGCAAGTACTGTAATAGTATGTGTACAGAAGTGGTACAGAAGTGCACAGGGCCTTGGGTGGCTGGTTTATGTGTGTGGGTTGTGGCTCTGGCCGAAATCTCTGGTGCATCGCTGTATTATGCTGTGGTGGCTGTGGCCAGCCACTAGCACTCAAGAGTCTGCCCAGTGGCTGCAAGTACTGTAATAGTATATGCACAGAAGTGCACAGGACCTCGGGCAGCTGGGCCGGAGGCCATGCACCCAAGAGTGTGCCCACTGACTGCCAGTACTGTTATAGTATGTGTGCAGAAGTGCACAGGGCTTTGGGCAGCTGCTTTATGAATGTGGGTTGTGGCCACTGGCCAAAGTCTTGGGAGCTTGGTTGTATTATGCTGTGGTGGTTGTGGCCAGCCAGTAGCCATGCACCCAAGAGTCTGCCCACCGACTGCAAGTACTGTAATAGTATGTGTACAGAAGTGGACAGGGCCTCTGGTGGCTGGCTTATGTGTGTGGGTTATGGCCACTGGCCAGCTTCTTGGGTGCATTGCTATATTATGCTGGGCTGGTTGTGGCCAGCACCTACACTCATGGGTTCGGCCACTGGCTGCAAGTACTGTAATATTATGTGCACAGAAGTGAATGTGGCTATTGGAGAAACAAATTACAATAGTATGTGTACAGTACTGCATAGACCAGGCCTTTGGGCAGAGACCTTATGTGGTGAGTGCAGGCAGACTTTATTAGGTTAGGGGAGTGGAATGTAGATAATACGGGGATGGTTTGATAGGTTACAAATAGGCCATATGTCCAAGAATCTAGCACTGGCAGAATGACTGCACTCATACGACCATGCAACCAAGACTTTAGCCACAACTATTGCAGAAGCTAGTGTCGGTGGCCAGTTGCAGGAACATGTTTGGGCTGATTTGGTGATTGCACGAGGGATTCTTACAGTTGGGGAGTGGAGTCTTCATGCTATGGTGATGTTGGCATTGGGGAGAAATAGGGCTTATAGACTATTTCAAAATGTGCAGTGTTAAAATTGGGAAGGCAAGGAATACGTGTGTGTGGGTTGTGGCTACTGGCCAGATGCATGGGTGCATGGCCACATTATGCTGTGCTGGTTGTAGGCCGTCCCAAGAGTCTAGGGGCTGGCCACAGCCACCATAGCATAATACGACCATGTACCCAACAATGCACCCACTGGCACAAGCATTGCACAAACATGTGTACAGAAATGCAATTTTACAAAGAAGCATGACACTAATAAGCCTATACCTACTATACATACCATTGAGGCACTGCATACCTTTTGGAGCACAGTGATAGAATACCAATAAAGTGGAAATAGCACTTTTGAATATTGTGCCATTGCGGGCACACATTCTGTATGTGGAAATGCAGCAGAAATCGTTGTTTTGTTGTCTGTGAAAGTAACAGCATAACATTACTTCATAATGTTGTATTGTACAAAGTTTCACATATTCATGTACTTTGTAGACCTTCATAATTAGTACATTACAAGTACTATGCTTCAAACAAGTGTACTGTGCAATGTGCAAAGTTCCTGTGTATGATTGCCTAATCATTGGGTCTGTGGAAAAGCAAATCCATGCAGGATAAAAAAAAAGAAATCCCTACTGCATTTATTTAACGGTACATGTCACACTATGTTTGATTGAGGTATGCAGTACTTACAGGAATGTTTAAGGTGCACAACTACGCGGTTTTGCTGTCACAAGAACTATTTCTGTAGGGGGAATTGAAATGGTGTATATGTTTTCCTTTTTGAAAGTGGTGGTGGTATGGTTGCAGTTAGGTACCAGTTGGCATGTTCTAACAGTTCCTCCGTTGTCAGTTTTTAACACTATTCCTTCATGTACTTTGATTCCTGTAGGTCTATTGCAAGTACTTTAGTATTGAAAGGTAATATTTCAGTTTTGTGGGGGTACCTGTTGGCGTATTCCAACTGTTGCTAGTTTCACAGTTCCCAAGTGTATCTTGTGATGCACTTCCATTCTTGAAGGTGGATTTTAGTAGTTTGAGCACGGAAGTAACATTGTAGTACTGTGGGTCTACTGAGATACCAGTTGGTGTATTCTTACTGTTCCCAGTTTCCCAGTTTTGCAGAGTATATTTTGAAGCACCTTCAATCCTGTTGGTGGATTTAAGTTGTCCACTATTGCGAAGTGACATTGCAGTATTAAGGGTGCAGTTAGATGGTTAGATGTCAGTTGCTGTATTGATCACAGTGGAATGGGTGCAGTGAGGCAGCAGTTGGCATATTTCAAAAAGGTGAAAGTTTTACAAGTTAGTGAGGGCAGTTTGTAGACCTGCATACTCAGCACTTTTTAAGTACTATGGGTGAAATAATATTAGTGCGGGTTTTCCACAGTTGTTCTTTCTGTGTCTATAATCATTGGGTCATTGGGGAAAAAATGTATTGCAGCGCAACGGATGTACTCATGGGCCAGTTGCTGTATGCTAAGGTTATACAGTTTCACAGGGCAGAAGGTTTTTATTTGTTTGCAGTTATATACCTGTTGGGGGCTGTTGGGTAGTAGGTTATGCAACTTTTACAGGTCAGTGACTACATTTGGGCTTCAGGAACCTTAAGTAAGCATTTGCTAGGTTTGCTGGTAATCTCTGTTTTAGAGTAATGGGAGTATCATTGCATTCAAACCAACCACATTTATTTTCAATGTATGCAGTATAGTGACCTACACTGGTTGTAGCATGCGTGCGGTATATTATGCCTACTGTTGTGAAGGTTTTCTTGCCAAGCTGTACTTGCACGTGTGTGAAGCTAGTAAGCTTGCAGTTGTTTTTGGTACCATCTGCATAGTACATTTAAAGCATGACTATAACATACTGGCTATGTGAGTTTATGAGTAAGGTGGAACGATTGTCTGAACTGCAAACAGCACATAATATGTCATGATTTGCATATTGCACCAGCTGCTGAAATGGAATGGATTCACAACTAGGTATAATTACATACACAAAGCGCTCATTAGGCACGTGATCCTGCAGCACGTGGTTGCAGAGAATGCATGTATGTTTCCACATATATGAAATTTGGAAGATTTCATTTATAGGTATGATTTTACTTTCGCGCACTTGCAGTAAGCACATTAGAAATTGTTGTGGATCATTTTGTGTGTTTATGGTGAATCTCACCATTCCCACACAGTAGTATAATTCCTGCCTTATTCTTGAGACACTGTAATTGTTGTCAGTATTGTTTTTGCATTTGCAAACACAACTGATCTGCGCCGTTCAAGTAAATGTTCTCCACAATTGGTGGCAATTGGAACAGAACATTGATTGCTACATTTGCATAGCAATTTACACCAGTTGTTTTGGAACATTTGAATGGACCAGACAGTTCTATGTTTGTGTCATTTGACGGAGCTCCACTTCTTCTTTTAGAAGACATACTTCTCTTTCTTTGTGCTGTTGGACGTGCATTTCAATTTTTATTACATTTTTTGTGGTTGTGCTACTTGATGGAGTAGCAGCTGCTTTAAATGTTTTTGGTGGTACTATTTGGAGATCTCTTATAGGTTCTGTTTGCATTACATTTCTTTTCACAAGTTTACCTTTTTGAGGAACCAGGTACATATTGGGATGGGGTATGTAGAGTGCACCTAGTCGGTTGATGCAAGGAATGATAGCCTTGACTTACTTTGTATCAAAATTGACTAGTGTATGTAGTCGTGACACTGCTACGTAACTCATACCTTCTTTAAACACTGTGCTGCCAATTTCAATCATTGCCTGATCTAGGGTTAGACCTTGCGATTTATGAATAGTGACTGTATATGCAAGAGACAGAGAAAACCGGTCTCTAAGTACATGCATGTTTTTGAAAAGAAGGAATAGGGCTGTTGAGCGTCATATCCTTTTGACTTCCCAAAGTTTGTCAAAGTGGATGTTGAAAAATTGAATGTTGTTGTCATGTGGGTATGTTTGGAAGTCAACAACTGTACCAAGTGTTTCATTAACTAAACCTTGCACCACGTCAAGGTTACGGGTTGGTATTACTCTACAGTTTAAACACAATGTCACCATTTTCTCCAAAACAGCTTTGTTAGAGATACAGTTTTCTAAGCTATTTAGTCGTGCTGTGGCTTGTTGACACATTGGCAGTGTCATACTGTGCACTTCCAGTTTGTCTGTGGAGTTAATTTGCACTATTAGTTGCATTTCTTTTTTTAACATTGTTTCATTGAATTGTGCACAGCTTGCTAGGGTTGGCATTAAGGACATACATTTCACATTTATCTGTGGTAATTGTCCCATCACATCAGCTGCAGATGTGTTATGCCTGTATAGCTCATGGATGAGTCTGCTGTTTAACATACACGTGCATCTTTAGAAAGCACACCAATCCAAATGCTTTTCAAAATGTTAGCATAAGTGAGGTCTGCAAACTGACACATGTTTTGGGTTAGTTCTCTGTATTGGAAATGTTGCCAGAGATGTACATTTCCTATGCTGCCAGGTGTGTTACGGCACCGTTTGTGTCCTAAGGTTTTAAAAATAGGTTCACCTTTCACTGGTGTTAATTGAAGAAGATCTCCGAAAACATTAACATGTTTTCCTCCAAAGAGTCCTTCGTAGTTAATTTTAAGGACCTCTTGCAATCTGAGGTGAATCAAAGCCAACATTAGGTTGGAGACCATGCTCAGCTCAACCATTAGGAGCATTTTAGTTTGTTTCAGAATTCTGCGGAGCTCCATACCAGCTTCTGCTGAAAGTTTGGAGTACTCTAATTTTTTTGGGTGTTCTACTGGAAGGAGCAGCGATCGGTATAAAGTAATACCACCTATGCAGTAGGCAGCTAAACATGTGGGGGTTATTACAACAGCTGAAAGCTTGTTGTTTGTCAATTTTTGGAGGCACTTGAATGATTTTTATTAAGAATGTTTTGCCTGAGCCAGCTTCACCACTTACATAGAGAAGTAGAGGTTTATGATTTTGACAGCTACATGTTTTAGTTTCATGCTGCACACCATGTTCAATTTCTTTAGTTACTTCCAGGAAAATGCTACGTTGTTCATCATTCAAGAAATAGTCCATAGGGGCCCCTCTACAAGAACAACACGGCCTATTGACCATTTTTTTGGGAAGGTACCCACTTGAGAGTCCACAAGCCACACTTTAGCTCACTGTACCTTTCATAAATGGGAAATATCCATTTGCATATCAGTCTTTGCCCCGCCCACATGGGCAGTCCAGCAGCGAAATGCTATGGCAATTCCCTTCTGAACAAGAGTACCAATAGTAACCCCATACACGTGTTTCAGCCTTGTTGGGCCTCATCAGTGAAGTGGAGATGTGCCTCTCAGAGCACGGTGAGCAAGAAGTCCATGTCTGGATGACCCTAGGAAAATTAGAGCGCCTAAACCTAAGTCCCTTAAATAATCAAAAAATAGTCCATAGGCGCCCCTCTGCGAGAACGAACACAGCCCATTGAACTGTTCTTTGGGAATGCACCCACTCGAGATTGCTATAAACTCTGCTAGAGGTGGATGAGTATTTTGCATGCTTTAGTTTGATCTGCTCTATTTTTTCGTGGTTTTCTACTGAGTTGCTTTTTAGTAGGCATTCTGTTTTGTCTGTTGGCGAAAAAAGGAAACCGTGGGTTTGCAAGATGTGGAATGTATTTGCGTGCATTGCGAATGAGTGTGTGAATATGAGGTAGACATAAATAGAGGGCTGTGTGATTGTGCAATGTGCTGTTAGTACTGTTTGGGAAGGTTCTAAGAGTAGCTGTGTGTGTATATGTGTGAAGTGCTTGGGTTAGTGTGTAAAACAGTGTAGTGTGCATGAATAAGTAAGGACATTACAATGTTTTCATGATAATAGTGGGTGTTATAATACTGGTGTTTAGATGAGAATACAAAGAGTGTACCTGCTGAGGTTCAATTAGTAAAAGTGAAGTAAATGTTGTTGGTTTGGAAATAATGTTTTAGGCTAGTATACAGTGATACTGTACTGTATGAGTAACAGAAAGAATACTACTACACTAGTGCACTTACTTTGTAGGATGTGAAGAGTAGTTTTCATCAGGTTTTTGTCTTCTAGGAGAGAGGCTGTTGTCTTTCAGGAGGTTGTTCATCACTGCAATTGGGAAAGAGGAAAATGAGTCGGAATGTATGGTAATGGAAAAGTAATTCTTGTACAAGAAGACATTATTTTGCTATGTAGGATGAGTTGTCAAGAAAATGAGTTAGTAACATTGGATGTGATCACGAGCATAGTTGTAACACTGCCATTGCTGCATATGCGTTGCCACCAAATTCCTAATAATTGTTTGGCAGCTAGTTTCCCGGTGTCACTAGGACATTACAGGTAATGTTGGCCTGAAAAGTCAGGTGGTGGAAAATGTTAGTCTCTGTTTCTGTGGAGTTGCATAGCACTGTATGGTAATGGGGACATGGGAGCACCGGATGCGTTGGTAATGCGGCTGGTGGTACCATGATAAGTATACCCTGCGGGCTGGAGTTTTTAAAGTGTGTGAGTTGTTGTTCTACTATTTGTATTAAAAATGGTGCACTGCGAGTCCCAGTATGCAGAGAAAAATGGAAAAGCCAATAAGCATGTACAGATTAGAAAGGAGAATATTATGTACCAAGTATGCATGTGTATGTGTGGGAAAGTTAATGAAATTGCACACACTGTGGGTCTCATTATGAGGTTTGAGGGAGCATTGCCAAACTCGCTCCGGTATTTGCTCTTTCGCAGGTTCTGGGCCCGGTACATCCCCATTCCCATTGAGCCTAATAGGGCTCAATGGGAATATGAAGAGTGGTAGCACTGGTACCGTTAATAACAGTACCAGTGCTATCATCATGTTCTGCTCACGGGTGCTGGTACTGCCATCAGGTCAGACCTGGCGGCTGCAGGGGCACCCACGAACAGAACTCCTAGTATGGCGGTACGGAAGCAACGGTGCCAGTAGCGATGCCGGCGCCATTGTTGCCTTACCGCCACACTTGTAATGAGGCCCACTGAGTGTTATTCCTGGCTCTCTGTCTGCACCAAGAAGAGAACTCACATCTAAGCCTGCATCTCTGCGGCATCTAACAACTCGGCCGAACTCTTTAAAATCTGCAAGGAACTGGCCAATACTGCTGCAGTCTCTACCTCTCCTGTCCCTTCCCAGGCCCTCTGCTCGGCTCTGGCTTCTCACTTCATCTCCAAAACTCAGGACATCCTGTCCTCTCTCTCTTCCTCTCCCCCTCCTCCCTCTACTCCCAGCTCTTCCTCTGGCCCTTCTTCGGCCATCCCCCCTACCTCCTTCACTGACTTTCCCCTGTTCTCCCAAGATGAGGTTTCTAGACACGTCCGATCTATGAAAGTGTCATCAAAACAGGTTCACCCCTGTTCCTCCAAAACCATCAAGGACCATATTGACTCCCTGACTCCTGTTCTGGCTGACTACTGCAACCACTCCTTTGTCACTGGAGTCTTCCCATCTCCCCTGAAGCACTCCCTTGTGCACCCTCTTCTTAATAAACCCTCTGCCGACCCATCCTGCCCAGCTAGCTATTGCCCAATTTCCATCACCCCTTTCCTGGGCAAACTCCTGCAAAAGCTGGCCAACTCCCAGCTCAACCTCCACACTGAATATGTTGGTTGTCTTCATGATTATCAGTCTGGCTTCAGAGCTGCCAGAAGTACGGAAACTGTTCTCTTGAACATCCGTGAAGACATGCTCTCCAACCTCAAATCCAACACTCCCTGTTCCCTCATCTTACTTGAGCTCTCTTCTGCCTTTGACACGGTCAACCATGCCATCCTGCTCAACTGTCTCCGTGATAACCTGGGTATCACAGGTCAGGCCCTGGCTTGGCTGACCTCTTTCCTCTCTGATCGAGCCTCCCAGGTCCAATCTCCTCTAGCTCTAACTCTACTTGTGGCGTTCCCCAGGGGTCTAACCTCTCTCCCTGGCTGTTCAACCAAAACCTAGCACTTCTTGCCCACAGCATTGCCACTCTCTGCCCCAACTTCCAGTGCTATGCGGATGACACTCAGCTCATTTTGAGGATACCTTCAACCACGTGTTATCCTTCACTCAAATCCGAATGTCTGTCTGCTTTCCAGCAGTGGTGTGCCACCAATGATCTCTGCCTTAATGCCAGTAAGACTGAGATTCTCCACATTGGCACACCCACTCCCTCCTTTCCTGTCACTCTCTGGCCAGCCTCTCTTGGCCCTTTTCCTGCTCCCACCTGCGAGGCTAAAAACCTTGGGGTCATCTTCGACTCCACACTCTCCTTCGCTCCCCACATCTCTGACATCTCTATGAAGTCACACTACCAGCTGCACCTCCTCAGAGCTATACTTCCTTTCCTCTCCTTCCCCCAGAAGCTCACTGTCTCCAGAGCTCTGGTTTTCTCTAGGCTGGACTATTGCAACAACCTCTTTCTAAATCTTCCTGCCTCTACTCTCTGCCCTCTGCAACTCATCCAGAACAGGACTGCGAGACTTGTCCTTGACCTCAAGCCCAGGGATCGTATCTCTCCAGTACTGAGATCTCTGCACTGGCTCCCAGTCGATGCAAGGATTAAGTCCAAAACCCTCTGCATTGTCCACAAGGCCTTCTGGGGTCTGAGGCCTCAACCTCCAACTCTCTCTCCCTAATATCTTCCTTCTCGAGCTCTTCGCTCATCCGCCTCCAACTCCCTCATGGTCAACCGCTTCTCCAAGCAACGAGTTGGTGGTATATATCTGTCTTTGGCTGGGGCCTCCCTCTGGAACAGGCTCCCTGCCTCCATAAAACTTGAGGAAATCCATTGCTGGTTCTGGAAGCACCTTAAAACCTTCCTCTTTGCTTCTGCTTTTCTCCTCCTTTCCCCGGTTGAATTCCTGGCTGATACTGAAACTTCATTGGTCACCTGGCCACCCTCTGATCTCGGGCCCAGGTCACCTCCCCTACCAGTTGCACACCTGCAATGCCTCCCTGGTAACCCCCGCACTTGGGGACTGTTTTATGTATCCTTACATTCCCCTACCATCACTTGACACCTGATGACTGTACTTACCCTTGCACTTGCCACCAGCTGGCCGTATTTTATTTTATTAATGTTTTATTTATTCTATGTATCCCATGTACTGCACTGTCCCCTCCTCCTTCCCCCGCACACTTTTCCTCTTCCCCCATCCCATGCACTTGCGTGATCTGAATGACACATGGCCTAGTATGATCGTTGTCTCTGTCTTCCCTCTGTTCCTCCCAATAGTGCCTCATCACACCTTGAAACACTTGTGTATAGATGCGTTATAAATGCCATATCATATCAATATGTTGGTGAAATCGTTTTCATTTTGTTTAATGTATGTATAGAAAATTACACACAGCACTGTTCTAAATGTACACACGCATTTATTTGTTTTACTTGAAATGGTGCTGAAATGAATACTTTTAAACACATTGGATTTTGTTATTTTTTATTCCATGTACATGCCATGCTTTAGTAACATACATGTAGTTTTTGTTTTGAGTGTGCATTGTGGGAGTTTTAGTGCAGCTTTGCTATTGGGAGAAGTGATTTTAAAAGGGGCAGAATGAAAGAAGAAAATAACAGTTTGAACATTGGAATGGGTGATATGGGCAAGCATGCATGTTTTGGTAATATATTGAAGTTTCACACAGAATCTGGCACTTAAACATGCTGTGGAAATGTTTCAAATGTGGTTTTCTTTTATTTCACAAAAAGGACGCTGAGAGTGCAGCTGAAATAGCAAATATGTATTTTGAACATGTTGTGAAAATCTTCTTTAAAATAAAAGTTTGCAACTACACACCATTGTAAGTGGGTGCCATTTGATGTCAGGAGGTGGGAAAAACGAGAGCATAATTATTGAGTAGGCTAATGCAGGATAAATGGTAGGAACCCTGTTGACATGCATTTGTAAAAGAGTTGGAAATGTATTTTTTAAAATATATGCACACCTGTACTTTGTGTTGATAGATTCAGATGTGGATGAATCTCCAAGAAGACATCTTGGACAGTTTTACAGTAGTTTTTGATGCAGGTGCTTAGGCATAACAGGAGACCTGTACTCTGAGTGTTGAACAGTCCATTTTAAGTGTTGAACTGAGATGACAGAGTTAGATGTAGAGTTCTTGGATTTGATCGGTGGATGGGTGTGTGGCTGCTTAACAGTAGCCAATGAGGAACTACTGCAAAGATTGAAGTGGAAAGGGAAGAAGGGCTGCTCTGAATTACGAGTCCACAGACACTGCGGTGTTCCGCAGACAGGGTGTGCCACATCGGGGTCTTTTCAGGACGCCCTGCATGGGAAGGGGACTGTGGGGATTAGCCAATCAAGTCTTGTGGATGTGCTTTATAGGAAGGAAGAGAAGGTAATTGTTTTTTCATTGCTTTGTGTAGTGAAGATGGCTGTGGTTGCAGAGATCGAGAGACTCAGTGTGTGGATGGTGGGAGATTGTTTTCTGATTAATTTGCAGAGGTACACAGAAATATGTGGCATTTCAGCCAACTTTGGATTTGAGATAGTGGGGGCTTTGTGGTGTAGTGTGCCTGGCCAAAATTTGAAAGGCATATTTGCATTTTGTAAACATGTGTCTGTTTTCAACACTCCAGATGTCATTGTGGTGCATTGTGGAGGACTGCATTTGGGGTACATTACTGCAATAAGTTTGCAGAGTGCAGTCAAAGAATTGTTGAAGGCACTAATGGAGTTCTTTCCATGTGCAAAGGTGATATCTTGCCATATACCACCAAAGGCACTATGAACCTGCCCCAATGGTGTCTTGTCAATAACGGGATATCTGATTTTTTGTGCAGTGTTAGGATGTCATCGTTCCAAAATGACAACATTTGTGAGGATGGTGCAAATCCTTTTTTTTGTGATGGCAATACTTGAACAGACTGTAGCAATGGCATCTTTATAGCTAATATTCAGAATGCACTTACAAAGTTCTTGTAAAATGATGTACAGTGCATGTGAGTAGGTGTAGACATTTTTTTCAAAAAAGGTTCTTTTCACCACTAAAGAGTAAATACCTTACCTTATGTTTAATTTCTCTTCCCACCCCCTTGATTTGGATGATCTTTCCGTGGACATTGCAGTAATCTGTGGACAGCACGTGCCACATCCGGGTCTTTTGAGGATGCCAGGCATGGACCCGGGACTGTACAGCCCATGGGATTAGCCAATCAGGTGTCCTGGGTGTGGTAGGCAAAGTGAGAGTGTGGCAGAAGTTCTGTTTGCTGAGAGGAGTGCAGATGGCTATGGCTATGGCTGTGCCTTTAAGGAGGCAGATTGTTTTGATTTTGGGGGTCATGTGGATCCATTGGTTGCAGGTGTATGCAGAGCAGGGTGCAGTGGCTGAACATCTTGGATTTCATCATGTTGGTGTGAAGTGGTATGGTGTGCAGAGCATGACGTTGGTGGACTTTCTCCAATTTTGTGTGGATTTTGTCGCGCTCCAACATCAGGACATTATCATTGTTCATTGTGAAGGGAACAGTTTAGGCCATGTAACTGGAATGTTGCTGCAGTTTGCAATAAAGGAGACATTTGGCAAAATAATGGACAGGTTCCTGAACTCCCAACCTTCTTTTTCATTTAGTAGTAATTTGGGGCCACTTTCTTAATTTGCCCTATGTACTGTTAAAAAGAAAACCATGTTTTAGTGACATGTGAAACAATTTACAATTTTCAGGTTTAAAAATTGTATTCTCTACCATTAGAGTTGTTTTCTTCACTCAATTCATCATGGGGTAAACGTTCATCCAACCAATCCAGGGGACTTGCCATTTTTGTTTAAAGAAAACAATGCTGCTATTTTTTACCAGTCATGTACAAATAACAAACCGTAATGTTACGGAAAGAAATATAGTGTACTTTCTACTTTTTGTAAGGGTTTCTTTTGAGTAACTTGGAGCTGCTTGTGAGTGTGTACGCAAGGTTGCACTAAGATAATACTGTTAGATGTACGGTTTACCATTATGCTTGGTGCATTCCATTATGTTGCGGAACCTATGAAAATGTACTAGTACAGAATTTGTATGCAAATTTAATTTTTGAATGCAATACATTTACCTGTTGTTGTTTAAAGTACATGTCTTTGCTCGTTGCAGGATACAATCTTTGTCATGATTCCTGCCCCTCATGTCCCCAGCCCTCCAAGTTGTCAGGTTGGAGCCAGGCAACAATCACCTACATGGCCCTCAATGGCCTCTCCATCCCTCCAAAGACCCACTTGGAGTCAGACTTGGTGCTTATGGCACCAGACTCACTCACTCCCATAGGATAACATTGGGGATTGGACTTGTAGTGCATTGATGGGGACAAGATGGATGCCCCCACATATTTCGGTTCCCAAAACTGCATGTGCAGTCTAGTCTTTTGGGTGTGGTTCAGCCCAGAGACACCTGGGATACCCAGAGACTATGTAAGCCACGCCCAGGCTGAGAAACATGCTTTGTGTTTTCTGCACCTGCAGCGTGACACTCACCGTGTTCGGATCGGTCTTCAGTAGGACTGCATCTTTCTTTTGCGCTCCACTCCTGCAAGAACAAGAACACCGTTAGGAACAGCCTTACCTTGCGGTGCTTCTGCCCATCATTCATCGCTCCTTCTGTTCTGCGGGCATCTTCGGCGGTGTCATTCCCATCCCGGCACACCACTTCCTAAGGAAAAGGGGGGAAAAGAACAGAAAAAAGGCATTAGTAAGCATTCTGCAAATCTTCGCTTATTTTTAAATACTGTATGAACTTCAAACGCTTACCTGAATCCCAACCGCTCTGGGAGAACTCTGTCTCCAGAACTTCTCATCCATCTTTAAGAGGGAAAATACACTCCAGGTTAGTGTGGAAACATCTAGAGGTGCTGCATACCGCGCTTACTCACCACATTTGTTCTTCATAACCAGCTTCCACGCTGAAAACGTCACGGCACCTAAAAGACACAGGAAAATAACTCAGTTCAATACAAATACGAAAGTGGTGCATCATGCATCGAGCTCTCACTCACCTTCAGCGCTACTCATCTCAGCAGCATGCCGCCATCCCCGGCCGCCGGCCATCATCTAAGGAAGGAAAGGAACAAAGTTACAGAACTGCTCAAAAGACTCATTATACTTACCTGTTGGACTCTTGCCAGTGAAGTAACTAGGCAACAATGAGCCTGCATCAATCAACGCGCCCCTGCATTGAAAGCAGGACGGAGAGAACACTATCCAAGAAAACAAGGCCCAGTCTCCAATCGAATAGCCTCCAGGGAAGGGTTTGAGGTCGTAAGAGGTCAGAACAGGCTGAGTGACGTCCCCGTGGATACCAGGTGAGCGTTACAGAACACAAAGCCTCACAGCAAAATCCACATGGGCGTCATGGAAACGTCAGAAACCGACCAGTTAACCCACATGTTGGGGCAGCTACGTTCCAAAGTACATGCGGCCAGGCAGGAGACCAACACCCTGAGTTGAGAGCTGATAGTAGCCAAAGAACGCACTGATGATTTAAGCCGGCAACTTCTCCAGTCACAAGCAGGGCATGCACCATTGCCGGGAAACGTGCCCTCGAGGCCAGCGCCATCAGCCAATCCCGTTCAGATAACCCTTCCTGGGGCAGTTCCCTTGGCCCCGCCGAACGATTTACGGGGGATCCCAAGAGGTTTGCAACGTTCATGAACCAGTGCCGCCTGCACTTCCTTTGTAGGCCAGGGGCCTTTCCAAATGACCAATCACGGGTCACTTTTGTGCTATCCGACCTGAGTGGTAGCGCTGCGGACTGGTCTGTACCCTTTGTGGCAAGCTGTTCGCCCGTCGTACTCATGGGCAGGCATTAGACAACGAACTTCTGTCCCTACGCTAAGGGAATCAAGACCTATTAACATACATAGCCACGTTCAATAGACTCGTAGTTGAAGCAGAATGACCAGTGGAGAAGAGAACCACGTTATTTCATCGGGGATTGCGGGGGGAGCTCAAGGATGTTCTCACACAAGTAGTGAACCCTCCGAAAGACTGCTCAGAATTCATTGACCTTGTTGTTCAACTGGATCGTAGGTTGCAGGACCGAAGAGCAGATCAAACCAGACCGGACCCTCGTCCTATGTATGTGCGTTCAAAGGACAATACTGCCCGAACAACGGAAGGTTCAGGAGAACCAATGCAAGTCGGGGGGGTCAGATCCCCCTTGACTAAAGCAGAAAGGGATAAAAGGAGACAGCAGCAGTTATGTCTGTACTGTGGAAGGTCCGGTCATTTCCTTAAAGAGTGCCCTGTGAAGCCACCTAGGAGGACGGTAGGGGTCACGGACAAGGAAGATACCAGCAAGGAATCGGAAAACTCCCCAGCAAGGCAAGTGTAGGGGTCCACTTGTCGAGCAAAGAAAGTGAACTACAGACCTCCCATTTTGCACTATCTGTGGTCTTGATCAATCACCAACAACCATCTTGGATGCAAGCAGTAAGAGCGTACATAGACAGTGGAGCTGTTGGGAATTACATCGACCAGGATCTTGTGGCAAAGATAGGGCTTCCGTTACGCCCTAAATCAACCACCGACACTGTTACCACTGTCGGCGGCACGGAAATAGCTTCTGGTCCAGTATCCCAATGCACTGCAGCTTTAACCCTTCTGTGCCAGGATGGACACCAAGAATCTATCGTTTTTGACCTCATTAAGGCACCACAGTTCCGGTTGATTTTGGGAATGCCATGGTTGGTAGCTCACAATCCTCGAATCGATTGGGGAGCAAAAGAATTGGCCTTTCCCGAGACTTGCGCCCACACATGTTATCGCCAAGAGAAACAATCAATAGACACCAGAACCTCCACGCTTGCGACTGTGGCAATCGTCGCCCTACCAAGTGAATACCAGAACTTTCAAGATGTCTTTCAGAAAGAACAGGCTAATACCCAGCCACCGCATAGACCATGCGATTGCCAATTCGACCTGATACCCGGCGCACAAATCCCTTGTGGGTGAATTTACGCACTCAGGGAACCATAAAACCAGCATCTGAAGGCCTATCTTGACCAATACCTGGCCAACAGGTTCATCCGTCCCTCGAAGTCTCCAGCAGCCAGTCCTCTATCTTCATACCGAAAAAGGAGGGGGACTTGAGAACGTGCATCAACTATCGCGCACTGAACTAGATAACCATAAAAAAACGCTACCTCCTGCCACTGATCCCTGAATTGCTTGATCAAGTCAAAGATGCCCAAATCTACACAAAACTAGAACTGGGGGGGGCATGTCACCTTGTTCGCGTAAAACAGGGGGACGAATGGAAAACTGCACCAAATACGGCTTGTACGAATATCAAGTAATGCCCTTTGGCCTTTGCAACGTGCCGGCTGCATTTCAATACTTCATGAACGATGTCCTATGGGAATTGATTGATGTATGTGCTCTAGTGTACATCAACGATATCCTAGTATATTCCGCATCAAAGCAGGACCACGTTAAACACGTCTGATCCGTATTGGAGGAACTCCATCAACACCAGCTCTACGCCAAGCTCGAGAAGTGCTCATTTCACTTCTCCGAGGTGGAATTCCTGGGCTTTATTCTCAGCCCAAATGGAATCCGAGTGGATGTACACAAGGTAGATGCTATCCTAAACTGGCCATCCCCAAATTCATTCAAGGGGGTTCAAAGTATGCTGGGTTTTGCAAACTTCTACTGCCGGTTCATCCCAGGATTTTCGCAAATCGTGCATCCCATCACGTCATTACTAAGGAAAAGCAACAAAAAGTTCCAGTGGACAACAGAAGCCGAGGAGGCTTTCCAGGAACTCAAAGCAAGATTCACATCTGCCCCAATCTTACACCACCCTCGCCCTGATCTCCAATACCTGGTGGAAATGGACGCCTCAAGCATGGCTATGGGAGCCGTCCTCTCACAAAAGGACCCCAAAACGGGGCAGTTACACCCTGTTAGCTTCTGGTCGCGTAAATTCACACCCCCTGAACTCAATTACGCTATCACAGACAAAGAACTCCTGGCAATTAAGTCAGTCTTTAAGGCATGGCGGCACTACCTCTTGGGCACCAGACACACAATCACCGTAATAACTGACCACCGGAACCTCCAGTACCTAAAAACGGCAAAGGCCCAATCCTCACAACAACTACGTTGGGCTCTTTTTTTTGCTGATTATGACTATGTGATTACATTTCGACCAGGGGTGAAAAACGGGAAGGCCGATGCCCTTTCCCGTATGGGGGTCGAAGAGCAAGGGTATCAGACCCCTGACCCAATAGCAATCATCCCGAGTGACAAGCTCCTAGGAATCACAGCAACCATAACTCAGAAAGAATTACATGAAGAAATCAAAAACCTGATGAGTCCGGAGCAATTACAAGCGTGGAGTGCACAAGGAGAACATTACTTGATAAAAGATCAGTTGCCCTACTTCAGGAATCATTTATTCTTACCAAACCAAGAACTACGAGAACAAGTCATGTCCGGTTATCATGATTCCTTGATCGAGGGCCACCCCGGAATCGCTAAAACCCTAGCCAAGGTAAAACAAAATAATTGGTGGCCCACGTGGCGTAAAGACATTATCCAATTCATCCTATCTTGTGGAGAGTGTGCTCAAAACAAGTCATCCAAGCAGAAACCGGCTGGGCTATTACAATCATTGGAAATCCCGCCAGCACCCTGGCACGCGTTGTCCCTCGATTTTATTACTGACTTACTACCCAGTCAAGGTTTTAACACTATTCTTGTGGTTGTGGACCTATTTTCAAAAATGACACATTTCATTCCTCTTAAGGGGCTCCCAAATGCTTCCACTGTGGTAAAGGTATTTCTTGAAGGCATCGTATGGCTCCATGGGTTTCCTTCAGTTTTGGTCTCAGACCGAGGTACTCAATTCATATCTAACTTCTGGAGAAAATGCTGCTCTATGGCCCAGATCGACATCGGCTATCCACCAGTCACCATCCCCAAACGGATGGTCCGCTATCCCCGGACTCCGGCCATCATCTAAAGAAGGAAAGGAACGAAGTGAACTGTTCAAAAGACTCATTATACTTACCTGTCGGACTCTTGCCAGTGAAGTAACTAGGCAGCAACAAGCCTGCATCAATCAACGTGCCCCTGCCCTGAAAGCAGGACAGAGAGCACACTATCCAAGAAAATAAGGCACAGTCTCCAGTCGAATAGCCTCCAGGGAAGGGTTTGAGGTCGTAAGAGGTCAGAACAGGCTGAGTGATGTCCCCGTGGATACCAGGTGAGCGTTACAATAATGTAAGGTAATCCCTGGGCTTTTGGGCAGTGTGAATGCTGTCAGAAGTCTGCGGACTGTCGCACAGTCCACTGACTCTGTGGCTATCATGTTGGGAGCAGAGAGATCAGTAGAAAAGACATGTGGAAAAATTAAGGGTATCCTGGTAAAAACCCATGAAATTCAGTGAAAAAACTTTGTTAAAGGGACGTTAGGGTTAAGTTGTGCTAATTAAAACCTAACAAATTAAATGGAAAAACGTTCTTAAAGGGATATTATGGTTACAAGTAAAAGCGAGAAAAAAAACAGAAATTCACCATTTATGGTAAGGAAAGCAAACATAAATCGCGCCACCACTGTGCACTGCCAAGGCTAACACCCACAACATCAAAGATGACATGACAATGATCACTTCCTTACAAAGGGTGCTATTTAAAATGTCGGTAACAAGGTGTTACAGGTAATTGTGAGATCTATGCAAAACTACTTAACATATGAACACATTTACTCATGCAAAGAAAATAATACATTACAATGTTCTTCTGAATAGAGGAAGCTACTCATGCGTACACATAAGAAATGGTTGCAGCATACACTGTTGAAGTTGAATAGATTTATTCTGCTAATTTTGCTTTGTGAAATCATTAAAGATATCCTTGCAGAGTTTTCAGTAATGTTAAGCATGAAATACATAGGCAATACGGCGCGGCCTAGTACATATGTGTCTTAGTACAAAAAATACATACAAAGACCCACAATGCATACAAATTGGAGGCATATACTGGCATATTACAGTACAGAAGACAAACAATATCAGTACAAAATGTCAATAATTTTACAGTTCATTATGAAATGCTTGTATAAATTGTGTGTGTATGGCCTGGTTATTGGCTTATATCTGTGCACGATGAACTGGCTGACACCAAACCCTAACCCAAACACTTCTACAATATACAAGAAGGTTACCATCTTCTGCATATATCACAATGTTTTCATTTAAACATGTCTACAGTCAGTAACCAACCCAAGTGGCCCAGATTTCTGATGTGATCAGTGATGTCATCAATGAAAATTGTCATGTCATCTTTGATGTCATGGGCGTTAGTCTTTGCAGTGCACAGTGGTGGTGCGAGTTATGGTTGCTTAACTTACCATAACTGGTGAATTTCTGGAGGTTTTCAATTTTACTTATAACCATAATATCCCTTTAAGAAAGTTTTTCCATTGAATTTGTTAGGTTTTTATTAGTGCAACCTAACCATAACATCCCTTTAACAAAGCTTTTTCACTGAATATATTTATATATATATATATATATATATATATATATATATATATATATATATATATTCAATGAAAAAACATTGTTAAAGGGACGTTATGGTTAAGTTGTGCTACTAAACACCTATGAAATTCAGTGAAAAAACGTTGTTAAAGGGACGTTATGGTTAAGTTGTGCTACTAAAAACCTATGAAATTCAGTGAAAAAACATTGTTAAAGGGACGTTATGGTACCAAGTAAAACCGAAAAACCATTGAAATTCGCCAGTTATGGTAAGCTGAGGAACCATAACTCGTGCCACCACCGTGCACTGCTAAGACTAACACCCACGACATCAAAGATGACAACACAAATGTCATTGATGACACCATAACGTCCCTTTAACAAAGATTTTTAAATTAATTTCATAGGTTTTTAGTAGCGCAACTTAACCATAACGTCCCTTTAACAAAGTTTTTTCACTGAATTTCATAGGTTTTTAGGAGCGCAACTTAACCATAGCGTCCCTTTAGCAAAGTTTTTTCATTGAATTTCATAGGTTTTTATTAGTGCAACATCACCATAACATCCTTTTCAATAGATGAAGACCACTAGCATCTTAGGTCCTCAAAGTGGGAACCCCGGGTGGTAAAAAAAAGATTTTTCTTCCGGTGTAGGAAGGAAAATCTTTTACCAAGATGGCCACCATGGAAAGGGAAGGCGGGGTGTATAAAGAGAACACAACAGGGCATGAGCGGGGGGTGGTGGGGGAACAGGGGAGACACGTGGGCATGAGCGAGGGGTGGGGGAACAGGGCAAACAGGGCAGGAGCAGGGGGTGGGGGGAAACGGAGGTAGACACGGGGCATGAGCGGGGGTTGGGGGGAAAAGGAAGTAAACACGGGGAATGAGCGGGGGTGGGGGGAACACGAGAAAGACACGGGGCATGAGCGAGGGGTGGGGGGAACAGGGCAAACAGGGCAGGAGCAGGGGGTGGGGGGGAACGGAGGTAGACACGGGGCATGAGCGGGGGTTGGGGGGAAAGGAAGTAAAGACGGGCCATGAGCGGGGGTGGGGGAACACGAGAGAGACACGGGGCATGAGCGGGGGATGGAGGGAACAGGGGAGACACGGGGCATGAGCGGCGGGTGGGGGGAAAAGGAGGGGGGCACGATGCATGAGCGGGGGAAGGAACAGGGGAGACACGGGGCATGAGCGGGGGGGTTGGGAGGAACAGGGAAAACACAGGGCATGAGCAGGGGATGGGGGTAACACGAGGGAAACATAGGGCATGAGCGGGGGTGGGGGAAACACAATGGAGACACGGGGCATGAGCGGGGCGGTGGGGGCAACAGGGGAGACACGGGGCATGAGCGGTGGGGTGGAGGCAACAGGGGAGACACAGGGAATGAGCGGGGTGGGGGAAAGGAGGGAGACACGGGGCATGAGCAGGGGGTGGGGTGGAACAGGGGAGAAAAGGGGCATGAGCGAGGGGTGGGGAGAACAGGGAAAACACGGGGCATGAGCAAGGGGTGGGGGCAACAAGGGAGACACGGAGCATGAGCGGAGCGTGGGGGGTAAAAGGAGAGAGACACTGGGCATGAGCGGGGGGTGGGGTGGAACAGGGGAGACACAGGGCATGAGCAGGGGGTGGGGGGAACAGGCAAAACACGCGGCATGAGCAGGGGGTGGGGGGAACGGGAGGGAGACACAGGGCATGAGTGGGGGGTGGGGGGGAACTGCGCAGACATGGGGCATGAGACGGGGGTGGGTGGTTCAAGGATGGAGACACGGGGCATGAGCGGGGGGTGGAGGAACAGGGGAGACACGAGGCATGAGCGAGGGATAGGGGCAACGGGGGATACACAGGGCATGAGCGGGGGGTGGGGGCAACAGGGGAGACAGGGGGCATGAGCGGGGGTGAGGTGGAACGGGGGAGACAAGGGGCATGAGCGAGGGGTAGGGAGAACAGGGAAAACACGGGGCATGAGCAGGGGTTGAGGGAATAGGGGAGACAAGGAGCATGAGAGGGGGTGTGGGGGGAATGGGAGGGAGACACGGGGCATGAGTGGGGGTAGGGGGGAACAGGACAGACACGGGGCATGAGTGGGGGGTGGGGGAAAAGGATGGAGACACGGGGCATGAGCGGGGGTGGGGGGAAAGGAGGGAGACATGGGGCATGAGCGGGGGGTGGGGGGGGAAGGAGGGAACATGGTGCATGAGCGGGGGGTGGGGGGGAAAGGAGGGAGACATGGGGCATGAGCGGGGGGTGGGGGGTAAAGGAGGGAGACCTGGGGCATGAGCGGGGGTGGGGGGTAACACAGGGGAGACACAGGGCATGAGCGGGGGGTGGGGGTAACACAAGGGAGACACGGGGCATGAGTGGGGGGTAGGGGTAACACAAGGGAGACACAGGGCATGAGCGGGAGGTAACACAAGGGAGACAAGGGGCATGAGCAGGGGTGTGGGGGGGAAAAGGAGAGAGACACGGGGCATGAGCGGGAGGTGGGAGGAATAGTCAAAACACGGGGCATGAGCAGGGGGTGGGGGGAACGGGAGGGAGACACGGGGCATGAGTGGGGGTAGGGGGGAACAGGACAGACACGGGGCATGAGTGGGGGGTGGGGGAAAAGGATGGAGACACGGGGCATGAGCGGGGGTGGGGGGAAAGGAGGGAGACATGGGGCATGAGCGGGGGGTGGGGGGAAAGGAGGGAACATGGGGCATGAGCGGGGGGTGGGGGGGAAAGGAGGGAGACCTGGGGCATGAGCGGGGGGTAACACAAGGGAGACACAGGGAATGAGCGGGGGTGGGGGTAACACAAGGGAGACACGGGGCATGAGCGGGGGGTAGGGGGTAACACAAGGGAGACACGGGCATGAGCGGGGGTGGGGGGGTAACACAAGGGAGACACGGGGCATGAGCGGGGAGTCGGGGTAACAGGGGAGACAGGGCATGAGCGGGGGGTGCGGGGGAACAGGGCACACACGGGCGCATGAGCGGGGGGTGGGGGGAAACAGGGCACACGTAGGGCATGAGCGGGGGGTGGGGGAACAGGGCACACACGGGGCATGAGCGGGGGTGGGGGGAACAGGAGAAGGACATGGGGCATGAGCGGGGGTGGGGGAAAGGAGTGAGACAAGGGGCATGAGCGGGGGGTGGGGGGTAACATGAGGGAGACACAGGGCATGAGTGGGGGGTGGGGGGTAACACGAGGGCAGCACGGGGCATGAACGGGGGATTGGCGGTACAGGAGGGAGACATGGGGCATAAGCGGAGGGTGGAGGGAACACAAGGGAGACATGGGACATGAGCAGAGGGTGGGGGGCAACAGGAGACACACAGGGCATGAGCAGGTGGTGGGGGGGTACACGAGGGAGACATGGGGCATGATCAGGGGTGGGGGGTAACACAAGGGAGACACAGGGCATGAGCAGGTGGTGGGTGGTAACACAAGGGAGAAACGGGGCATGAGTGGTGGTAACTGAAGGGGAGACAGGGGGCATGAGCGGGGGGTGGGGGGTAACACAAGGGAGACACAGGGAATGAGCGGGGGTGGGGGTAACACAAGGGAGACACGGGGCATGAGCGGGGGGTAGGGGGTAACACAAGGGAGACACGGGCATGAGCGGGGGTGGGGGGGTAACACAAGGGAGACACGGGGCATGAGCGGGGAGTCGGGGTAACAGGGGAGACAGGGCATGAGCGGGGGGTGCGGGGGAACAGGGCACACACGGGCGCATGAGCGGGGGGTGGGGGGAAACAGGGCACACGTAGGGCATGAGCGGGGGGTGGGGGAACAGGGCACACACGGGGCATGAGCGGGGGTGGGGGGAACAGGAGAAGGACATGGGGCATGAGCGGGGGTGGGGGAAAGGAGTGAGACAAGGGGCATGAGCGGGGGGTGGGGGGTAACATGAGGGAGACACAGGGCATGAGTGGGGGGTGGGGGGTAACACGAGGGCAGCACGGGGCATGAACGGGGTATTGGCGGTACAGGAGGGAGACATGGGGCATAAGCGGAGGGTGGAGGGAACACAAGGGAGACATGGGACATGAGCAGAGGGTGGGGGGCAACAGGAGACACACAGGGCATGAGCAGGTGGTGGGGGGGTACACGAGGGAGACATGGGGCATGATCAGGGGTGGGGGGTAACACAAGGGAGACACAGGGCATGAGCAGGTGGTGGGTGGTAACACAAGGGAGAAACGGGGCATGAGTGGTGGTAACTGAAGGGGAGACAGGGGGCATGAGCGGGGGGTGGGGGGTAACAGGGGAGACACAGGGCATGAGCATGGGGTGGGGGGAACAGTGCACACATGGGGCATGAGCAGGGGGTGGGGGGAAAGGAGGGAGACACAGGGCATGAGCGGGTGTGGGGAGAAAGGAGGGGGACACGGGGCATGAGCGGGGGGTGGGGGAGGAGGAGGGAGACACGGGGCATGAGCAGGGGGGTGGGGGGAACAGGGGAGACATGTGGCATGAGCGGGGGGGTTGGTGGAACAGGGGAGACATGTGGCATGAGCGGGGGTTGGGGGGAACAGGGCAGACATGGGGCATGAGCGGGGGGGCTGGGGACAACACGAGGGAGACACGGACCATGAGCGGGGGTGGGGGGACAGGGGAGACAAGGGGCATGAGCAGAGGGTGGCGGAGAATAGGGGAGACAAGGGGCATGAGCGGGGGGGTGGGATGGGGAGAGAGACACGGGGCATGTGCGGGGGGTGGGGGGAACACGAGGGAGACACAGGGCATGAGCGGGGGATGAGAGGGAACAGGAGGGAAACACGGGGCATGTGCGGGGGGTGGGGGAAGGGGAGAGACACACAGGGCATGAGCGGGAGGTGGGGGGAAGGGGAGAGACAGACGGGGCATGAGCGGGGGTGGGGGGAAGGGGAGAGAGGCACGGGGCATGAGCGGTGGGTGGGGGAGAAAGGAGGGGGACACGGGGCATGAGCGGGGGTGGGGGTGGAAGGAGGGAGACACTAGGCATGAGCGGGGGGTGGGGGAAGGAGGGAGAAATGGGGCATGAGCGGGGGGTGGGGGAACAGGGGAGACACGGAGCATGAGCGGGAGGTGGAGGGTAACAGAGGAGACACGGGGCAGGAGTGGGTGTGGGGGGTAACACAAGGGAGACACGGGGCATGAGCGGGGGTTGGGGGGTAAAACATGGGAGACACGGGCATGAGCGGGGGTGGGGGGTAACACAAAGGAGACACAGGGCATGAGCGGGGGATGGGAGGGAACAGTAGGGAACCACGGGGCATGAGCGGGCGGTGGGGGGAAGGGGAGAGACACACGAGGCATGAGCGGCGGGTGGGGGGAAAGGAGATAGACACGGGGTATGAGCAGGTGGTGGGGGAACAGGGGAGACCTGGGGCATGAACGGGGGGTGGGGGAAAGGAGGGAGACATGGGACATGAGCGGGGGGAACGGGAAGGAGAAACAGAGCATGATCAGGGGGTGGGAGGAACAGGGCAGACACGGGGCATGAGCGGGGAGGGTGGGGGGAACACGAGGGAGCCACGGGCCATGAGCGGGGGCGGGAGAACAGGGGAGACATGGGGCATGAGCGGGTAGTGGGGGGAAGGGGAGAGAGACATGGGGCATGAGCAGGGGGTGGGGGGAAGGGGAGAGAGACACGGGGCATGAGCGGGGGTGGGGGGAAAGGAGGGAGACACGGGGCATGTGCGGGGGGTAACACAAGGGAGACAAGGGGCATGAGCGGGGGCGTGGGGGGCAACAGGGGAGACACAGGGCATGAGCAGGGGGTGGGGGTAACAGGGCACACATGGGGCATGAGCGGGGGGTGGGGGGAACAGAGCACACACAGGGCATGAGCGGAGAGTGGGGGGAACAGGGCACACACAGGGCATGAGCGGGGGTGGGGGGAACAGGAGAAGGACACGGGGCATGAGGGGGGTGGGGGGGTAACATGAGGGAGACACAGGGCATGAGCGGGGGTGGGGGTAACACGAGGGCAACATGGGGCATGAGCGGGGGGTGGCGGTACAGGAGGGAGACATGAGGCATGAGCAGAGGGTGGGGGGAACACAAGGGAGACACGGGACATGAGCGGAGGGTGAGGGGCAACGGGAGACATACAGGGCATGAGCACGGGGTGGGGGGGTACACGAGGGAGACATGGGGCATGAGCGGGGGTGGGGGGTAACACAAGGGAGACACAGGGCATGAGCGGGGGGTGGGTGGTAACACAAGGGAGACACGGGGCATGAGCGGGGGCTGGTGGGTATCAAGGGAGACACCGGGCATGATTGGAGGGTGGGGAGTAACACAAGGGAGACACGGGGCATGAGCGGGGGGGTGGGGGGTAACATGGGAGACACAGGGCATGAGCCGGGGGTGGGGGGAACAGTGCACACACAGGGGATTTGAAACGGGGTGGGGGGAAGGAGGGAGACACGGGGCATGAGCAGGGGGTGGGGGGGAACAGGGGAGACCCGGGGCATGAAAGGGGGGTGGGGGGAAGGAGGGAGACATGGGACATGAGCAGGGGGAACGGGAAGGAGAAACGGAGCATAAGCAGGGGATGGGGGAACAGGGCAGACACGGGGCATGAGCGGGTTGAGGTGGGGGTAACACGAGGGAGACACGGGCCATGAGCGGGGGTGGGGGGACAGGGGAGACAATGGGCCTGAGTAGAGGGTGGGGGAGAACAGGGGAGACACGGGGCATGAGCGGGTGGTGGGGGGAAGGGGAGAGAGACATGGGGCATGAGCGGGGGGTTGGGGGAAGGGGAGAGAGACACGGGGCATGAGCGGGGGTGGGGGGAAAGGAGGGAGACACAGGGCATGTACGGGGGTGGGGGGTAACACAAGGGAGACACGGGGCATGATCGGGGCGTGGGGGGTAATAGGGGAGACACAGGGCATGAGCTGGGGGTGGGGGGAACAGGGCACACATGGGGCATGAGGGGGGGAACAGGGCACACACAGGGCATGAGCGGAGGGTGGGGGAAACAGGGCACACACTGGGCATCAGCGGGGGTGGGGGGAACAGGAGAAGGAACCGGGGCATGAGCAGGGAGTGGGGGTAAGGAGGGAGACACGGGGCATGAGTGGGGGTGGGGGGGTAACATGAGGGAGACACAGGGCATGAGTGGGGTGGGGGGGGTAACATGAGGGAGACACGGGAAATGAGCGGAGGGTGGGGGGCAACAGGAGACATACAGGGCATGAGCAGGGGGTACGGGGTACACGAGGGAGACATGGGGCATGAGCGGGGGCGGGGGGTAACACAAGGGGGACACAGGGCATGAGCGGGGGGGTGGGTGGTAACACAAGGGAGACACGGGGCATGAGCGGGGGCTGGTGGGTAACAAGGGAGACACCGGGCATGAGTGGGGGGTGGGGGGTAACACAAGGGAGACACGGGGCATGAGCGGGGGGTGGGGGGTAACATGGGAGACACAGGGCATGAGCGGGGGGTGGGGGGAACAGTGCACACACGGGGGATTTGAAAGGGGGTGGGGGGGAAAGAAGGGAGACACGGGCCATGAGCAGGGGGTCGGGGGAACAGGGGAGACACGGGGCATGAGCGGGTGTGGGGAGAAAGGAGGGGGAAACGGGGCATGAGCGGGGGGTCGGGGAGGATGAGGAAGACAAGGGGCATGAGCGGAGGTGTGGGGGGAACAGGGGAGACATGTGGCATGAGCGGGGGGGTTGGTGGAACAGGGGAGACATGTGGCATGAGCGGGGAGGTGGGAGGAACAGGGCAGACATGGGGCATGAGTGGGGGGCTGGGGACAACACAAGGGAGACATGGGCCATGAGCGGGGGGACAGGGGAGACAAGGGGCATGAGCAGAGGGTGAGGGAGTACAGGGGAGACAAGGGGCATGAGCGGGGGTGGTGGGAAGGGGAGAGAGACATGGGGCATGAGCAGGGGTGTGGGGGGAAGGGGAGAGAGACACGGGGCATGAGCGGTGGGTGGGGGAAAGGAGGGAGACACGGGGCATGTGCGGGGGTAGGGGGAACACGAGGGAGACACAGGGCATGAGAGTGGGGGTGGGAGGGAACAGTAGGGAAACACGGGGCATGTGCGGGGGGTGGGAGGAAGGGGAGAGACACACAGGGCATGAGCGGGAGGTGGGGGGAAGGGGAGAGACAGACGGGGCATGGGCGGTGGTGGGGGAAGGGGAGAGAGACAGGGGGCATGAGCGGGGCGTGGGGGGAAAGGAGGGAGACACGGGGCATCAGCGGGCGGTGGGGGTGGAAGGAGGGGGACACTAGGCATGAGCGGGGGTGGGGGGAAGGAGTGAGACACGGGGCATGAGCGGGGGGTGGAGGGTAACACAGGAGACACGGGGCAGGAGTGGGGCTGGGGGGGTAACACAAGGGAGACATGGGGCATGAGCGGGGGTGGGGGGTAACACAAAGGAGACACAGGGCATGAGCGGCGGGTGGGGTGTAACAGGGGAGACACAGGGCATGAGCGGGGGGTGGGGGGTAACACAAGGCAGACACAGGGCATGAGCGGGGGGTGGGGGTAACACAAGGGAGACACGGGGCATGAGCAGGGGGTGGGGGGTAACACAGGGCATGAGCGGGGGGTGGGGGGAACAGGGCACACATGGGGCATGAGCGGGGGGGTGGGGGGGAAAGGAGGGAGACATGGGGCATGAGCGGGGGGTGGGGGGAACAGGGGAGACATGGGGCATGAGCGGGGGGTGGGGGGAACAGGGGAGACACGGGTCATGAGCATGGGGGGAAAGGAGGGGGGCACAGGGCATGAGCGGGGGGTGGGGGGAGCACGAGGGAGACACAGCGCATGAGTTGGGGGGTGAGGGGGACAGGGGAGACATGTGGCATTAGCGGGGGGTGGGGGAACAGGGCAGACATGGGGTATGAGCGTGGGGTGGGGGGTGACAGGGGAGACACGGAGCATGAGTGGGGGGAAGGGGAGAGACACACGGGGCATGAGCGGGGGGTGGGGGGAAAGGGGGAAGACACAGGGCATGAGCGGGGGGTGGGGAGGACAGGGGAGACACGAAGCATGAGCGGGGGGTGGGGGGAAGGGGAGAGACACACAGGGCATGAGCGGGGGTGGGAGGAAAGGAGGGAGACACAGGGCATGAGCGGGGGGTGGGGGGAACACGAGGGAGACACGGGGCATGAGTGGGGGGTGGGAGGGAACAGAAGGGAAACACGGGGCATGAGCGGGCGGTGGGGGGAAGGGGAGAGACACACGGGGCATGAGCGGGGGGTGGGGGGAAGGGGAGAGAGACACGGGGCATGAGCGGTGGGTGGGGGGAAAGGAGGTAGACACGGGGTATGAGCAGGGGGTGGGGGAAAAGGGGAGACCCGGGGCATGAACGAGAGGTGGGGTTGAAGGATGGAGACACGGGGCATGAGCGGAGGGTGGTGGGGAACAGGGGAGACCCGGGGCATGAACGGGGGGAGGGGGGAAGGAGGGAGACATGGGACATGAGCGGGGGAGCGGGAAGGAGAAACGCAGCATGAGCAGGGGGTGGGGGGAACAGGGTAGACACGGGGCATGAGTGGGGGGGTGGGGGGGAAAGGAGGGAGACATGGGGCATGAGCGGGGGGTGGGGGGAACAGGGGAGACATGGGGCATGAGCGGGGGGTGGGGGGAACAGGGGAGACACGGGTCATGAGCATGGGGGGAAAGGAGGGGGGCACAGGGCATGAGCGGGGGGTGGGGGGAGCACGAGGGAGACACAGCGCATGAGTTGGGGGGTGAGGGGGACAGGGGAGACATGTGGAATTAGCGGGGGGTGGGGGAACAGGGCAGACATGGGGTATGAGCGTGGGGTGGGGGGTGACAGGGGAGACACGGAGCATGAGTGGGGGGAAGGGGAGAGACACACGGGGCATGAGCGGGGGGTGGGGGGAAAGGGGGAAGACACAGGGCATGAGCGGGGGGTGGGGAGGACAGGGGAGACACGAAGCATGAGCGGGGGGTGGGGGGAAGGGGAGAGACACACAGGGCATGAGCGGGGGTGGGAGGAAAGGAGGGAGACACGGGGCATGAGTGGGGGGTGGGAGGGAACAGAAGGGAAACACGGGGCATGAGCGGGCGGTGGGGGGAAGGGGAGAGACACACGGGGCATGAGCGGGGGGTGGGGGGAAGGGGAGAGAGACACGGGGCATGAGCGGTGGGTGGGGGGAAAGGAGGTAGACACGGGGTATGAGCAGGGGGTGGGGGAAAAGGGGAGACCCGGGGCATGAACGAGAGGTGGGGTTGAAGGATGGAGACACGGGGCATGAGCGGAGGGTGGTGGGGAACAGGGGAGACCCGGGGCATGAACGGGGGGAGGGGGGAAGGAGGGAGACATGGGACATGAGCGGGGGAGCGGGAAGGAGAAACGCAGCATGAGCAGGGGGTGGGGGGAACAGGGCAGACACGGGGCATGAGCGGGGGGGTGGGGGGAACACGAGGGAGACACGGGCCATGAGCAGGGGTGGGGGGACAGAGGAGACAATGGGCATGAGCAGAGGGTGGGGGAGAACAGGGGAGACACGGGGCATGAGCGGGGGGTGGGGGGAAGGGGAGAGAGACACGGGGCATGAGCGGGGGGTGGGGGGAAGGAGAGAGAGACACGGGGCATGAGCGGGGGTGGGGGGAAAGGAGGGAGACACAGGGCATTTGCGGGGGTTGGGGGGTAACAAAAGGGAGACACAGGGCATGAGCGGGGGGTGGGGGAACAGGGCACACACGGGGCATGAGCAAGGGGTGGGGGAAAGGAGGGAGACACAGGGCATGAGCAGGGGTTGGGGGGAACAGGGGAGACATGAGGCCTGAGCGGGGGGTGGGGAGAAAGGAGGGGGACACGGGGCATGAGCGGAGGGTGGGGGAGGAGGATGGAGACACGGGGCATGAGCGTTTGGGTGGAGGGAACAGGGGAGACATGTGGCATGAGCGGGGGGGTGGGTGGAACAGGGGAGACATGTGGCATGAGCAGGGGGGGTGGGGGGAACAGGGAAGACACGGGGCATGAGCAGGGGGGTGGGGGGATCACAAGGGAGACACGGGCCATGAGCAGGGGTGGGGGGACAGGGTAGACAAGGGGCATGAGCAGAGGGTGGTGGGTAACAAGGGAGACACGCGGCATGAGTGGGGTGTGGGGGGTAACACAAGGGAGACACGGGGCATGAGCTGGGGGGTGGGGGGTAACAGGGGAGACACAGGGCATGAGCGGGGGGTGGGGCGCACAGGGCACACACGGGGCATGAGCAGGGAATGGGGGAAAGGAGGGGGACACGGGGCATGAGCAGAGGGTGGGGGGAACAGGGGAGACATGGGGCATGAGCGGGTGGTGGGGAGAAAGGTGGGGGACATGGGGCATGAGGGGGCGGGGTGGGGGAGGAGGATGGAGACACGGGGCATGAGCGTGGGGGGAACAGGGGAGACATGTGGCATGAGCGGGGGGGTGGGTGGAACAGGGGAGACATGTGGCATGAGCAGGGGGGTGGGGGAACCGGGCAGACACGGGGCATGAGCGGGGGGTGGGGGGAACACGATGGAGACACGGGCCATGAGCGGGGTTGGGGGGACAGGGGAGACAAGGGGCATGAGCCGAGGGTGGGGGAGAACAGGGAAGACACGGGGCATGAGCGGGGGGTGGGGGGAAGGGGAGAGAGACACGGGAAATGAGCAGGGGGTGGGGGAAGGGGAGAGAGACACGGGGCATGAGCGGGGGTTGGGGGAAAGGAGGGAGACACGGGGCATGTGCTGGTGGTGGGGGGATAATGAGGGAGACACAGGGCATGAGTGGGAGGGTGGGAGGGAACAGTAGGGAAACACGGGGCATGAGCGGGGGGTGGGGGGAAGGGGAGAGACAGACGGGGCATGAGCGGGGGTGGGGGGAAGGGGAGAGAGACACGGGGCATGAGCGGGGGGTGGGGGGGAAAGGAGGGAGACCCGGGGCATGAGCGGGGGATGGGGGAAGGAGGGAGACACTAGGCATGAGCGGGGGTGGGGGGGAAGGAGGGAGACATGGGTCTTGAGCGGGGGGGAACAGGGAAGACACGGGGCATGAGCGGTGGGGTGGGGGCAACAGGGGAGACACAGGGAATTAGTGGGGTGGGGGGAAAGGATGGAGACACGGGGCATGAGCAGGGGGTGGGGTGGAACAGGGGAGACAAGGGGCATGAGCGAGGGGTGGGGAGAACAGGGAAAACACGGGGCATGAGCAGGGGTGGGGGGAACAGGGGAGACACGGAGCATGAGCGGAGGTTGGGGGGAAAAGGAAAGAGGCACGGGGCATGAGCGGGGGGTGGGGTGGAACAGGGGAGACACAGGGCATGAGCAGGGGATGGGGGGAACAGGCAAAACACGGGGCATGAGCAGGGGGTGGGGGGAACGGGAGGGAGACGCGGGGCATGAGTGGTGGGTGGAGGGGAACTGCGCAGACATGGGGCATGAGAGGGGGGTGGGGGGTTCAAGGATGGAGACACGGGGCATGAGCGGAGGGTGGGGGAACAGGGGAGACACGAGGCATGAGCGGGGGATGGGGGCAACGGGGGATACACAGGGCATGAGCGGGGGTTGGGGGCAACAGGGGAGACACGGGGCATGAGCGGGGGTGGGGTGGAACGGGGGAGACAAGGGGCGTGAGCGAGGGGTAGGGAGAACAGGGAAAACACGGGGCATGAGCAGGGGTTGGGGGAACAGGGGAGACACGGAGCATGAGCGGGGGTGTGGGGGAAAAGGAGAGAGACACGGGGCATGAGCGGGAGGTGGGGTGAATAGTCAAAACACGGGGCATGAGCAGGGGGTGGGGGAACGGGAGAGAGACATGGGGCATGAGCAGGGGTATGGGGAACAGGACAGACACGGGCATGAGTGGGGGGTGGGGGGGAAAAGGATGGAGACATGGGGCATGAGCGGGTGGGGGAAAGGAGGGAGACATGGGGCATGAGCGGGGGTGGGGGGAAAGGAGGGAGACATGGGGCATGAGCGGGGGGTGGGGGGGGAGGAGGGAGACATGGGGCATGAGCGGGGGGTGGGGGGAAAGGAGGGAGACCTGGGGCATGAGCAGGGGGTGGGGGGTAACACAAGGGGGACACAGGGCATGAGCGGGGGGTGGGGGTAACACAAGGGAGACATGGGGCATGAGCGGGGGGTAGGGGGTAACACAAGGGAGACACGGGCATGAGCGGGGGCTGGGGAGATAACACAAGGGAGACACGGGCACGGGGCATGAGCGAGAGGTAACACAAGGGAGAAACGGGGCATGAGCAGGGGTGGCGGGTAACACAAGGGAGACACGGTGGCATGAGCAGGGGGTGGGGGGTAACACAGGGCATGAGCGGGGGGTGAGGGGGAACAGGGCACACACGGGGCATGAGCGGGGGGGTGGGGGGAAAGGAGGGAGACATGGGCCATGAGCGGGGTTGGGGGGACAGGGGAGACAAGGGTCATGAGCAGAGGGTGGGGGAGAACAGGGGAGACACAAAGCATGAGCGGGGGTGGGGGGAAGGGGAGAGAGACACGGGACATGAGCGGGGGGTGGGGGGCAGGGGAGAGAGACACGTGGCATGAGGGGGGGAGGGGGGAAAGGGAGAGAGACACAGGGCATGAGCGGGGGGTGGGGAGAAAGGAGGGGGACACGGGGCATGAGGGGGCGGGGTGGCCGAGGAGGATGGAGACACAGGGCATGAGCGTGGGGGTGGGGGGAACAGGGGAGACATGTGGCATTAGCGGGAGGTGGGTGGAACAGGGGAGACATGTGGCATGAGCAGGGGAGGTGGGGGAACAGGGCAGACACGGGGCATGAGCGGTGGGTGGGGGGAACACGAGGGAGACACGGGCCATGAGCGGGGTTGGGGGGACAGGGGAGACAAGGGGCATGAGCAGAGGGTGGGGTAGAACAGGGGAGACACGGTGCATGAGCGGGGGGTGGGGGGAAGGGGAGAGAAACACGGGACATGAGCGGGGGGTCGGGGGAAGGGGAGAGAGACACGGGGCATGAGCGGGGGGTGGGGGAAAGGAGGGAGACACAGGGCATGTGCTGGGCGTGGGGGGAACACGAGGGAGACACATGGCATGAGCGGGGGGGTGAGAGGGAACAGTAGGGAAACACGGGGCATGAGCAGGGGGTGGGGGGAAGGGGAGAGACACACAGGGCATGAGCGGGAGGTGGGGGGAAGGGGAGAGACAGACGGGGCATGAGCGGGGGTGAGGGGAAGGGGAGAGAGACACGGGGCATGAGCGAGGGGTGAGGGGGAAAGGAGGGAGACACGGGGCATGAGCGGGGGATGGGGGAAGGAGGGAGACACTAGGCATGAGCAGGCACGGGGGGAAGGAGGGAGACATGGGGCTTGAGTGGGGGGGCACAGGGGAGACACAGAGCATGAGCGGGGGGTGGGGGGTAACACAGGAGACACAGGGCAGGAGTGGGGGTGGGTGGAAGGGGAGAGACAGGCGGGGCATGAGCAGGGGTGGGGGGAAAGGAGGGAGACACGGGGCATGAGCAGGGGATGGGGGAAGGAGGGAGACACTAGGCATGAGCGGGGGTGGGGGGGAAAAAGGGAGACATGGGGCTTGAGCGGGGGGGGAAAGGGGAGACACAGAGCATGAGCGGGGGGTGGGGGGTAACACAGGAGACACGGGGCAGGAGTGGGGGTGGGGGGGTAACACAAGGGAGGCACGGGGCATGAGTGGGGGGTGGGGGGTAAAACAAGGGAGACACGGGCATGAGCGGGGGTGGGGGGTGACACAAAGGAGACACAGGGCATGAGCAGCGGGTGGGGGTAACAGGGGAGACACGGGGCATGAGCGGGGGGTGGGGGTAATACAAGGGAGACACGGGTCATGAGCGGGTGGTTGGGGGTAACACAAGGGAGACACAGGGCATGAGCAGGGGATGGGGGTAACACAAGGGAGACACAGGGCATGAGCAGGGGGTCGGGGTAACACAGGGCATGAGCGGGGGTGGGGGGGGAACAGGGCACACACAGGGCATGAGCGGGGGGGTGGGGGTAAAGGAGGGGGGCACGGGACATGAGCGGGGGTGGGGGGAACACGAGGGAGACACGGCACATGAGCGGGGGGTTGGGGGGACAGGGGAGACATGTGGCATGAGCGGGGGGGTGGGGGGAACAGGGCAGACACAGGGCATGAGCGGGGGATTGTGGGAAGGGGAGAGACACACAGGGCATGAGCGGGGGGTGGGGAAAAGGAGGGAGACACGGGGCATGAGCGGGTGTAGGGGAAACACGAGGGAGACACGGGGCATGAGCGGGTGGTTGGAGGGAACAGTAGGGAAACACGGAGCATGAGCAGGGGGTGGAGGGAAGGGGAGAGACACACGGGGCATGAGCGGGGGGTGGGGGGAAGGGGAGAGAGACACAGGGCATGAGCAGGGGGTGGGGGGAAAGGAGGTAGACACAGGGTATGAGCAGGGGGTGGGGGTAACAGGGGAGACCCGGGGCATGAACGGGGGTGGGGGGGTAAGGAGGGAGACACGGGGCATGAGCAAGGGGTGGGGGGGAACAGGGGAGACCCGGGGCATGAACGGGGGGTGGGGGGAAGGAGGGAGACACGGGACATGAGCAGGGGGAATGGGAAGGAGAAACAGAGCATGAGCAGGGGGTGGGGGGAAAAGGAGGGTGACACGGGGCATGAGCAGGGGGTGGGGGACCGGGAGGAACACACGGAGCATCAGCGGGGGGAACAGGGAAGACACGGGCCATGAGCAGGGGTTGGGGGGAAGGGGAGAGAGACACGAGAGCCTGCGCCTCACCGCCTTGAAAGAAACATTACTGCCTACAGGTACACTCGTGGCCGATGCAGAGCCAGGCAGCCCACGTCTACACTGTGCAGGCAGCAGATCCTGCTCCTATTGACAAAGCCTCTCAAGCGATAAACAAAGATGGCGGGCATCTCTGAAAATAGACGCACTGCACGCTTTCCGGAAGCCAATAGAAAAGCACGTCAGATGTCCGCGGACATCATGCAAGCCGCTTGCCCAATCCCCGTCCTGTCCGAGGAGCGAACAGGGAAGTGTTTCCGCGAAGCAAACACAGATATCACTAATTTTTTCTGACATACTTTTTAGTCATTTAAAAAGAAACTACTGGACGGATTTTCACCAAATTTGTAAAAGCACACTTTCGGGAGCAAGCTGCTTCTCCTGGTCCGAATTTGGTGAAAATCCGTCCAGCGGTTTGAGCTGTAGGCGCGAGCAAAGTTTTTTTCCCATTCAGTCTATGGGAAAAAAAAATGTTGGGACCCCCCCTATAACTTTGCCCCCCCCTGGACCAAACCTCACTAAAATTCAGAGTGGCCCATATATTTTTTTTGCAAAGTTTGGTGAGGATTCGTCCAGGGGGAGCGAAGTTATAAGCTGCCCAAAAAGTGCTCTTCCTATGGAAACAGCAACTTAACCACAAATACATGGCCACTACTGTGGCCATGTAATATATATATAGTAAGTATATGGCCCCATCAGAATGATTCTGTAAAGTATGGTGCAGTTATATGCAGGGGGGAAAATTTATAGGGAGGGTCCCAAAATATGTCGAAATCCTCACACCTGCAGCCCAAACCGCTGGATGGATTGCACCAAATTTGCGGCAGGAGCAGCTGCATGGTCCTGACAGCGTGCTTTTGTACATTTTTTGTAAAACCGTCCAGTAGTATTTTTTTTTAAAAAGTAGGTTGAAATAATGTGGGCCCGGTCCGAGGACTCACTTCCCTATTCACTCTACGGACACCCCCTGGCCCAATCAGGCCCCAGCGTACATTGAGTGTGCCACTGATTGGATGGGGAAAGCATTAGGTGCCTCATATTTCTGACAACGTTCACCATGCTATATCCGTAAACAGCGGCCTGTGTCCACGAATAGCGTGCTGGGGAAAAAGTCCTGGAAAACACATTGGGGTTACTTAGTGGTCAAAAGATGGGCTGTAAAGAGTGGTGGGGGGTAAAAAAAGATGATATGGGGCTGTTTTTATAGGTGAAAAAATGTGGCTGCAGATGCCGCCCAGTCTGCGGTCACTGTGGTTGTCTGCTGACAGCGCCAAGAGCGAACAGCTTGGAAAACACATGTTGGGTTATTTGATAGCTGAAAGGGGGGCTGGAAAGGGTGGGGGAGTGGAATGAAGATGACAGGGAGCTGTTTTTATAGGTAAACAAGAGCTTGAAGATGCTGCGGCCACTTGTTACTGTCTGTTGACATTATATGGATGGGTTATATGAATGGGAGGGTGTTCCGGGTGAGTTTTTTATGTGATGGTGTATTGTGCGTACTTGTTATATGGTTTAATTCTATTGTGGTGGTTGCGGGCAGTGGCCAGATTCTTGGACGGCCCTCTCTGCTGCATTGGGATACTGAAGTTTGTAAATTTTCTTTTCACAGAAGTGCAGCCATCACAATCGAGGCAGCAATAAATGCTTTAAACCGCAAAGGAGGCCCTGAGGCGCATGCGCCCACAATCACCTTCAGTGAACCTCGTATTTCTTCGGCCGCAGGGCAAAAGTATGAGTGGGGTCACCTCTTTCGGGAAGGATAGATTGCAGCCGTACCGTACCATGGGGTGTTCCCTACCTTGTATTGCTGCAAGATACTACACCTCCAAAAGCACATTAGCACTATCAATTTGCAGGTGGTTCAGAGGCACTTGGCTCATGTGAAACACTGATAAGCAGATAAGCAGACAAGTCATTGAGCAACAGCTGTGTTGAATCAATTGCATCTTGTCAGCACGTGGCACACAGTGGCTCCTATCTGGTTTTACAGCTTTATACCCTTTGCTGGGTATTTACTGGGTCAACAGTCAATAGTCGGAGCAGGGCGCAACCTTTGCATGACTTACTCTCCGCGCTCTGCTCTACTGCCACTGCCGCTCTCTCGGCTCCGCCTCTCTCAACACATGGCTCGCAGCACTCATGGCTCTCCTTGCACCTGTATACCGTGTACACCGCATACTACCCACACATCGCCTGAGAGCTCTGACGGTGCTGGAGGGAAATGGCTTGAGGAAAGGACCCAAGAGAAAGCACGTAGAGTGTCAAACCGTACAGGTTAGGCCACAAAGAAACATTACAGCCGCTTCCAACACTCGCTACTTTCTGCAACTGGCCAGAACCATACCACTTTCTGGGTTTAAAAATATTGCTCCTGAACACTAGGTCACTGCTAAAACACGCATTAGAGACATCCACTTATATTACTAATCAGCATGTGGATATGTGTGCACTCACGAAAACCTGGTGTTATGAGGCAGTAAGGCCTAGCCTGGTGTTAGCCTGTCCAGCTGGGTACAACATGTTATGTCAAGATAGATTACAGGGGAGGGGAGGTAGGATTGCTTTTATTTTTAAATCAAATCTGGATATTTGGGAGGTAGACTCCCCAGGTATCAAAGGTACTGAAATGAAACATATTAAGATAAGAAGTATGGATGCAGAAACAACCCTTAATATGTTTTTAGTGTACAGAACTCCCACCTTCATGCCAGATTTTCCTACACAATTCTGCAATCTTTTATTGCCCATCCTCAAACCTAATACTGAAGGTGTTGTTTTGGGAGATTTTAACAACTACTGGTTGAGTTGTGATAAGGATCCCTCAGCTACTGCCCTTGAAGACTTATTGAATGATTTGGGTTTTGAGCAACTTGTTAGAACTCCCACTCACCTCAAAGTGCATTCTTTCGATTGTGTGGCCATACATAATACTAAGACTACTGACCAAGCAGTTTTACCTTTCCAACAGAGTGCTCATGTAGCTCAATAATTAGATGCAATAAACCATCAGGTGGGGCCCCATTTGTGCAATTTTACCCAAAGTATGTTTTTGTCTACCATATTAAAGGCGTCAGATAGTTTGATGATGGCAATAAACAGAGAGGGTTGTTTCCTGTCCAACACCAATGATTGAATACATTTGAGAATCATGCAATTTAAAGTAATTTTCAAATTGCATTGAAAGCCTGTTTGCTACTTTTTTAATCAATCAGAATCCTTTGCACACATTTCCAGGTGGACATGAATTAAAGAAGCAAAATCTTTACTTTCCGCATCCAATATAGACAACGGTCTGTAATTTCTCAGATCATTCCTGGGCACTTGACAGGGGCGGACTGGCCTATCTGCCATTTTTCCACCGGCAGAATCAAAATGGACTTTGGACGGCCCTGGGCTGATTTTAAAAGCCACTCTGGGGCCCGTTTCATGAGCCACATTAATATCCATGGAGATGTAACTGAAGTTGTACTTGTTAAGTTTCCTCCCACAGCCTGCCGCCAGCTCTCTGCACAGTGGCAAACAGCTGTATTTATGATTAGAATGCACACAGTGTCAGTCGGAGAACATCATCAAAGAAAAGTTAACACTTAGCAGGTGTTAACTTTGCCTTGATGGTGAACCAATAGCAAGAGTCGCATGGCTGCCAGTACCCCAGCCATCGACTGGCTTTGTGGCAGGCACGCAGCTTCACGTTCTCTTCGAGAACACCAACAATTCCTGTCGTGGGGGGGTGCTCTACATCAACTTTGCCTTTGCCTGCCTTGGGTGGGGGGCAGGGTGGGGCTGACCCGGGGATGACTCTTGAGCCTCGCCCTCTCAGGGCAGGGTCTGGAGGCGTGTTGATATGTAGCAGGCTGGCAGTGGCAGCCAATCATGCTCAAAACGAGTGGGCCGTCATGCCCATGGGTGTGTTGCTGGGTGCCACACCCAGCACAGTGTGCAGATATTTGAAAGGAAGTGTTGATGACAGAGGAGGTAGCAGGCCTCAAGCAAAGCACACCCGACAACAATGAAGGGCCTGTTCAAGCTGTGTGGCCCAACTGTGAACTGCAATGTAGAGTCTCTGGAGACAGAATTTGCGCACGTGGGCTATACACAGTAAGTAATGAAAACATAAAATTGAATGGGCCAGCGGGGGTCGGGAGTTGGAGAAGAAGCAGTCACTCTGAACGAGAAAAGTCAAGTGAAGTGTTTGTAATTAATTGTTACTATCTCTGTTAGTCAAGAAAGGACCAGAGCACTGCCACTCAGTCAGTGTGTGTTACGGCTGTGCCATCATCGTTTCAGCATGACTGACAACACACTCAACTCAAACCACAGGGGATGTTTGAGCACAGACAAAAACAAATATGGAAAAAAATATCACATTTCCAATCAGACTAAATGAGTGTCTTTTGAATGAAGATCAGGATTTCTCAAACACCTGTTGCGGGCAGCAGCATCCCTCCCATTTATATGGTGGTGGGAGCATGAGATGAGTTAAATTTGATGCTGTTCCTGGCACTGTATACGGAGCTGGTGCGGAAGGGAGCCATGTCATGGTCTACATGGGTCATTGCTTGCAACACCTGGCTCAGTGTGGGCTAGACAGTGGTGGAGGGCCAGCCCTTGTAATAGTCCTAGTTCTTATAAAAGTGCACCATGGCAGAGGGGAACACTGAATCCTAAAATAATCCTTTTGTGTACATAAATGTGCGCCTTTTACTTTTATCTTGCTGTCTCCACCCTCCATATTCTATCAAGCCTGGCCTCTAGTATTCAATTGAATCCAATTTCTCATAAATTGGGCCCAGAGGGTGTTAGGGACCTGGATGTCCATGTTGCTCGTCTGCCCATAAGGCGTTTATGGTGCAGCTCATTTGGTTTGTTAGAGGCAGCCTCACTGACGCTCACTAGTGGGCACTGTGTTTCTGTTTGCAAGTCCGAGACAGTCTGGGCTTGTCTATGCATTTTAAGATAGCCCGGGCCGGGCACGGGCCCTCTCTTCTTTGGGGTGCTAATCGGTGGGAGGGCTCCAGAAATGGAAGAGGTCTGTCTACAGTTTAGGCGAATAAGGTGGGACAGGTTCTGAAGTGGTTATCTGCTGCAGCAAAGTCAAGACAGTTACCAAATGTGCAGCCTAATGTATAAAACATTAATGCTGCTCTGTGATGCTACTCAGCGAAAGAGATGTTTATGCTGCTATCAAAGGTGCTATGCTCCTGTCTGTGCTGCTTTGTGTTAAAGGCATGTGAATGTGATCGTGTTCTGTGGTGTAAACACTCAGTGCTACCCAGTGGTAAAGGCATTTGATGCTACTCAGTGGGTCAGTGTTAAAAAAACATGTTGAAGGCGGTTAATTGTAAAGGTTTAAATTGGGTGGGCCTGGGAGGGAGTGGTGACGATACAGTATTTAGGTGGCTCCAGTGTCACAATAAATATGTGCAGGAAGCTCTATGTTTCGGCCTGGGCTGCCCTGGGTCTATTTTATCGTACCTGCTGGCTCTTTCATGTAGTGAGATTGTATATATGTATGTCACACTTATCAGGTCATGATCAAGCCTCTCTAAAAACTCTCTAAGAGTGAAGACGAACTGCATCCATGCCACGTGTCTCTCTTTAACCCATTCGTGAAAGCTCTTTTCTTCTAAAAATGTCTGAAATTCAAAATGGACATTCTGCTACAGGCCAGCACAAAGCTTCATAATTTTAGTTTACAGAAATGGAAATTTCCCTTAAACTGAAGTAAATACTGCTGCATGTATGTGTATTTTGTGCATGCCCGTTGACTACGAGTGCCCAATCCACAGTGCTTCTTGTAAGAGCTGATTTCCTAAGTTCCACTGTACAATTATACAGTCAATTGTACTTCTGCATTAGGTATAAAGTGTGGCAAGCACAGGTGTGCACTATAACTTGTTATAATGTGGTCCTTTCACTCTCAGTTCAAACTGTTGGCTTTTGAGCCTCGTGTTTGACCTTTGCTTCCAAACTTTGCAGCATACTGCTGTCACGTTCTGTAAGCCTAGAATTGTATTTTAGAATGTACTATGTATCCAGAATTTCAGGATTAAGGCATTCAGCAAAACTCATTTAATTTTAAAAAACGATTTTCCAGAATGCCTTGCACACTGCTTCCTCCTTACCTTTGCAGGTCAAGGGTGGGTGAAATAAAAAGAATATTTGTCCTGGCAGACTGTTGCATTTGTGATACCTGAGGTGTACGATCATTATTCTCTCTTAAAAGCTCAGTTTTGTTTATTCCAACATTACTCACAGTCTCTGGCATCTAAACGCTGACCCTTATTCCAAACAGCCTGATTTAATATATAGTAGGGTCTATGGTTGAATGTACAGAACCTACCTTTTATTGTGCCTTTGCACTTGCACAGCTGAACCCCAATACACAAAATAATATGCAACAATGTTTTCTCTGTGCTTCCCTGTGCATTGGAAGTTTTACTACAGGCCCCTAAGTAAGGGACCTCTCAGAGGCTGTGTATGGTTCAGATGCAGTGGCTGCATTGAGGACCCTTTTTGAAGTTGCATCAAGGTGTGTTTTCTTTGGTCATTTGTGTGCCTGGGACAGAGCCCGAGGAGCATAAGGTTTATTGCACCAGGTTTCCTTTGAATACGTGTTTTCTGGTCTAGGGCATGTTTGCTCAGGGTTTTGAACAGAAAACAGGAAGCTGGGGAAAGTGAGAGACTACAATTAAGTCTAAATACAGCGATCTAAAGCCAGATTATTGCTATTGCCAGTTCTGCAGCACTCTGTGTCATACTGGTATGAGCAGCACAAGGTGTGCTGAGGACAGGTTTTCTAATTTTCCAGCCAGCAATTGCTCCTTTGTAGTTTAGGAGCATTAGCCTGATTTAACGAGGGATGGTTCTCACACTGTAGAATTGGGTAGAATGGGGAGGTGGTAACCGTAGTGTGGCATTGCTTTAGATTGGGGATTGTCTGAGCGGCATGACGTGTGTGGTGGCACCACTGGTTGTGGTGAATTGTGGCATTGTTAAGTCTTAGCTGAAAGTGCATGCTTGCGGACATCGGGACTCATTACATGGTAGGCGGTAAGGGTTTACCGGTACTGGTATTTTACTGGTACCGGTAAATCCTTACCGCCTTATTACGAGGTCCCTTTGCGGGTTGGGGAATTTAACGCCTGCTTTTTGCAGGCGTTAAAAATCCAACCCGCAAAGGGACCAGGGTGCTAATTACGGTACCGCAATGTGCAGTACCGTAATTAGCGCCTTCCCCATTCCCATTATGCCCTATGGGGCAAAAATGGGAATGGGGAAGGGCAATGGAGGAAGGAGGAATTACCGCCTTCCCAACCTTGGAATAGGGTGGTAATTCCCCTTTCCTCCAAGGCGGTACCGGTAAATTACCGGCATGAACCAGGGCGCTAATAGCACCATGGTTTACCGCCTACCGTGTAATGAGGCCCATCGTCCTTTCCTGGCACCTTTCCCACAGGACTAGACAACACATACAAGCATTGGAAATCCTGGCCACTAATCCCGTGAGAGATCTATACCTAGACAGACCCAGATGTGGGGTTCATTCATGCTTAGATTAAACGCTTCTGTCTAAACATGGATTTATCACACTCTCATGTTGTCTCGACTACGGGCATGGTGATGCAGCTGCCCTTTGGCATCAGCTGTGATTCAAGAATGCTGCAGAGCCCATCATTGCACTCGACTCGCGTGCACCCTAGTTTGTTAAACCATACACAATAATGTATCTTTAACTGCTATTTCCAACACAACAAAGTGGTAGGAATTAGAGAGAGTGAGGAAGGAAATAAATAAGGAGGAATGGCAGAAGAGACAAACACAAGGAGGGCAGAAGGATGGGGGAGTTAAGAGAAAAGATGGTATGGAGACAGGAAGGAAACAATGTGAAAGAAAGGAGAGAGAATGGAAGGGCAAGCACGCAAAAAGGAAGGAACAAAAGAAAAAGAAAGTAGAAAATCAAGAGAAAGGAAGTGAGGGAGGGATAATGAAGTGATGGAAGATGGGAGGGAAGAAGGAAGGAAATGCTTGCTCCTCCTAGCTTACTCCAGTAATTTAGACCAGCAGGTTGAGCGCTCGCTGGCACTGTTGCGATCTATGCATGATCTGCCGTTCAAATCCTGGCACAGTCAACTCAGCCTTTCATTAATCAGTGGTTGATAAATGAGTACCAACTACTTCGGTTAGGAACGATTGTATTTAGATATGTGCTATGTACAGTGCTTTGGCAAATGCGTTATTTAAATAACAAATCATTTTCAAATGCCGCGGCCATGTTGTTACTCGTTTTCTCAAGTGTTTAAACAAAACATTACATGCAGCAAACACCATTATCCCTCCATATGTAGCATTTTCTGTAAAGTTGTGAATTGACATGATTCACGGATGAGGGTTTGAGGGCCACTTTTATTTAGGTGAGGTCCAATTTCTTGTCCCACTCCGACTCTGGCCCTTGTTATAAATTGGTAATATGTCTGCAATCCACCATGAGTCTGGAAATTGGTGGCATGTTAAAATTTGCTGAAATAAAATTGATAAAATAATCGGCCACTCCCTTCTGGCATTCTTAAACAAAGTATTTGCAAGTTTATTAAGACCCCCTCGGTGCTCGCAAACAACTTTTCTTAACAAGTATTTCCTCCACTTTCTCCTGATTCATAGGAGTATGTAATTAGAATCATTATTGAACTGACTACTAAAATTCGGTAAGACCATTTGCTCCTTCTCTTAGAACACACTGGTATAATGAGCTACCTAAGAATTCTCAGACACTGAATTAGTTTGTACAATAAGATCATGATTTATAATCCTCCAAAATAATGAAGAATTTTAATTTTTTATCACTGTCATCAGCATGTTCTCAGCATATTTTTGAAATAGAGCACATCTATGATTCTTCAGCCAATTTTTATAGTAGAGCTTAACTTTTTTAATTTCAAGAGTGGTGAATGCCAGAGGTAGATTTGCCTTTCAATTTTCTACCTGATTTTCTCATAAGGCATTTTCTGTCATGCACTTCTTGATCAAATACGTGACAATGTATCCGCTGATACCCCAGGATCCTGTGGGAATGTCACAGAATAGAACCAAATTCCTCAAAAAATGGCCTAAATGCAATCAATCAAGGAGGAGGTTGATTAATCAGCCATTTAAATGAAAATATGTCATCTTTCATGGAGTATTGCATGTTATTGCTCCACATGTTTTTATGTGGAATGTCTCCTCAAACTGACCCATTGAACATTTTCAAACCCAAGGTTTGAAGTGCTCTTAACCATTTTGCACCATTATCTACCCCGTATTAGATCTATTTAATCTGGGAATTACTATATTCTCCAAGCCGACCTTAATACAACAATCATTCAAACCTCCCATAACTCGGTTGCACCATTCATTTACAAAAGTTTTTAACTTGTCTAGTGTTTCATCTAGCACTGAAATCCCACTGTGCCTGCATACATTTATAAACAATAACTCATGCCTTATCATCCCTTCATTTAGCACAATGTTAGAGGCCGAGAAACCCTATGTCTCATCTGTCACAGATATAATTTCTAATCCTGGGTAAGATTTAATACATGTAGGTAGGCCCCCAGAAGGACGGTCCTGTAATCCAGGCTCCACCACTTGGAAATGGGAAGCATAACAATCAAAAAAGGGTTTATCAACAAGCCAAATTTCCTGTAAACATTTTAGGTGACATGTCTTAAACAATTTTCACAATTCACAATTAGCTAGTAAATTGCAATGTCCCCTGGTGCTCCAGGACACAAATGTAAAGTCCCTCATTTCTAATGTGTTAGTTTTAAGCTACAGTTGTTTCCCCTTGCCACTGCGAAAGAAAGCCTCTGTTAACCAGGACCAGTCTTGATTCAGTCCCAAATTGACCTAATTTGATTTAGAGAAACACACACCTCTACCATACCTTCCATTACAGTGTGCTGAGAAAAAGATCTAACTCGGTAATGGTGACCCCGCAATCCCCAATTCTAAGGGCCCATTGATCTTTTCCATTTACCCTGACATATCAAAACCTAGTTGACTCAGTGAATGCCATTCATTCATTATAATATCCACCTCTACTTTGGAGTTAATGTACTTGATGACATGATCGGTACAATGCAGATCAATAAAGTCCACTCAGTTGATCTCTAAAGATGATAAGGTCCGAAGCGTGGGAACCTCAACCAAAAGTCGCATAATGTTCGACATATTCAACAAAACATTATGATTCTCCGGTAGTAAACTCTCCACAATGATCTTGAAAGGGCCCCTCGCCGCCATGAGGACACCATCCATGTTCCCTGTGAACTGGCCGTCTAAGCAAGATTTTACTCCCGCAGACCATGGTCCCATTCTTGCACTCTGTCTAGACCATTAGAATTCTTTAAGATGCTTGTTGTTCCTCTATAATTATCATTGCTATTGAATGGGAACCGATCCTGACTTGATGTTACTTCAGAATTATCAGTTGAGGCTGGAGCTTGAGATATGGAGAATAGTGCACTAAATGCGTCTGTCGTAGATGGTATGTGACCATTCAGAGTTCCATTCATTTGTACCATCTCAATTAGTCTAACAACTTGACCAGATTTGGGGCAGCTTAATTGCACTGTCATGCTTAGAATTGATGGACATTTTGTCTGAGAGTGCTGTATTTGCTAACGACCTACCAAGACCAATATTGAAATGGAGACCAGAGTCCAAGTCCATGCCTTTGCACTCAAATTCTGCCTTTGCATTGGCCCCAGCCCAGAGTGTGCTGTGCCCCCACTCTTTTAACTTGTCTTGTGCTTCAAACATTGCCCCACTTAAGCCCTTCACATTCCTCTCGCTGCTCTGCCTAGCACAAATACTGAACCCCCTGCAATCAGCAGCTAATGGTTGCACCAGTATAGAAAATCAGTGCACCTTGTGTGTGTGTTTATTTGTTTATTATTTATAGGGTGCCCTGAACCCTTAGGTAGCTGGGCGCACAACATGGCAAGGTTACTTATAGCTTGGTTACATTCGCATAGATACATATATACAGGTGCAGATAATATTACAATTCACATGGTTACAGTATGTACATAGGCAAGGTAGTTGCAGTAATCAGAAGTAGTTACATGAATTACACTAGTATGCAGAGGTAATAATTATTAGTACATCATTTTAGGAAGAGATAATGGGAGTAATGATCTAAGATATGTAACTCTTGGTTAAAGATCTTTGAGTCGTAGCCATTTGCGGGTGTTACGCCTGAAGCTGTTGTAAGACTGGTCTCTTCTTAGCTCAACTGGGATGGTATTCTATTGTTTAGCTGCTTTTACGGGGAAGCTATTTCCACCTTGCCAAACCAGTCGGTCACCCTCACCAGCGTGACCACCGATCAAACCCCTTGCCATCCTCCTTCTTGCCACCACTATGCCCCCTGCACTCAACACCCCTCAGCAACTCACACTACCATTCCCTGCTATTTACCAGGCACACCTGATTACCAGTTGTCTATTGCACACTGAAATGATAGGCCCTCAATATCTTTCAATGTGCAGCATATCCCCTTGCATCCCTCTCATCCCATCCCATGTCCCCACCATTAAGTCTCTTATAACTGCCGACATACTGGATCATCACTTGCCCCACTCCCTACCACGCCCATGGGCAAAACACCCCCAGCACTAGGCAACTCATACCCTTACCTCAACCACCCCATCTGATTCCTTCCCACTCGGGATTGAGATACTCATTTCCTACCTAAGGCCCCTCCAACACTCCTACATGTCCTTCCCCGTCTCCTTCCCCAAAGCATCCTCAGCCAATACCACCCCATTCCCTCATCTGCCTCACAAAGTACTCCACTCCCGTGCACCTTAATCAGTGCTAGATCACTGACCACCCACGCTTCTGTTAGGCAGAATTATATGCAGTACCCTTTGGGAACACCACACACAATTAAGACTACAAGTTACAGTACAAATTCACCTTTGGTACAAGCCTGTACTACACAGTAAAGTGGTAGCAATGGCTGAGCAGCCAGACTTATCTAAAGAGTAAGTGAGCAGTATCAAATAGTTACACAAAGGACAGCAATTACTATGATTCAAACTAACACTGCCTCAAGGTTTCTGAGTAAAAGAATATGCATGTATTTACACATCCGTTGTATAGCATTTCACTAAAGTAAAGCAGTTTAAAAATCACACTCTTAATACACCACACCACTCCCAATAATTTCCAGACAAGTTAAGCTCACAAAATGAAGTGGGAGCAAAATGGCACTCCAGCAATTTAAAAGGGAGGGAAAGACAACATTAATAGAATTTGAACCACACCAACAGGTAATTACTCATGGCAATTGAGCAAGAGGAACTACGGTGATAGAATTAGGAAAAAAAGGCTTAGAGCCAAAGTCAATAGGACAAAAGTCTTTTGCTCAAGATCACACGGTTCAGGGTAGTTTGCGGGAAACTTTGTGCCACGAGTTCCAGACGAATTTGGTCGGTAGAAAAGTTAGTTCAAGGAGAAGAGAAGGACAAGCCCTCGGATTGGAGAAAGATTTCACACACTTTCACCGCAGCGAAACGAAACAAACAACCAGATTTGCACAGTACCTTAAAACAGAGAAGAAGCTGTAGCGGAGGTGAACGTTGCTGGTATTTCCTGCAGACTCACAGTTCCTGAAGCGACTGTCAGACTGACAAGAAGTATGAAGACTGGAGGGTCCTGCACTACCCAGGGAACACACCAGCAGCAGATCAAAACAACCAATAAAAGGTGCACTCCTTAAAACCCAAGCAAGGTCCGACCTTCCTGGCTATCCGGCCCACTGTAGCTCTGTAGAGCGAATTCGATCAGATGAAGGGTCCTGGTTTGAAGTTTGCTCGAACTGGTTGGTCCCATCAGCTCAAGGGAAGAAGATTCCTGGAGGATCCTCTCTGTCGTCGGATTCTGAAGATACAGACATGCAGCAGGTCTTCATTGGGCGGTTCAGTCGTTGTAGGAGTCCTTTTCTGTCAGCTCCTCGTCGGTTCTTTTGTTCCAGTGGCGACTCTGCCTTTCCACTCCCAGAGACCTGATCTTTATGCAGTTTTCCCCCATTCACACAGCCTGGCTGTGAATCACACAGCAGGGTGGCTATCCTGGCAAGGACAGTCACCAAGCCAATAAAACAGGAGTGTGACTTGGGTTACCAAGAGAACCCATGGCAGGGATCCTAAAACCCCTCCCTCACATCCTGCCTACCCAGACTTTCAGGTGCCTAGAGGAGGGCTTCTGTGCAAAGGCGTGTGAAAAGACGGCAAACAAAGGAAGCAAACCTGGTTTGGCGCGTAGAGACGAACACGAGAAAGACAGTTTCAAAAAGAAATGGCAACTAAACCCAGCTGGAACAATATTAAAAACAATATGGTCAAGCGGGTTTAAGTTCGAGACTACCTAGATAGCCTAAAACAATACCATGGTTATTTACGATAACCGCAGTAGGAAAATAGGGTAGTTTCAACTGCCACCAGCCAAGTCTTGATGAAAAGGGAGCAAAACAATGCTCCAAGAGAAACATACAAAATGGGATAAAGATTAACCCTTTCCAATATTCCATGTAAGATGGGGTGTACTGGGTCTGTGGTTAAAGAGACTAAATAAAGTTAATGGCAACTTTATCTTTTCTGGGGACAGTAGTCAGCCCCAGAAATGGAGTTAGAGGTGGGAAGTCTAAAAGACAGCCCTGTGTCACTGCACTGAAGGTGCTTTGTAACACACAGTAAAAAGATGATGCCTGAGGAGTAGGTGAGGCTCCACAGCCGAAGATCACACAAATTATAAAAACACACACAGTTAAACACATATAAGAGTGGGAAAAAGGCTCACACTCTTACCAGGTGAAAAAAATTAATCCTAGAAATCCAGCAAAGCTGCTGAGGGACTCAGTAGGTAAGGGAAATCAGCCATTCTGGAGAATTATCCCTAACACTCGCCCCCTCACCCCAGACTAAGGGACAGGAGGATTTAATCCACTCCTGGGTGAATCTCTACCTCTAGTCAGTTAAAAATATCCTAGAGAGACCATCAGCATTTTGGTGGTGACATCCTCGTCTGTGCTCAATGGTGAAATCAAAACTTTGCTTGCAAATCGACCATCTTAGAAGTTTTGGGTTCTCCCCTTTCATTTGCATTAACCAATTTAAGGGCTGGTGGTCAGTTTGAATCACAAAAGTAGATCCATACAAGTATGGTCTAAACTTCTTCAAAGACCACACAATGGCAAATGATTCATGCTCTATGGTTGCCCACCTTGTTTCTGGTTCCTTCAGTTTCCTACTGATGAAGCAAATGGGGTGCTCCCTAACTTTCTCATCCAGTTGACTAAGGACTGCACCTATACCTGTATTGGATGCATCTGTCTGCACAATGAAGGGTTGGTGATAATCAAGAGCTCTTAGGACTGGAGCTTGACAAAGGGCTTTCTTCGGGTTTTCAAAGGCTTGAATGCACTCCTCAATCCATCTAAACTTTTTAGGTAATTCTGGAGAGGAGATCACATTCAAGGGCGAATATATGGTCCCATAGTTCTCTATGAAATTCGTGTAATATCCAGTGAGACCTAGGAAAGCTCTTACTTGGGTTGGAGTAGTTTGGGTGGCCCAGTTTTGCACAGCTTGTATTTCGTTGGGCAATGGCCTTATTCCTCCTCCTCCTACCTCATGACCAAGGTAGACCACTTTGCTCTGACCAATTTGAAATTTGCTTGCCTTTATGGTCAGATGGACCTGCTCAAGAGGCTGCAAAACATATCCTAGGTGATCATATGTTCTTTCCATGTAGGGCTGAAGACTGCAATGTCATCCAAGTATGCCATGCAGAAGTCCTCCATCCCAATTAGAACCTGATAAACCATCCTTTGGAATGTAGCAGGTGCATTCTTTAGTCCAAAAGGCATAACCTTGAATTGGTAGAGGGCCTGCTGGGGTGGAGAATGCAGTTTTCCCCTTGGCACGGTCTGTCAGAGTTATTTGCCAATAGCCTGAGGTCAGATCAAATGTACTGATGTACTTGGCTGAGCCAAGTCTATCCACTAGTTCATCTGTCCTTGGCAAATGATGGGCATCAGTCTTAGTGACTGCATTTAGAACTCTATAGACCACACCGAATCTCAACTCCTTGGATCCTGCTTTTGGTACTAAAACAACTGGAGTAGACCATGGACTTTTAGAGGGCTCTACAACCCTGAGATGAAGCATCCTGTTGACCTCTCCTTTGATATGGGATCTCACATGTTCTGACATTCTATAACCTCTGCTTTTCGCAGGTAAACAGTCATCAGTGAGAATATCATGCTGGCCCCAAGGGGTCAAGCCTGGTTATAGTGAAAACAGTGTTGGAAAACTGATTCAACAGAACTCTGCACTCCTCCTGTTGTTCAGAAGTCAGATGAGAAGAGAGATTAACTCCTATTTTCTCATCCAAAGGTTGGCCTCTGAGGAGGTCAGGTAAAGGTTCACTCTCCTACTCTTCTTGAGCTGAAGCTAGAAGCAAAGCTCCCAATTCTGGTCTCGAGACATTTGCCTTTAAACTGTTGGTGTGAAACACTCTGGGAGCTTCCTTTGGTCTGCCTAAATCCATCAAATAGTTCACCTCTCCAAGTTTGCCCACAACCTTGAAGGGTTCCTATCCTTTTGTCCTGCAAGTCCCTCTGCCTTGTTGGCACCATAACTAATACAAGCTGGTCTTGAGTGAACTCAACCATGCTGGCCTTCTGGTCATGCCAATGTTTGACCAGAGCCTGACCTGCTTTTAAGTTATCACTTGCTTCTGCCATCATGTGTGACATTCTCCTCTGGAGACCTATCACATAGTCAGTCACTCTGACTGGCGTGAGGGAGGGAGCACTCTCCAACCCCTCCTTAATCAGGGCCAATGGACCTCTGACTGTATGGCCATAGAGAAGTTCAAAGTGACTGTAACCAACTCCCTCCTGAGGGGCTTCTCTATATGCAAAGAGAAGGCATGGCAGTAGAAGGTAGTACTTTCGTTTAAGGGGTTCTTCTAAAGCGCCTATCATGCTCTTCATAGTACAATTAAACCTCTCTACCAGTCCATTTGTCTGTGGATGGTAGGCGTAGAGAACTCGTAAGTGACACCACAGTTTTCCACATGGCTTGCATGTAGTCGGACATAATGTTGGATCCCCTGTCGAATATCACTTCCTTAGGAAACCCTACTCTGGTAAATAAAATACCAAGTAGAGCCTTGGCCACAGCCTGAGCCATAACAGCTCTCATAGGTATAGCTTCTGGGTATTTGTAGTATGATCTACTACAACCAGGATAAACCCGTTCCCTGAAGATGTAGGAGGGTCAAGGGGACCGACAATGTCAATGCCCACCCTCTCAAAAGGAACTCCCGCCACTGGGAGAACAACCAGGGGTGCCACATTCTAGGATCCACTTTTGCCAGAGGTTTGGCAAGTGTGACTGCTCCTACAGAATTTGGCAACTTCGGCACCCATCTTAGGCAAGTAGAAGTAGAGAGAGAGCCTTTCCTTGCTTTTCCTGAGGCTCATGTGACCAGCATGAATGTCCTTCACATCACCAAAGCAGTTATTTACAATAAAAGAATGTCTAATGCCTTGTCCTTTTCCCATGAGCTATTCACTATCCTCTGTGAGCTAGAAACCCTGACCGCAATCCCATCATCCTTTGTGAAAGACAGCCTTTGGTGCAGTAATATCCTAGATTCCCTCACTGGGAAAATCACACAACTGCAAGCCGAAATCATGTCCGAACGCACCCGTTCAACAGAGGCCCTGCCCACTACCCATCAGCTCAATATTCCAGATGACATCCCCCTCTTGAATCTTTAATCTATCTCTGAATCCAACTTGGCTACTACCATCAAGAGGCTCAAACCTTCCAGGTACAAAGGTGACATTGCCTAGCACTCTATCCAAAACTGGATGGCCTTGCATTGCCTCTACTTGAATGATGAGAAAACAGAGCTACATCCCATTGTATCGCTAGCCCGCCTTGGCAAACTCGACAACGCCTTCCATCACTTTATTATTGGTGGCCACAGAATCCCTGTCGCCTCCTCTGTAAAAACCCTGGCTGTACACCAAGATACCACACTCAATAAGTCATGGCAAGTAAATCACATAGTATCCTCCTCAGCCTACACCACAAAGCTCATTAACGCAAGCAACACAGTCCTCTCCACAGAAAATCAACTCTCCATTGCCCAAGCTCTCTTCAGATCCAAAATGGATTCCTGCAATGCACTACTTTGTGGGACTACTGAAAAAACTTAAACAAACTCCAAGTCATTCCAAACAATGCCCTCTGTGCAGCACTGGACTTAGGAAAATACAACCACATCTCTAATGCCAGAAGATCTGCCCACTGGCTCCCTGTCTGGGAAAGAATCAAGTTTAAAATGTTTTCACTGAACCTCTAATGCCTCTCAAACAATGCACCTCCGTACCTAACTCAAAGACTCAACAGACACACTCTGGCCAGGGCTCTTCGATCAGCTCACACCCATTGCCCCACCATGCCAAGATTCAACCGCAAAAAAGCTGGTGGATCCACTTGCCGGTTCGGGCTGCCATCTTTTGGAACAACTACCCCCTCCCATTGCGGGTGAACCCTCCTATCACCTGTTCATATCAATAAAGTAGTTGTATTGAGTACCATCAACCTACCCTCTATTCACTTCTGAAACATTAAAGACATTTTCAACCAATCAGCGATGTGTGTGTATCCATTGTGGCACAGTAAAACTTCAAATAATAGTCACAGTAGGGCTTTCAGAAGTGGTGAGCCAGGGAACAGATAAGGTTATAGATATAAACCCCTGTAAAATTCATTAAATGCAAAGGGTTAAAAAACAGACAAAGGTCAATGGTTTCTAATGACAATTAAGAACAACCTAAAAACAATCTAAAACCATAGGTTATAGGTGAATCATTTTAAATCCCTCTGCATCTATGTTTTCCTTTTCTCCTCTCTGCTTTGATGTATCCACTTATTGTGGTCAAGGAAATATGAGGGGCAGTGCACACTGACATGAGCTGTGCTGAAACTCAGGATCAAGATAAACTCAGCAGTCACCAGCACAGGGACAATTGAAATCCTACCTAACAATTATACATCATGCTTTTTTTTATTGTATCAACACGGAATTGAACACATATGTCTGAACATTGGGTAAAAAGGGCTGGTTTCCCCTCAACTATTTGGATTTTTTGAAAATTGGCAAAGTGCCAAGGTTTTGACTAAAGACAGATTTACTGTCTCTGGGTGAAGGCAATGGATTGCTTTTTGTCATTTTATTATCAAAGCAGTTCAGATGTTTGGTTTAGTTTTGCCCCCAAATTATTGAAGCAAGCACACACAATATAATGCTAAGTATAGGGACATACATATAATGTGAAGTAGTTTGTCTTGCCCAGGCAGAGAAGTAGTAAGAAACATCTGGGCCCTCAAGCTGTGCTCCATCTGGCTTCTTCAGGAACCTGGTCTCCGAGTTACTCTGTGGTTTGTGCGTCAGTGTTGTCCTGTGCACCTAGTTATATAGGGTGTAATTCCACCTATTGGGCCCATCCAAACGTCCCTTATTCCCTTGCCAGCCAATCCCAGCCAATCCTTGTCAGTGGGTGTGATTCATTTAATCACTAGTTTTGACCACCTGCCCTTAGTGCTAAGATATTTGCCACATATGAAAAATGGGATTTTGCAATATAGATTATATTGATATTAGCTTCAAGGAACAGTGCCGGGCACCTGCCACCTTTTGTCACCTGTGTTTATTGTCTTCCCTATTGAAAACATTCCTTTATAAAAAAAAACTTGATTTACTACAGTCTGGCCTCATATGCCCCTCTCATTAAAGTGGCATCAAATTAGTATCTGATTCATGAGACTGCAACCTCGGACAAAGCTCTTTTTCTTCCATGCTGTCAGCTTTTCAAGATGTCGGTTTTTGGAAATTCAAGTTAACATGGATTTTATTTTTTAAATAAAACGCATTCAACTAACTGTCCATGCTATACTTTTCTTCAATGTATGCCTTTTGAGAATGTAAATATAATATTATTTAGCTACACTGTGCAATGAATCTCTTCAAAATAACACATTGGGCAAGATTATCAAATAGTGTCTTGGTGCACGTGAATAAATGTGATAATGCATATCCTCACTTAGGTCAAAATGTATAGAAATACATTTTAAACATAACATCGTTTTTCTGGCTATATCAGCACTTCCAAGTGTCCTTTGTAGCTGACACATGTGTGCTTCAATCAGTGGCAAATGCAATTATAACTGGCTTGTGCGTGTTACTTGTGTTCGCAAGTAAGACAAGCAAAACATAATAGGTCTGAACTAGCATATGTGGATATGCATCTCTTTTTGTTTCTTCCTCCAAAACATGTACAATTCAATAGCTATGAAATTGCATAGGTTTCAGGCATCTAGATTGCCTTGGTTTGTTAAGGATTTCAATCACAGTTACATTTATTCAAAATTCACCAAATCCGTTATCCCCTACCTACAGCTGATAAGTGTCCAGTGGCTTTGAAAGCACTTATATGCTGACTGATGGGGAGCTATGTACCTTGTACTTTGGGCAAATTGGCTAGCGGCTAAAGGTAAACAATGCATGGGAGGTGCCAAACATGTTTGGCCTAACATTGTGGTGATTCAGTACATTCCGGAAATGTTTGAATTGGCACGCACAAAGAAACTAAAAATCCATGTGTCCAAATTCATGATTTCACTCAGGGAGAGGAAACCATCTTATGGAAATGGCAAAGAGAGGTTGCAGGGGCGTTGCTAGGGGGGGGGGCTAAGGGGGCTATAGCCCCTGATCCTTTGGTTGTAGCCCCGGATAGAATCCCAGGAGCTACAGCCAAAAGACTAGCTAGCCCCCAGTCCCAACGGTTCCGACATCAGTTTAGCCCCGGGTCTTTTCCAGACCTAGCAACTCCTCTGAGAGGTTGTGTTCTGTACTGGAACACAGGGCTGAATCGCTTTACACAACTGTACCATGTTCTCATATTCAGTTCAGTTATGCAATTCTCAAAGGTCCTCTTGCTTTGGAGTTTCTGTGTTTGCCTATGTGTTGGCCTATGTTAATTGAATGGTACTTTCGAAAGAAGTTGTCTACATCACCAAATTCACAAACACAAGTAATAAATGTGTCATCAGTCTCAAATAAAGTCTCAAATAAAAGACCAGTGGAAGGAACTTCATCAACAAGATAGGAAAACAGGTGATATAGAGAAACAGTAGGTGGCCAGAAGCCATCAAAGCAACAGTCGTATGAAGATAGACAGTCATGTATTTGGCTAATTAAGATTTAGCCCCTAACAAAACTGTGTGATATTGCTACAGGTCCTGCTCAAACTCAGAGCTGTCGTGATCGGGAAAAAAAGTCGACCTCTGCAGATTCCATTAATACAATCTTTTTTTTTTAAATTATTTTAAAGTGCAATTTGGTTAATAAAAACCTTATACACTATAAGCAAAAAAAGATACATACACATTCTTAATTACACAATCTTAAGTAAACAAAGAATACAATACGATAAAAGATTACTTTGATTAACATTTCATCACCTTTTATTAGAAGGTCAATTTAAGTTGAGTTCTAATTATTAAAAAATATTCAGCAATGTAGATTATATCATAAAATACTTTAGAAAGAAATTCATAATGATTCCCTAACAGATGGCTCTTTTCCAAATATAAAAAGCTGCCCCAATGTATTCCTTGATCTCCCCTTCATAAATAGTTGCCCAAAATGTGGCTGATTCAATCATTCTCAGGTTCCTAGCCAGATTTCCATATCCTTTATGGTACCATTCATTTAATTCAGTGCACATCGAAAGAATGTGCCTTTCAGTCTCCACCTCTATTTTGTAATGCCTACATATTCTTTCTGCTTGGTGGATATTTGTCCAAGCACCAATATATTCATTGCATGGAAGGATGTTCATACGTAATTGCATAATGAATCTTCTCATTGCCCTATTACCTGTTTTTAATAAATATTCTCTTGGAGTGGCAGGCTTAAGTCCCTGAAGAGCAAAGTCAGAATATAGTACCTTAGTATAAAGATAGGACTGCTTTTCACATAGGTACCAAATTATTGTTTTTTTTCAACATTTTTAAAAATTATAAAATCATCTACTTTCTCCTTTGTTACATTCAAGCCTAAATCTTCAAAGAAGGACAAAACAGTGTTTTGCAGGCTTAGTATATAAGTATTCTCAATCCTATCCTCACTTCTATGTTTTCCAATAAGATTCAATAGGTTTCCTTCCTACCCCCCCCCCATCCTCATTCTTAAGTACAGTTTGCAACATCCTATTTCCCACAAGGTCATCAGGGAAATAAACCCCAGCTCACATGTATTGCCTCTATTGGTACAGCACTGGGTAATCCTAATACAGGTCTCCATAATTTCCCTTCCTGTTTGTCTAGTTTACTCAGATATTTTTCCTCCACTCTTTCCAAGGCATACAATACACCAGGTATAATACAACTCTTGTATATCTCTAGGAAACCTTCAATAGAGTGTCCTTTACTAGACATGTATTTACGTATGACGTTCCACTTTTTTTTTGAAACTTTGGTTTTATTAGCATTTTCTTAATATAACAAACGGCTCGATGCATGTTCAAAGGATATACATTCGAATGGCCCAATAGCCCCTGCCCCCCCTCCCATCCACCCCCCACCCCAATACATACCCACCCCCCCGAAAACTTATTCAAACATGAACCATAAGTTTGGGAGAGTCCTTGAATGCTCTTTTGTGTCCGGCGCTTGGGAGTAAATGTGGACGTTGACTTCTATGGCTGTAATTCGACCACCGTCCCCCGGGCCGTGGGCGCCCGTTCCATTTTTAGTTCATCCCTAAGCCAATCCCCGTCCGCCCCCGCCAAGACCCCCTACCGGGCATCAGTGAACGTCCCATCCCCAGGTCTGCTGCACCCCATACCAGTTCGCTTGGAATGAGCCAGAGTCATTGTTCATCACTGCCGTTAGTTTGTCCATTAAGAACATATTCTTTACTTTTTTCAGGCAGTCCTCATTTGAGGGGGTCTCTGGGCTCTTCCATTTCTGTGCCAGGGCCACCCTGCCCGCCCTGAGAATTGTTTCCCACATTCTAGGGTACCTGTGTATTTCTGTATCCTCTGGAGGGAGACCCAGCAACATCATCAGAGGGTTCTGGGGGAGCAATTCCTCAGAGACTTCAGCAAACCAACCCCTTACCTTCTCCCAATACACCTGTACTTTTGGGCAGTGCCACCACATGTGGCCCCTCATTCCCACCTGGTCACAGCCCCTTGGGCATTCGGGGGATACCCCTGAGAACATCTTTGACAACTTCACGGGGTCCCTATGCCACCCATGCAGAATCTTAAAATCGTGTTCCATATCTGCTGTGAATAAGTTCCCATGGAATGCTATTTTAAATATCCTTGACCAGGCGTCCTCCGGGATGACCTCTCCTGCTAAATCGATCCAGAATTAGCGGAAACCCCTCCTCTCCACTAGGTTGATAGTGTTCAGGATTTTGTACATCCCGGACACCGCCCCCTTCCTTGAAGTCGCTGTGTCTAGTAGTTTCTCAAAGGGAGTCAGCTGTCTCTTCAATTTCTGGCCCCATGACTGGTCGCAAAGGATACCCTTCAGGCAGAGGTATTTAAATATGGAGAGGGACCCTTGCCTGAGAGCGTCTCTCAATTCCTCATATGTTAGGAATTCCCCTTCCCTGAACATCTGCCCCGCCCACTCCATTCCCGAGTCGGACCAGGCCTGTGCATTGCGCTACCCCCTACTTCCCAGATTGAGGGGGTGTCCCCAGAGTGAGGACATTGGGGACGTCCACGACGTTAGGTATGCAGTCTGGGGGCCCTCCTTCCAGATTGCCCAGAGAACTCCCAATGTTGGGTGGGATTTAAGTCTATTCGGGATGAACCTGCGTGGGGCCCACAAGAGGTCTCGGACTTTAAGAGGGTGGGATTCCATGTCTTACAAATAGGACCAATAGGTTCCCATCCCCTCCCTCATGTGCTCTAGGAGGACACGCAACTGGGCCGCGCGGAAATAAAGTTGGAAATCTGGTAACCCAAACCCTCCCTCCTCTCTCAGTAAGGTCAGGACGGCCTTTGCGGTCCTCGGGGTCCTACCCTGCCATATAAACTCTCGTACCACATTCTGTAGAGTCCTAAAGGTTTGGTCGGGGACGCTGGTTGGGAGAGCAGTGAAGAGATACAGTAAACGCGGCCATACCATGACAGAATCATTGAACCCCATCTCCTGAGGTCTGCGGTGATCGCCGCCATGACTGGGTCGTAGTTGGTAGGGGCTAGTTTTGATAGATCCCTGTTGAGGAGGATGCCCAGATATCAGATAGAGACCTTCCCCACTGTTATCCCGTTGAGCCTGTCCAAGGAGTCTAAGCCCGGGTCCCGTGTTCTCATGGGGAGCAGAACTGATTTAGATGCGTTGATCTTTAACCCTGAGAAACGCCCAAATGCGTCCATCATAGACAGGAGGGGGGGAGCGAGGAGCCGGGTTCCACCAGGTAGGCCAAGATGTCATCCGCGAACAGGGAAAGCTTGAATTCTACTTCGCCTCTCCTAATCCTTGATGCTCTAACTGCTATGGCCAGGGGTTCCATTGTAAGGACATAGATCAAGGGAGAAAACGGGCATCCCTGTCTTGTTCCCTGTGAGAGGGGGAATGGTTCTGACAACCTGCCATTCACTTGTACCCTTGCCCTCGGAGCTCTGTATAGTGCAGCCACCCATTCCCTAATGTGTACCCCAAAGCCCATTTTCTGGAGGAGGAGTTCCATGTATCTCCACTCGACCCTGTCGAATGCCTTTTCCGAGACCAGGGAGAGGACACGTGCGTCGATGTCCGACCCCTGGGTGTAATGGAACAAATCTATGGTTGGATGTTGTCTGAGCCCTGTCTTCCCCTTATGAACCCTACATGGTCCCTGTGGACCAGTTTTGGCAGTATCTCCTCCATCCGCTTCCCAATTACCTTAGCAAGAATCTTTACGTCAATGTTCAACAGAGATATTGGGTGGTAGGAGGAACACTCTGTGGGGTCCTTGCTGTCCTTGGGCAACACTACAATTATGGCCTCCATCATGGAATCCGGGAGAGTCCCGCCTCCAGGACTGCATTAAAGACCTTTACTAAGTGAGGGGCTAGAGTCGAGCAAAACCTTTTATAGAAGTACACTGTAAAGCCGTCCTCGCCCGGGGAAGTGCCCACCTTCATCCCACTGTTCACGTGTTCCACCTCGTCCTCAGATACCGGACCCTCCAACCTCTCTGCCATCTCCCTATTCAAGGCCGGGATTTGTATAGAGTTCAAGAACCCTTCAATCTCAGCCTCACCCCCGTTATATTCAGATGAGTAAAATTTTTCATAGTATCGGCAGAAGGCCTCTCCTATGTGGGACGTGTCATGGCCTATTGACCCCTCTTCGTTCTTCACTGCTTTCACCATTCTACTTCTCTGTACCTCCCTCAGTTTCCAGGCTAGAATCCTGTCCGCCCTGTCCCCCTTTTCATAATACTTTTGCTTAACCAGCTGGAGACTCCTTTCTGTTTTGTGCAGGAGGAGGTCCTTTAACTGGAGCCTATAGCCGTCCAGGGCGGTTACCTGATCGCATTTTAAAGGTTCTGCTGGGGGGTCCCCCGGCTGGAATTGGGCTATTTTCTCTCTCAGAGACTTCTCCTGGGCTTCCCGTTCTCTTGTGTTTTGGGCTCCGTTTTTGATGAGGACTCCCTTAGGGTTGCCTTAAAAGCATCCCATAGGATATGCGGGCCAACCTCCCCTTTGTCATTGAGCTCAAAGAATTCCGTTATGACGTTGAGCACCTCCTGTGCGTGGACCTTGTCCTTCAGCAAGGAGTCGTTACATTTACATCGTCCCCTGCGATCGCTTAGCCATCCCCTTGCTACGTTGATGCGGACCAGGTCGTGGTCCGACCAGGGGACAGGGTCGACCCTCTAGCCAGTGACAAATGGGTGCAGGGTCTCATCCACTAAAATGTAGTCTATTCTAGAAAATGACGTGTGGATGGCTGAATAGTATGTGAAAGAGGGGGATCCCGTCCTGGGGGTCGGGATCGTGTCCACCAGGCCCAATTCCGAGTTAACTCTTTGGAAGTTTCATGCCATGGTCTCGTCTGCTGCCCTGGAGATCTGGGGACCAACGCGTTTCCTATCCTGGGTTGGGTCCAGGACCATGTTGAAGTCCCCCCCCACCACCATCGTGCCTTGGACAAAGAGCTTGAGTCTATCCCTCACCTCTTCCCAGAATTGAGTTTGACCTTCATTCGGACCATATACTACGGCAAGAGTAAGTGGGGCGCCCTGCAGGGACCCACAGAGCAAGTAACGGCCCTCTGGGTCTTTCAGCATGGCCTCCTTTTCGAAGCCAACATTCCTTGCTAATAGAATGGCCACCCCTCTTTTTTTGCCCTTTTGGGATGCACAGAAAACCTCCCCAATTCCTCCCTCCCCACATTTTGGGCTCCTTCTCCCGTGCCCAGTGAGTCTCTTGTAAGAAGAGAAGGTCAAGGTTCGCCCTTCATAATTCCCTACAGACCAGGGACCTCTTTGTGGGGGTGTTCAGACCCCGTACGTCGAGGGAACCCACTCCCAGGGCCAGCAGTCTTTCAGCCATTATCTAAGTTATCTTCTCTCTCGGTCAACATCTTCACTTCACCCCTCCCTGCGTGCTCCCTTAGTTTTGTTATGTGCTCCCCATCTTCCCCCACCACTCCCCCCAGGGTGGGGCTAAAACATGTCTCCAACTGCCCCCCAGTCCCAACCCCTAACTGAACAAAACCAACTTTCGTGCACCCCCCTCCATCCTCTCCGGCGTCCAGGCAATTAGTTCTGCCATCACTGGCTGTTGGCCGAACCACCAGCCTGCCCACCTCGGCCAGGCGTTTTGTGTAGTGCTCATCGCTTTGATCCCCCCCTCCCTCCCTGCTGCATCGTCCCCTCTATGGACCCCTTATACTTGCTGTTCATGGGGATGCTATTAGCGGTAGAACCTCTTAGTCTTCATTCCTCATTCCAAACCTTGACAGGTCGCCCCCGTCCTTAGTCCTCAGAGTTGTTCCGCTCTCCGTCCTTCGCTGGTGACGGAGTATTCATTTTTCTGAATTTCCTCGCGCCAGTTTTCCTTCTCCTGTTTTCCGACGGGCCAGGGCCACTTTGTCTGTCCATCTCCGGCCCCGATGGGCCCCTCCGGGGGATCGAATCCGCTACGTAATCTTGGATGGCTCCCTGTATGTCATCTTCCGTGATCAGAGTTGACCGTTGACCCATATATTCGAAAGCCAGGGAGAAGGGGTAGCTTCATCTGTAGTGCACCCCCTTCTCCCTGAGCAGTTGCGTTAGAGGGCGGCACATTCTGCTTTTGGCTAGTGTGTAGGCGGAGAGATCCTGGTAGATTGAAATCTGGGTATTATTGTAGGTGATCTCCCCGGCCTTCCTGGCCTCCTCCAGCACTTTTGTTTTTTTTTCGAATAGTATTGGAACCGGACCAAAATTGATCAGAGGCCCCCTGCTCTACCCCCTGCCCTGTGCACCCTATAGAATGTGAGTTCCGTTGTCATCTCTTCTGCAAATAGGAGGGTGATGATGTCTCTCACTGCTTGGGTGATGTCTCTCTCCGTTTCTCCTTCCAATTCGGGTACCCCAAAAATTCTGAGGTTGTTCCCCCTTTCCCTGTTTTCAAAGTCATCCATCTGCCTGGCCCGTTCCTCGTCCCTCTTTTTTTTTTTTATTGTTCTTGGTTAATCAAATAACCTTTAAAACTTAATCAAAACACATATTTCGCTAATTTCATTAAATAAAAACACATTTACAGTTATGTAAGCATTAGTATCAACAACATTTTTTTTTTCAATTCATCTCTCTATAACTTCTTACAGATAAATAACATATACATTATATATAAAACAAAATCATTTAGTCATCTTAGAGCTAATACATCATGTAGAGTATAGACCCTTGGGGACATCTACTATCATAATTACCAAGACAGAGCACATCCCAGCTGCAGGTGTGTATTAGATTTAAATTTACAATCTTATTGTGCATCCGTTATGGTCAGATTTTCAATAAATGCTTGTTGATTACCTCTAGACATTTGATTAACCTTACAATCAAACCAGTGCTCTTACCCCACATACTTCTATTCCATAACAGCATTCTGGCCTCATATGTCCCAGATTACCAATATTTTCCAAATTCATGCATTCTAAGTGCTTCAAATTTTGAGCAAAAGATTACTAGGTGTTTTAAAGACTCCTCAGTGTTATTAATACCACAAAACCGACTCTGAACCACTTTTGCCAAGAGTTTTGATTTGTGTGTTGGCCAATGCTTGGTACGTTCGAATGTGGGGAATTGGTTGAGCCTAAATCAAATGTACAAATTTCTTTCTTTTAGACCCGGAAAATTTAGGATATAGCTCGGTAAATCACCCATTTTCCTTCTGAATAAAGCGTATTCATAATACGATTTGTAGTTTCCTATCCTATCAGACTCTATGCACCAGAAAAAACATTGACATTTTCTTTTGTTGGAAGGAAGACATGCTATAAGCTCAGCCTTGGTAACATTGATGAGATCTAGAATCGTGCCCATTTTCTCGACATATTCATTAAGAGCCTTGGAGGATCTAGCAGCTATCATAATTGATAAATCTTCGTACAAAGAATTTTTCGGAGGAGATAGCATTTTGGTGTAATTATTAAGTAATCTCCAATTTCTCTTTACTGATAAAGGTAATAGGCCAAATTTGTGCAGGATAATATCATTGAGGACAGATCAAGCTAGCAACCCCAATGTTTTTTTTCCAGATTTTACCTTGCAGTATGTCGAGAAAATCATCGATCTCAGATGTACAGATATCAAGACTATAAAGAATAATTGGTTCAATTTTTAATAAGTAAAACTGAACCAGCGGAATCAGAGAAAGGTTGCAATATTTTTTATGAATGAGACCCATCTGCGACATGAGTGGTCTGCATTTTTCTTCTAGCACATCCTTCCACCATTTTATAGAATATTGGTCTGTGAGGCAATAACCTAAATACCTTTTTTCCATTACCTCTTGTAGATTAACTAAACCAATAGACCAGTTAAATGTTTTGGTCCTCAATTTCCCATCTATGAAGATAATGATCTGTGATTTAGATTCATTTATCTTCAAATTATTAGATTGGGCATATTCAAAGGTACTGGTAAGTTTATTCTGGAGGCCAAAGGGAGTTCTATCAATCAGGAGTATGTCATCAGCGAAACTGATCGCATTCATTTTTACATGATTAAGTCTAGCTGGATATTTAATTATGTCTCTCCAATTCCACTCTAAATCAATGAGATATAAATTAAACAAAACGGCTGCAAATGAACAGCCCTGTTTGAGCCCAATTGCAGTAGTGATCGGATCAGAGAGGGTACCCCTGCTGTTGACTCGGACCCTATAATTCGTCTGACTATGAAGGAGTGCTATAAGTGCAGTGAGATGGATTGGGATACCCAGAAGAGTCATTTTACTCCAAAGTGTTTCTCTGATAGCAGTGTCAAATGCTGCACACAGGTCTAATGCCGCCATGTAGGTTTCCCCTGTGTGTTCCTCCTTAGTCTGACGCTGTAAGAGAAATACAATAGTAGCACTGAGTGAAAACCCCATAGATTTTCTAAAACCAATTTGGAATTTGGGCAAAATGTCATTTTCAGCTAGAAATTTCTGTAGGTCAAAGAGGACTAGCTCTGTAAAAACCTTATATGAGGCATCAGTAAGCGCAATTGGCCTATAGTTGTTAGGTTCCATGGTACTACCCTTTTTATTAGTAGGCACAATAATTGCTGATCCCCAAGAGATGGGAATCTGTTTAGTTATAAAGATATTGTCAAATTTGTTTTTCAGAATTATAGACCATAGATAAGGATCCATCTTAATCAAACATGGAGGGAGCCCATCCGGCCCTGCTGCTTTTGAATCTTTTAATCTTGCGATAGCCAGGATTATGTCATCAATCGACCAAGGACAGCACTCAAGAATAAATTCAGAGTAATCTTTCAAACCATCTTTTTTATGAGCCAAAGGTAATTCAGATTTAGCTTTAAGGAATTTTTCCCAGGTGGCAGCCAAAATGGGTGGATCCTGCATAATCTGTTTAGGACTAGTGATAGTTCTTAACAATGTCCAAATATTGTGTGTATCATTTTTAAGGATATTATGCATCATGCACTGATTATCTTTTAGTGCAGTTGCATATTTTAGTTCCTTCATGCGATTTTTATGTTTTAAAATAATACGTTTTTTTTCATACTTATACATTTCCACATTTAGCTCAATTTTTGCCAACTGTCATAGTTTTAAATTTTTCATTATTTTAAGCTGGTGAATGTGCAAGTTAAATGCGTGCTTGTGCTGAATCGCAGTATGGTCCGAACAGGCACGCACAGATATAGTTTGGACATGGTTATTAATGCAGGTATGCAATTCTTGTTCCATCTCTGTGTTAGCTCCAATATGGAAGTGGGTATATCTTCTGAAGACTGGATCTTCTCTGATCATAGTAATACGTTTTTTACAGGTCGGAGGATTCCATTTTACAGTTCTACCTGGGCTATCCATCTCAACAAGTTTGAGCACGGTATCAGAACGATAACACCAGTATGAGATTCCCATTTCCATAGTGATTGCAGCCTGATCACTACATCCCATATTGATGATGTTTACTTTCTCACACCATGACACCAATGAAGAAGAGATAAAAAAGTGATCAATGTATGACTTCATTTTACCTCGTTTCCAGGTGCTAGGCTTGTTCGTATCCAAAGGGGGTACCAATTGCATGTCCCAACCTAATAAGAAATTGACCCACTTTAATCCATATTTTATGGAGGGCAGAGTTTTAGTGTTGCTTATGTCAACAATTTCCGGATTCGGAATAAAGCAGGATGAATTGAGGTCCCCCCAAATAACACACCAACATTATTATTTCTTACAAAGATTCCTTCAAGTATAATGTCAAGCGTATTTTCCATAACTTTCCAACCCATTATTGACCTGTTCCAATAAATACATATGATTACAATTTTGGTATCAGTGGAAAGATAGGGATTTAATTGTAGGGCCAGCAGAGCAGTATCTCTGTGAATAATTTCCACTTTGAATCTACATGTATTCTTCACAAGTACTGCTATGCCCCCCGAGGGTCGTCCCTTTAGACCTTTGGATGCTGGGTGTACAAAGCATTCATATCCTGCCACATCAAAAACTTCAGTGTGCATAGTTTCCTGAAGCATAATAATTTCTGGCAAGTCGTTAAACTCATTCTTGTTGACCCATCTTAAAAAAATTGCCAGGCCACAGCTATTCCATGACATGATTCGCAAATGATTATCTGTGTGCTAGCATTCCCCTTTACCCTTGGATGGCCGTGTATTGTTACATTGAACAGCAGTAGTAATCTGGTTAAGTGATGCTGCCAAGGTACGGATTTGCTTTATAGTTTTTTCATTAAGGTTGGACAGTGGGCCAGATTATATTAGCACATTGTTCTCGCCCTCCTTATTGAGTGGTGTTACAAGGAAGGTCTCGGCATCTCTCTCACACTGAAATAAGAATGGTTCTAAACCGATTACTGCAAAGTTCTCTCTTTGTTCCCAAACCATCCTAGCAATAATTGTTGATTGGAAGCCACAAATCATACGGTGATTGTAGTTGGTGGCTAACCGTATCCATTCTATATCATCAGAGCGTAAAGTTCTTAGTGATGGAATTGCCTAAAATGCTTTTAAAATAAACGTTCTGTTCAAACGTATTCTTCCATTAATCGCCACATTACTCTCCCACCCCATTATAATTGGCATTCCCGGTGCCAAATTTCCTAAGAACATTTGTTTCTCTGTAATTGTTTCTTTTTTATGTCCGATGTTACTCTTTATGTTTGAAATAGTTGGGATTTGTGGCTCTATGGAGATTTTTTCGTTGTGGATACCAACGAAGGGAGTATTTTGGTTTGAACACGTGGATTGGAGATCAGCTGTCTGAGGAACTTCATCCTCGTTCTCACTATCTGCATGCTGTGCCTCCTTAGTTGTTTTGTCACGCGCGCTATGTTCAGCTAGCTTTTCTTCATGTGGATGTGCGCTATCTAGCCCATGACCCTCCACCTTTATCGACTTAGTACCTTTATGGGCATTAGTCTTTTTATTTGTCATTTTGTAGAACTGCGAGAGTGCCATTTGTGCCCCATGGAGGGCCCATGCTAGTGAGAGAAGTACACCTTTTTTCTTTGGGTTGAAACTTGCTTTCGTCTGGCTCAGTTAATACATCTTGATTGTCTGATGTCATCATATGTTTCAACTTCTTTACACATTTTATTGGCATCTTGGAGGTGTTTGCAGCCTCATCATGTAGCATGGCCAGATGTTTTTTTGATTTGTCATTAAGTTGATGAAGATCGAAACCATTTCCATTGTTTTGGCTACCAAGAGCTTCATTTAACTGAGCATCAGATTCAGCCATCATATTTTTCTTTTTTTTAATGCAATAATCATTTTTTTATTGCGCACATTTCTTTTTTGTGCTCTAGCAATAGTTATTTTTTTCTCTACGGGTTAATACAACCTTCTCTTTTATCATTTGCTCATCCGGAGGAGGAGGGTCAAACGCTTCTCCCAGTTCTTGCATGTCTCCTTCTGAGAGGTCAATTAAATCAAGCAGTGCTGAAGGACTATCTGCTCCTTGCTCAGTAGGGGTGGGAGCTTGTTTCGATGCAGTCGGTGTTTCTACATTTTCCCCTTGCCCTTTAGTAATGACCAGTTTGATTTCCATAATGTCAGTTTTAATTTGCTCAATTATGGATTCAAGATTTACCTCACCTCCCCCATAATTGGGTCTAGGCTCGGGAGATAGTGTTTTATTGTTAAGTTCTGGCATGGCTGCCATTTCTGCAAAGGATTCCATATTAACATCGACCATTCTGAGGTCAGCTGGAGTTTGCGTGCTCTCGTTGACTAACTTGGTAGTTTTCTTGTGCTCACCCACCAAAGCGGATACCGCTTGGCAAGTAAATAACATTCCCTCAATTTTATTCATCTTGCATAAAACTCAGTCATAGAATTTTTTACATTCCCTAGCTCAAGGTGCGTCAACTCATGGCCCTTATCAAGAAGATCCAGAATCCTGGATAATACTGGGAAATCCATACCAAATTTTACCATATCTTTGTGGCGACAAACGTTCTCTTCAACATTGTCACTAACCTCGTGCGTCCTCCCCCCCAGGAAGCAACCCTGTTGTCAAGTCAAACATGTCAATTTGTTCCCTAGTATTTATTGGGGATTTACACTGGCCCAGCGGCATTTTCCCATTACAATGCTGTTGCTTTAACTGGGCCTGTTCCTTCTGCCATTCGTTTTTCCAAAACTGAGCATCATTAGTATCTCATTTAAAGGTGTATGTTTCCTGTTTGTGTCGTGGTAGAAGACTGAACATGTGCACATCCTTCCTGCCATATAGTTGTTTAGACACTGGTGTAGAGGGTCCTAAGGAGAATCTCATTCTTTTGTTTACTTCTTCAATGGCAGGACCAAGAATTGAGCAGTCATTCAGGCCAACGTTTGTGACGTGGGTATTTGTGTTATTACATTTTTTACCTCTCCCCCGCCCCATTTCCTCTGTCATGGATTTAATGGCCATGTCCATTAGTGTAATATCATTGACTTCTTTTACATTGAACTTGATGGGGGATGATTGTTTGAGTTTAGTATGCATACTATCCTCGTCCACGTCTACTACGTCAACTTGTTCAGTAACAACATCACTAATGTGTGATACAGAAAATATACTTAATTCATTACATTCAAAGTTTACATTTGCACCATGTGTGTTAGATTGCCCCGCCATCTCTTCTGTGGACGACATAATATTCAACCTTTCTTCACTTAGCGTGATGGGACTTTGTACTTTGTTCAACTTTCTACCAATTCTTAGGCCATTGACCATAGTGGCGTACCGCTTCTATACTGACCTCTATTTAATGCTAAGCATTCGATCTTCTCCACAGCAAGCGGGGAAAGGACAGTAGGATGTACTCAAAAATATAATTTGCGGTCGAGTAGAGCGCAGAGCCCTGCAATCTCCTCTGACCTCCTGTCTCTCTCGTTGGCAACTGGCAAACTGCTGTATACCAACCACGCACACCCTCACTCAGTGAGGTCTTTAACTACAGCACTATGGCTCGCACTAAGTGACGGTATTTACACACATAGAATGGAGTTTGAAAAGATGATTATAATAAAACTCCGTCACCTGCAAGCCTGCGAACCGTCGAACAGTCAAACAGTGCACTTCCGGTGCACTTCCTGGATGCGCGTGCACCCGGCTTATGACTGTTCTGACGGTATTCAGAGGGCGGATCCTGGGTGCAGGCAGGCCAGCTCACACAACCAATCACAGCAAGCCTAACCAAGAGAAGAAAGAGGAATTTCAAAAAGGCGCAATTGCGCAATGCATTAGCCAGTGCAGCAAGCCTCAACCCAGTGCAGCAAGTTAAAGGCAGCAAGTGGCTAGATAGTTCCCACAATTGCTCGTTACCAACAATGATCACTTAGTCCATGTTACGCTGCATGCGCCTTGCAAGCTTCACCTTGCCGACTAGTCACGGCGCCGCTTCTCAAAAAGTTCCAAGTCCGAAGCGAAGCACAGACTGCAGAAAACACAGCCGGGCCAACAGTCAAACAGTGCACTTCCGGTGAACTTCCTGGATTTGCACGCTGGATGTGCGTGCACCCGGCTTATGACTGTTCTGATGGTATTCAGAGGGCGGATCCTGGGTGGAGGCAGGCCAGCTCACACAACTAATCACAGCAAGCCTTGCCGACTAGTCACGGCGCCGCTTCTCAAAAAGTTCCAAGTCCGAAGCAAAGCACAGACCGCAGAAAACAGAGCCGGGCCAACAGTCAAACAGTGCACTTCCGGTGCACTTCCTGGATGCGCCTCGTCGCTCTTCTCCAGGGCAGCCAGCCTCATGCCAGCCTCATGTCTATTTGTATTTCTTGGTCCGCCGATGTTGATTGGTCGGTCTCCACCTGTAACAGCCTGTCCTCAACCTTGTCCACTCTTTGGTCCATTTTTTAAATTTCTGGGCGATGTCAGAGCGCATGTCCTTGATTTCCTGATTTCCTGCAGAATTGAGGCAAAACCCCTTTCCATTGCTGCTGTGGAAGGTGCCGGGGCCTCCGACTGGGCCATTTCTCCATTGAGGCTCGTACCTGTGTTGCTACTTGCTGCCTCCTGGAAGTGAAATTCCTTCAATGTTTCCTGCCAGTTCATCTGGTCACCCCCTGTGCCTCGCCGCCGAGACCTCTGTGGCCCCGGCGGAGACCGAGGAACCCCTCTCGGGTCGGCCGGTGATCTCCTTCCTGGGGTTCCCAGAGGGGGCTTGTGAAAAGGTGGGGAACCGGGATAAGGCCCTCCACCACCTGACTGTGGTATGCCTATGCTGCTACAGGGGGGTCGTTATTGGGTGGGCACACGCCCCACCGTCACCAGGCGGGGACCTCTCACCCAGTCCAGCTTCGCCGTGGCAGTCGGAAATTCCTTTTGGCCTCCTCGTTGTGGTCGATGTGGGCAGCTGAGTCCGTATGACCAGGTCTGGAGGGCCCTTCCCGTGGGGCAGGGGGGCAGGGCACCGTGGTCCCTGCCCACGGCTAATGACAACCGTCTGCACTTTGGCCCCCGTGGGGGGGGAAGAGGGGTCATCTCCGGGCGGGCACACGCCCCACCAACACCGGGCGGGGGCCTCGCACCCGGATTCCCCCCGAGACTCTCAGTGCTTTCTCTGTGGCCCCAGGGGGGGACAGAATATTCAGCTGTGGCCGTGGGCACTGGCCCCAGTGGTACTCACTTTGGGCGAATGGCCCGGCAGCGCTGTATCGCCTGGGCAATCTTTATTGGGCCCCTGTGGCCAGCCCCGGGGAAGCTCACGGAGGGCCTCCACGCCCAGGCCCGCCCTGCTTTATCACTCCGTCTCGGCAGGCTCCGGGGGACGTTGGGCTCCGGCTCCTCTACCCCAGTCCCCCGGGTGCCGGCCTCCAGTCAGCATGTCTCCGCTGCCCGCCGAATCGGGCCTCTGGCGTGTTGTGCTCCAGGGGGGACCCTGCAGGAGTAGGGGGTTGATCGGGGGGAGGGAGCGGCTCGTCCACTGCTTCCACGCGGCCTCAAAGGGACACCACTCCTCCCTCCGGTGCCACAGCTGCCGGGGCCTCGCTTTGCTTGTCCACCCGGAAACCTTGGATCCCGTTCTCGGGCTCCCCTGGGTTCCCGAGCGTTGCTCTTTCGTGCATGGGGTGCACGGGGGTGTCACCCCGCCAATCCGTCGAGTTGGGAAAGCCTGGGGGAGTTCGGGGGGGCTCAATCCCATGTAACTGCCAGGCTTCGGTGGGAGCAGTACCCTCAGGCAGCCATTGCCTGTGCGCCCCCTGGTGGCCTCCCGTTACACTTTTTTAATATTTTGGTTTCCACCATTTCCTGGAAGAAGTTTATACTAGGATTACTTAAAATTGGTATCCTCAAATATGGGTAAGCCTCTACAACCTCCAAAATTACGGAGCTTATATACCATCTAGAGGCCAATTTTCATTTCTCTTTCTTGGTTTCTCCAAATATCATGATCTTAGTCTTGTTAATATTGATATTTAATTATTCCCTCTGAGTAAAGGTACAGTTCGTCCAGCAACCTTTGTAAACCCCCTGGGGTTTTATCCATCAAGATGGTATCATCTGCACACATTAGGCCACATATAGCTTTACCTCCCACTTTGGGAGGAAAGCTATTTATAGTAATGAATCTATCCCACCGGTCCGATACATACAGATTATATAGATCTGGCAACACATTGCTGCTTAAGGCCAGTGCTTGTTCTAATCACTGAGATATCATCCCCTCTTTACCCAGGCAAATAGAGACTGTTGTATCCCTATACATTTCTTTTAAGAAGTGTAGATTTCTTGGACATATTTTTTCCCACATACTTTTTCCCACAGTAAATCCCTAATGACAAAATCGAATGATTTCGAATAGTCAATAAAGGACACATAGACAGGCTGATTCATGGAATAATTAGCGCGGCGCAAGTGGGCAAAAACGTGCGAATCGCAGTGGAATAGCGAAAATCGCAGTGCAAGTGCGAAAATCGCACGAAAAGCAGCGCACGTCGATTCATGGAAGTCCGTGCGCGAGAAAACCAGCGGATGTGAGATAAAAAAGTGCGCGGCGCACATTGGCGCACAGGCCATCTAACAGCGTGCGCCAGGCCACAGCGAGAATCGCACAGGCCACAGCGAAATTCGCACATAGCGCGGCGCACGCAACAAAAGTAGGCGGAACACGGGCGTAACACTCGGAATGGGGAACAACTTGCCAAAACGTGGGCGTCACGGGGGAAGTACAGGGCACAAGTGCACGGAACGCCCAAACGCTCGCCTACAACACGTATTCATGGAATAGAATAGGGGAAAAAAGCGCACGCTCAAACCAGCGCACAGGCACAAACACGACCGCCACAAGAAAGCAGGCGGTAGCGTCTCTGCGGCTGTAAGAAATGTGCGCCAAAAGGTGCGCCAACAAATAGCACCTATATACTGCCATGATGAATGTCCTATACTGTGGCCCTCCAGGAAAAATGACGTGCAAAGGGGTACCCACAAACGGTGCGCGGGAAGTATCACACGCGATTTCAGCAGGGTACGTGTATCACAGGGGTTCGCGTGAAGTTATTCACGCGATCGGGCCTGGGGGAGCGGGCTACGTGTATTTCAGGGGTTCGCGTGAAGTTTTTCACGCGATCGGGCCTGGGGGAGCGGGCTACGTGTATTTCAGGGGTTCGCGTGAAGTTTTTCACGCGATCGGGCCTGGGGGAGCGGGCTACGTGTATTTCAGGGGTTCGCGTGAAGTTTCTCACGCGATCGGGCCTGGGGGAGCGTGCTACTTGTATTTCAGGGGTTTGCGTGAAGATTCTCACGCGATCGGGCCTGGGGGAGCGTGCTACGTGTATTTCAGGGGTTTGCGTGAAGTTTCTCACGCGATCGGGCCTGGGTGAGCGTGCTACGTGTATTTCAGGGCGTCGCGTGAAGTTTCTCATGCGATCGGGCCTGGGGGAGCAGGCTACGTGTATTTCAGGGGTTCGCGTGAAGTTTCTCACGCGATCGGGCATGGGGGAGCGGGCTACGTGTATTCCAGGGGTGCGTGAGAAGTTCCACACGCGAATAGCCTGGGCGCGTGTATTCCAGGGGTGCGCGGGAAGTACCACACGCGAATAGCCTGGACGCATGTATTTCAGGGGTGCGCGGGAAGTTTTACACGCGAATAGCCTGGGCGCGTGTATTTCAGGGGTGCGGGGGAAGTTTTACACGTGAATAGCCTGGGCGCGTGTATTTCAGGGGTGCGCGGGAAGTTCCACACGCGAATAGCCTGGGCGCGTGTATTTCAGGGGTGCGCGGGAAGTTCCACACGCGAATAGCCTGGGCGCGTGTATTTCAGGGGTGCGCGGGATGTTCCACACGCGAACAGCCTGGGCGCGTGTATTTCAGGGGTGCGCGGGAAGTTTTACACGCGAATAGCCTGGGCGCGTGTATTTCAGGGGTGCGCGGGAAGTTCCACACACGAATAGCCTGGGCGCGTGTATTTCAGGGGTGCGCGGGAAGTTTTACACGCGAATAGCCTGGGCGCGTGTATTTCAGGGGTGCGCGGGAAGTTCCACACACGAATAGCCTGGGCGCGTGTATTTCAGGGGTGCGCGGGAAGTTTTACACGCGAATAGCCTGGGCGCGTGTATTTCAGGGGTGCGCGGGAAGTTCCACACACGAATAGCCTGGACGCGTGTATTTCAGGGGTGCGCGGGAAGTTTTACACGCGAATAGCCTGGGCGCGTATATTTCAGGGGTGCACGGGAAGATCCACACGCGAATAGCCTGGGCGCGTGTATTTCAGGGGTGCGCGGGAAGTTTTACACGCGATTTCAGCAGGGTACGTGTATTTCAGGGGTGCCGGGGAGTCCCACATGTGATTTGACAGTGTGGGTCCTCCCAGGTGTTCCCTGTACACCCTCCACGGCCCCTGCAGGCAGCCCACACCACAGGGGACTACCCTGCATCCCTGGTCATGTCCCGCAGGCAGCCCACCCAACATGGGCATGCCCCCCAGCAAAGGCACATGTCTCCTTGAACTAATGAACACCAACTCATGTCCCCCACCAACCCCACCCCCCCAGCACTGTGGGGCACCTGCCAGCAGGCCCCCACCCATGTCCAACTCATGTCCCCCACCACCCCCACCCCCCAGCACTGTGGGGCACCTGCCAGCAGGCCCCCACCCATGTCCAACTCATGTCCCCCACCACCCCCACCCCCCAGCACTGTGGGGCACCTGCCAGCAGGCCCCCACCCATGTCCAACTCATGTCCCCCACCACCCCCACCCCCCAGCACTGTGGGGCACCTGCCAGCAGGCCCCCACCCATGTCCAACTCATGTCCCCCACCACCCCCACCCCCCAGCACTGTGGGGCACCTGCCAGCAGGCCCCCACCCATGTCCAACTCATGTCCCCCACCACCCCCACCCCCCAGCACTGTGGGGCACCTGCCAGCAGGCCCCCACCCATGTCCAACTCATGTCCCCCACCACCCCCACCCCCCAGCAGTGCAGGGGCAGCCTCCACCAGGCCCCCACTCATGTCTCCCACCACCCCCACCCCCCAGCCACCAGGGTCACCCTCCACCAGGCCCCCACTCATGGCACCCACCACCCCCACCCCCCAGCCACCAGGGTCACCCTCCACCAGGCCCCCACTCATGTCTCCCACCACCCACACACCCCAGCAGTGCAGGGGCAGCCTCCACCAGGCCCCCACTCATGTCTACCACCACCCCCACCCCCCAGCCACCAGGGTCACCCTCCACCAGGCCCCCACTCATGTCTCCCACCACCCCCACACCCCAGCAGTGCAGGGGCAGCCTCCACCAGGCCCCCACTCATGTCTCCCACCACCCCACCCCCCAGCCACCAGGGTCACCCTCCACCAGGCCCCCACTCATGTCTCCCACCACCCCCACCCCCCAGCCACCAGGGTCACCCTCCACCAGGCCCCCACTCATGTCTCCCACCACCCCCACCCCCCAGCAGTGCAGGGGCAGCCTCCACCAGGCCCCCATTCATGTCTCCCACCACCCCCACCCCCCTGCCACCATGGGCAGCCCCCACCAGGTCCTCACAATCCCCAATCATGTGCGTAATGGTCAGCCTCCACAGCCAAAAAGCCCTACCAACTAACCCATTCACCCACATGGAAATGGAAATCACATGTTACACCCCCAATGTTCATCAAGCTAATGAACCCATGTCCGTCACACACAATGGTTGCAATTGAATGGGAAAACACACAACATGACATGCATGAAACCAATGAGATGATACCACACAGTGAAGTATGCAAACAAAATTGTATTTGAAAAAATTAAAGAATGCTAAAGAAAGAAAACTAACTACAATGTGAATGTGAGAAAAAAGAGCTGCATGTCCGTATAAAAACACAAAACTGCAAATCAGAAAAAAAAAAAAATTATGTCCAAAGTCAAATGTAAAAAAATCTCCATGCAAAAAATAAATATGTACAAAACTAACAAGGGTCCATGAGCCCAACTGAACAAAGGAAACCTACTAAAAAACCTACCTAAAAATCAACTATATACAAAAAGTGGAGCAGTGTCCGTCGACTCCAAATCATAATAAGAAAGAAAGGAAACATAAAACTAAAGAACTATATACAAAGGCGGCGGGCAAGTCCAGCGGCTCACTCCGTGGTGTCCCGGGCCAGGGCATCATCGAACTCCTGTTCGATGTCCCGGAGGCGGTCCAGTTCCATGGCCCCGAGGGTCCGCAGGGACGACGCCGTGTCCTCCTCCAACCCCCTGCGGATTTCCTCGAGGCACTCGGCCCGCCTCAGGGACCTCCGCATGGAGTTTTCCGCCCTAACCAATGTGAGCCGCGCCTCTTCCGCCCGCCGCCGCTCCGCACCTAAGGCGTGGCCCAACCGCTGCCACACGGAAGACACTCTCTGTCCTGGGTCCCCCTGCCCTCCGGCCGATGCCTGCCCCTCCGATGTCGAAAGCCCCGAGCCTTCATGTCTCCCACCATGTTGCTGCTGCTGCTGCTCTGCCTCTGCCCGTGCACTGCCTCCTGCTGCCTGCACATCCTCCGCCGGCTGGGGTGCAGTTGTTGATGTGGCCACCCCTGCTGGACCTCCGACTCCCGACTGTGGCAGGGATGCCTCCTACACCAGCCTGGCAGCACCGTCAGAGGCAGCTCCACAGGGCACCCAGGTGACTGATGGGTGGGAAGATGGCACAGAGGCCGACTGGCGCGTAGGGGGTCCAGTTGAGGAGGGGGTCGGAGCAAGCCCCATCAGATGGAGGAATCCGGCCTGGGTGACCTGTCCCAGCAGGCTGACGTGGTCAACGAGCCATTCGAGATGACGTGCAGTCTCTCCATGAAAAGACTGCAGGTCACCTCGCATGGCCCGTTGACGCAACGCCACACCAGCCAGGACAGGCTCAACCCGGACCTGGATGGCCACGTCCGCAGGCAGAGGAAGGCCAGTTGACGTCAGCTCATCCCCTGCCTGAAAAGGGGTCTGGACGTAGGCATCCCTGCTGGTGCAAGATGATGCAGGGACAGGATCGGGGACAGGATTGCACACAGGCACCTCCGCGGCCGCCTGTGCTGCCTCCTGTCCCTGGTCCTGCACTGCACCACTAGCACCAGTGGGATCCCCACCTCCAGACCCCGTCTCTGGTGCTTGCACGGCCCCCTCCTCCACCAAACCCCCCACCAACCTGGATGACTCCGTGTCATCTTCCCCTGTTGGGCCCTGTGGGGTCCAGCTGCCCCTTCTGCTGCCGAGGAGTCCAACTGCAACCTCCGCCTCTTGGACCTCCTCCCGGCAGCTGCGGCCTGGGACGCGGCACCGGACTCCTCACTCCCCGACGAGATGACAACACGGGAGGGGAGCCGGGCCTTGCGTCTCCGGCTGGCGGTCGGATCCCCGCCGCTGTGCTCCACAGCACCTTCTCCGCCCTCTTCATCAGTTGATGCTGCAGACAGGGAGAAACAAAACACAGGCATCAGGGCACTGTACAATGGAGACATACACACATGACAGTTGCACATGAGTGGCATTGGCAAACCTCAGACATGTCATCACAATCCCCAACACACATGTCATTGCAACTCACACATATGAGCCATACCACAGCCATATCGCAACTGCCACCACCATCCCTACACATACACAGCATCAGCAGCCAAAGGGGAGCCAGACATCACATGCAACACAGGAAGTGCACCACACATGTACACACAGCACCACACTTGCATGCATGTCTACACCTCTGCCAAGTGTCGCACTGTTCAGACGGGCATCCATGTCACATCTGCCAATCAGGCTTCCACATACCGCTGTCACATGCATCCATGTTGCATCACTGTTGCACCCTTGACAAATACACACACATGCACATGTACACAGTGCTCATACATGCAGCCGAAAACAACATACATGCCTGACATCACGGACATGTCTACTTACATACACATTCATCCAAACATGTGTGCACGCACAACTGCATTTGCCATGCAAGCCCACACACACAAGCCATGTCTCACACATTACAGCCCTTGCATGTGTCAGACCCACGGCCCTTTACACCCCCACCCATACTCGACCCCATACAAACAGATGTGCAACCGGCACAATGCCGAATAATCACCACACGCACTGCTCACAATCAAGATGCATGTACACTCAGCACTCGACTTCAGACGGGTCTGCTTCTCTAGGACCTGGACGTGGAGCGCTGGGGATATGCGTTCCAGGACCCCCATCTGTTCTTCTGACAAGTGGCCCCGGCGCCCCTTGGCATCCGCTGCTTTCAAGAGGCGCCGGGCCTTGTTCAGGGTCCTGGACCTGAAGTCCTCCCAGCGCTTCCTGACATGTTGTAAGTCCCGGACTGCCACCCCCTCCGCGTTGATGGCAGTCACGATGTCAGTCCAGATCCGAGTCCATCCTTCCTTGTCGCCGCGGGAACTTCCGAAGAGGGCATCATACTGCCCCAGGACTTGCTCCACCAGGACACCAACTTCGGTGGCACTGAAGCTGGTGCCCCTCTGCCTCTCTGGCCGGGGGTTACCAGTGGTCACAGATGGTGTTTGCCCCGACATGACAACCCCAGAGGCAGGAGTGGGTGGGCAACTGGGTCCTGGGGCTGGGCTGTGGAGTGATGGAATTCCAGTCGGGAGTCTTCGGTTCCAGCAGGGGTGGTCACAGCAACAGCACCCCTGGCTGATGTGCAGGCAGCAAATGGCAGTGCACGTGGGCAGCAGGCAGTCAGGCAGCAGCAGATGGCAGGTGGGAGCGTGCTCGGGGCTCTGGGGGGCAGTAGTTCGGCCTTCTGGGCAGGAGCGTGGTCTTCCGTGTGCTTACGCGTGGCCAGCTTGGTACGGAGTGATTTGGCACGTGAAAATCCTGCACGTCAGCGTGAAAACCGAGGAAAGGCCCTTAGCGCGTAAGTGCGTCAGCACGCATACGCGAATCTATTGGACCAAAGGCCCTCAGCGCATAAGCGCGTCTGTGACGTGAGCCGCACGGGTGTTTCCCACACAGCACGTGATGACAGAGCACACGTGGAAAGACTGCACGTCAGAGTGTCATCGCGTGTAATTGGACAGCACAGCAGAGTCTCATTGCGTGTAATTGGACAGCACGTCAGGGTGTCATCGCGTGTAATTGGACAAAAGTGCGCGTACACGCGATTGGCCTATGTACGTGTATATCAGGTGTGCGCGGACACTTACACACGCAAGTACGTCAGCGCACCTGTATCCCGGTGTGCGCGGGAATTTCCACACGCTATTGGACTGGGTACTGGATTTCAGGGGTGCGCGGGTCACACGCTCGCTTACAACACGCGTGACGCATTAATTTGCGCGCTAAAAAAATAACATAGCTCAGACCCAGGATGAACATACCGTTCCTAGCAGCAGTGGGCGTGGTCTACCAAAGGAGGAGGAGGAGGAGGATAGTCAGGGCCAGAATATTCACACCCAGAACCAGCCTTTTCGGGATGCCTGATGACCAGGTGCATGGGAGGTACAGGTTTCCACCACACATCATACTGGACCTGGTGAGTGAGTGGGAGGATGACCTCACATCACCCACCCTGTGCTCCCAAGCACTCAGCCCCCTGGAGAAGGTCCTCAATGTACTGCACTTCTTAGCCACTGGATCATTTCAGCGGACAAGTGCCATTGTGGGTGGTGTATCACAGGCCACCCAGTCACGCTGCCTACACCAGGTCTTGAACATCATCACTGCACGCCCATCAGTCCGCAGGCACATATACCTGGCCAGAACCCCTGCAGAAAGGCATGCTGCCGCCCTGGATTTCTACACTGTGGCACGATTCCCCAAAGTGCTAGGTGCCATCGACTGCACCCATGTGGCTCTACGTCCCCCCAGGGCATCTGAGCACATCTATAGGAACCGCAAGCACTGGCATTCTATCAACGTGCAGGTAGTATGTAATGCCAAGGGAATCATCACCTCAGTATATGCCAACTATCCCGGGTCCACCCACGACAGCTACATTTACCGAATGCCCACCCTAAGCCGGGACCTAGAAGCTGGGCGGCATGGCGATACATGGCTGCTTGGTGAGTATGAATGCCACTGCACATGCATGCATGTCAGATACTGAGCAAGGTCACAACCCCACCAATGATACCAATCACCACCTCCACAGGGGACAGTGCCTACCCTCTCAGCCCCCACATGATGACGCCAATTCGGAACCCCACCACGCCACCCCAGGTAAGATATAACGCAGGCCACATTACAACCCGGGGCATAGTGGAGCGCACATTCGGAGTGCTGAAGTCACGCTTTCGCTCCCTTGACCGTTCTGGCGGGCAGCTGTTGTACGCTCCCCCAGTAGTGTGCAGGATCATAGTGGCAGCATGTGTCCTGCACAACGTTGCAACACGCCGGGGCCTGGCCGTGGACATGGTGGTGCCCCCCCATCCCCAACCACATGCACAGCCGCTGCGCATGGGAGGGGAAAGGGCACGGGGGGAGGCAGCCCGTACACAGCTAGTGGCTAATTACTTCACATAGAAATCACACCCCTGTGGAGTGCACACTGCCCTGGCACATTCCATCTGACAATCAATGATGACTCAACCTGACACTGACCCTGAATGTCTGGAGAAAGAACCGTGAAAACCATATCAGCCTGAGATTGTTCACCTGAAAGTGTCACAATGTGTGCATCCCTACCCATACAGACACCACCAATGCAGTTTTGTGAAGTTACACATTCAAGCAGCTAAAATGAATACCCACTTGCAAAATGCAATAAGAGGACAGTGCCATGTCAGCCAACCCAACCCCAGCACCGCCACACCACACACCGTGCCATGTCATGCTATTTGCAGGTAAACAAAGTAATCCCCACAACATGACACTAGTGTCACAATGTACAGTGTCCCTATTAGATACTTGCAACACCTGAAATGCTCACAGTAATGCCGGACCAACAACAAACTTGAGCACGTACTACCATTAACATGACATCACAAATGTAAGAAATTAGTAGTCTCACCACCTGGAAATGCCTGCACTCCCACCACTACCAACTGTGCAGTATTGGCGCCATGTAGAGTAGTAGGTGCACTGCTGCCAACATGGACCCCATCTCCAAACTAGAGGTCCTTGTGTAGACATGAGGAAGGGACCTGCAAATTGGGAGGTAGACACAGAAGATGAGTTACACATCAATGCAACATGCAGTGTACAACACAACAGCAATATGCACTAGGAATGTATACACAGTATTGACTACAGACTGCCCACACAGCTCATGGGAGTCCAACGTCACTGTGTAATTCACTGTCACTTGGGCACACCCTTTGCAAGCCCATGGAAACGGGAAGCAGGAGGGGTGTGTGTGACTCAAACCCAAGCATCTGAACCAAATACATTACAAGCCTGCATGTGCCCAGCCACAATGCAGCGTATGCCCACAGGAACCACGGAAGCCAACAAATCGTCCCAAAAAAATGGGAATAAAATAAATAAAAATGAAAATAAAAATAAAAATAAAAAAAAATCTAAAATGGCCATTGAAGGGCCCGGGGGGGTTGGGGAGGCCACCCAGGAGGTCCGAGGACAGGATGCACACCAGAACCCACCTGCGTGGATCCTGGGAAAATAAAACACCTCCATGGGCTCATGGCCCACACGGCTACCCTATTGTGGGAGTATCACTGCTGTCGCTATTATCACCCTGTGCAGCTGCATCCGGAGGTGGTTGCACTATGGGAGGCAGCCCACGCAAGGCCCTAGTCTGCTCCTCCATGGCTGCAAGCATGTGGGTGTGGTAGGTCTGGTTCTGGAGGATGAGTGTGCGGAGGTCCCCATGCAACAACTCACGGGATGCCCGGACCTCCGCCCTCGTTGCCTGCATCTCAGCTGAGAGCGTACGGGTGAGACGCTCCAGCTGCTGTTCTGTCCTTTGGTGTGTTGAAGCCTCAAGCTCAACAAGAGTCGTCCTGAGGTGAAGGAGCTCCTGCCTCAGGGCTTCCCTGTGGCCCTGGGACTCAATGGAGATGGCCTCCTGCAGAGTCGCCAGTGCCGCCCGCCTGTCCCTGTTGGACCCAAACATGTCCTCCCCGTGTGACTGGCAGATGGAGTCGGTTGCCTGCTGTAGTCGCTCCATCAGCCTTTCAGGGGGACAATGGAAGTGGCCACCCTATCCATGGCCTGAGCCATCATCTCGGATGATGCTGCCTGTTGGGTTGCCATACCGTAAATGGATTGCTCCCATGCGGTATTGCCAGGTGGCGTACGGCCACCACGTCGGCGGGCACCACACCTGTCTGGGGCAAGGCGAACTGCGCCTTACTGTGCCGGCACTGCCTGAGGCTGCAGGACTGCATTCCCCCTCTGATCTGCTGGCCCAGGAACAGGATCAGATGTCGCGGAGTGTGACCCTGCATCCGTAACCACCAAAGGCGTAGTTGCCAACACTGACATCCCCATTGAGGGTTCTGACCCTGGTGCAGGTGGGTGAGACAGAACAGAATCCCTCCCTGGAACACTCACCTGCGACGGCACGTAGGTCTCATCCGAATCAACACCTGAGTACAGCTTGGGGGAGGTGCAGCCAGAGACACCCCTTGAGAGCACGACCTGCAGCAGTTGTGGGTTCTCACCCACCACCACACCACGTCCCTCACTGGTGGTTGGTCGGCCCTCGGACCCCTCCTGGGTCTGCACCATCTCCACAACCCCAGCAGTATCAGGTGCGTCTTCCCCTGCAAAGACATGAAAACAAAGAAATGGAAACAGGCATTAGCACCATGGCACACAATGAGGGCTGAGAAGCAAGAGAAACAGTACTTGTTTGACACATGTCCCACATGACTAAAACCCTCCCATGCATGCACCCTCACTGCGTATGAAGGGCAGGCAAATGGCACACACTGATGACACCAAGATGGAAGATGAACACATTTTCTGCATGCTGCCTGCCAGTGGCATCACACATTGGCCTGTGATTGGCAGGTGAAACACACATGCCATCACACAGATGGCATGTACCATTGCTATTGAGTGAAGATGGAGAGGAGGGCAGCACCTATTCATTCAGTCCAGTTCCCGCATGTAATAGCTTTTCTAATTCAAACAGGTCAGATTCTTCACCTGGAGCTGCCAGTCCGAAATGGTGCAATTGCACAGGGACATGTTTGTACAAATGATATCCAGGTAACAAAGTCACTCCACTTTACCATAGCCATGTCAGACATGTGACTAGAGGACTGCGACATGCCTAGTAATAGTGGTGGAATGCAAACAATCTGACTAAATGAACAGTGAAAAATCAAGCAACAATGTTGTGGCAAGGTGACACTTCAAGGGCAACTGGCGTGCAGTTGGGCTAGATGTCTACTGTTGGCAGAAGGGATACTGCTATGGCCAAATGCAGCTGCGCAGGATGTATTGCATGAAGCACATGGCTGACCCATACGACTCAGGCGCACACACTCTCACCTGTCACACAAACAGAAGCCCTCACAAACACCATGCACATGGATGACACACACATGCATGTGCACTCACCGGACAATGCCTCGTAATCAGCCAGATCTCCCACGCCTTGGATCTGTTCCTCCGTGACGTAGGTCCCAGCGACTGACTCATGTGGAGTGAGTTCCATGTCTACTACTGGAGACCCACCTCCATTCACTAGAGTTGCGGCATGACTTGAGGCCAGCTTACTCTTTGCCCTGCGCTTTAGGTCATTCCAGCGCTTATAGCAATCATTGGCTGTGCGCCTCACGATTCCAAGGGCACTTACAATGTCCGCAACGGTCTGCCAGTGTGCCTGGCGTTGTGCAGGTGTGGTCTTGGATCCTGCAACAATGACCATCTCGTTGTCATGTGCGGACACATACTCGACAAGTGCATTCAGTTCGTCATCCGTGAAGCTGGGCTTCCTGGATGGGCCGGACTGTGTAGCCGTGTCTGGGGCATCAGCCTGTGCCGGACGAGCACTCTTCCTCTTCCGCTTGGAAGGTGGTGGTGATCCTGAGTGTCCTGCGCCGCTCTGGACACTAGGGGCAGGAGCCCTGGTGGACTCTGTATCAGGAGTGTGGGATTGCACACTCAGCATGGGAGTTGGTGCAGGCATTGGCTCTAGTGTGATGGTGTCAGGGGGAATGTCAGCAGCATGGACTAGGACCGACACTGTCCGGGCTGGGTGTGTGAGGGCTGGGGTGGATGGAGCCGCAGCTGCCCCTGCAGCCTCTCCGCCCTGCCTACTTGGTGCAGCAGATGACCTTGCTGCCCCAGATGCACGTGGCATGGTGACATCAACGTGCACCAGCGCACGTGTCATAGGCCTCTGACCTGGAAGTCAGCCATGGAGTCAGCCAGGTCTGGTGCCACAATGGGCTGGTCCAACAAGGGCTGAGCATGGATGGTGTCAGCCACATCAGCCTCAACGGGAGGGGGGGGTGGGGATTATGGGTGCCCTTGACTGGTCCTCCACACATGGGGGGACAGGCTCACCCTGCAAGTAACGACCACGTCCCCTACCGGATCCACCACGGCCACCACTTGTGGCTCTTCCACCTTTGCCACCCTTACGGAATCCTCGCCTCCCAGTAATGGCACTGATGTTAATGTGCATATGGGAGTGGCTGTAAAATATTGTCCTGGGCAATTGGGGGTCAAAGGGGTTGGGTACCAGATGGTAATTGTACCCTAGTGCTCTTGCAAGGCTGATTGTAACCCCTGGGGAAAGATGACGGGTCACGCTACGCACAGGAGCCCCAAAAAAGGGAGATGACGTGCACGCAACCCCTCCTAGACCACGTGTGCAGAAAGAAAAACCTGCACTACGCTGTGGCACCCAGTAACACAAGAATGAACGTATGCGTGTCACACGCAGCCTAGAATGACCTCTGAAGGGGTAGGCTACACACGGGGCAAACACAGATGTTAGATACGTGCGTGACTCACCGTCTGCCAGGTAAAAGAGCGTGAAAAAGGAGCGCGTTTGGTTGGCAACACCCCCGCCAAAAGAAGATTTGTACGCTGTCTGAGGAGACAGGACAACAGTAGAAGGGAACACTGTTTGAGGGAACAGGCCCAGGTAAACCAGTAAAAGAGAAAAAAGAGAAAAAGCTGTCACAGGTAACAGGGAATACGAACTTGAAACGCCGTGAAGTAAATCGCGTGTGAAACGACAAGAAGTACAGAATTCACCCACTCGCTCTCCACGAAAAGCACGTACAAGGAAATGGTGTTCTACACGTACCTTTTATACAGGCCCACATGTCCAGCGTCACTTACGCGCTAGGGCCATTTGCACCAATTACACGCTTTGTCACTTCTGCGTGTAGGGCCATTTCCACCAATCACACGCGATTACACTCTGACGTGCAGTCTTTCCACGTGTGCTCTGTCATCACGTGCTGTGTGGGAAACACCCGTGCGGGTCACGTCACAGACGCGCTTACGCGCTGAGGGCCTTTGGTCCAATAGAATCGCGTATGCGTGCTGACGCGCTTACGCGCTAAGGGCCTTTCCTCGGTTTTCACGCTGACGTGCAAGATTTTCATGTGCCAAATCACTCCGTACCAAGCTGGCCACGCGTAAGCACACGGAATACCACGCTCCTGCCCGGAGGGCTGAACTACTGCCCCCCAGAGCCCCGAGCACGCTCCCACCTGCCATCTGCTGCTGCCTGACTGCCTGCTGCCCCTGCACTGCTGGGGGGTGGGGGTGGTGGTAGACATGAGTGGGGGCCTGGTGGAGGCTGCCCCTGCACTGCTGGGGGATGGGGGTGGTGGGAGACATGAGTGGGGGCCTGGTGGAGGGTGCCCCTGGTGGCTGGGGGGTGGGGGTGGTGGGAGACATGGGTGGGGGCCTGGTGGAGGCTGCCCCTGCACTGCTGGGGGGTGGGGGTGCAGGGGGACATGAGCAGGTGTGCAGGGTAGTCCCCTGTTTTGTGGGCTGCCTGCAGGGGCCGTCGAGGGTGTACAGGGAACACCTGTGAGGACCCACCCAGCCTAATCGCGTGTAAAACTTCCCATGTACCCCTGTAATACACGTACCCAGCCAAATCGCGTGTGATAATTCCCGCGCACCCCTGAAATACACGCGCCCAGGCTATTCGCGTGTGGAACTTCCCGCGCACCCCTGAAATACACGCGCCCAGGCTATTCACGTGTGGAACTTCCCGCGCACCCCTGAAATACACGCGCCCAGGCTATTCGCATGTAAAACTTCCCGCGCACCCCTGAAATACACGCGCCCAGGCTATTCGCGTGTGGAACTTCCCGCGCACCCCTGAAATACACGCGCCCAGGCTATTCGCGTGTGGAACTTCCCGCGCACCCCTGAAATACACGCGCCCAGGCTATTCGCGTGTGGAACTTCCCGCGCACCCCTGAAATACATGCGCCCAGGCTATTCGGGTGTGGAACTTCCCGCGCACCCCTGAAATACACGCGCCCAGGCTATTCGCGTGTGGAACTTCCCGCGCACCCCTGAAATACACGCGCCCAGGCTATTCGCGTGTGGAACTTCCCGCGCACCCCTGAAATACACGTAGCACGCTGGGAGACGTGAGTGGGGGCCTGGTGGAGGGTGCCCCTGGTGGCTGGGGGGTGGGGGTGGTGGGAGACATGAGTGGGGGCCTGGTGGAGGGTGCCCCTGCACTGCTGGGGGGTGGGGGTGGTGGGAGACATGAGTGGGGGCCTGGTGGAGGGTGCCCCTGCACTGCTGGGGGGTGGGGGTGGTGGGAGACATGAGTGGGGGCCTGGTGGAGAGTGCCCCTGGATGCTGGGGGGTGGGGGTGGTGGGAGACATGAGTGGGGGCCTGGTGGAGGCTGCCCCTGCACTGCTGGGGGGTGGGGGTGCAGGGGGACATGAGCAGGTGTGCAGGGTAGTCCCCTGTTTTGTGGGCTGCCTGCAGGGGCCGTCGAGGGTGTACAGGGAACACCTGTGAGGACCCACCCAGCCTAATCGCGTGTAAATCTTCCCGTGTACCCCTGTAATACACGTACCCAGCCAAATCGCGTGTGATAATTCCCGCGCACCCCTGAAATACACGCGCCCAGGCTATTCGCGTGTGGAACTTCCCGCGCACCCCTGAAATACACGCGCCCAGGCTATTCGCGTGTGGAACTTCCCGCGCACCCCTGAAATACACGCGCCCAGGCTATTCACGTGTAAGACTTCCCGCGCACCCCTGAAATACACGCGCCCAGGCTATTCGCATGTGGAACTTCCCGCGCACCCCTGAAGTACACGCGCCCAGGCTATTCGCGTGTGGAACTTCCCGCGCACCCCTGAAATACACGCGCCCAGGCTATTCGCGTGTGGAACTTCCCGCGCACCCCTGAAATACACGCGCCCAGGCTATTCGCGTGTGGAACTTCCCGCGCACCCCTGAAATACACGCGCCCAGGCTATTCGCGTGTGGAACATCCCGCGCACCCCTGAAATACACGCGCCCAGGCTATTCGCGTGTGGAACTTCCCGCGCACCCCTGAAATACACGCGCCCAGGCTATTCGCGTGTAAGACTTCCCGCGCACCCCTGAAATACACGCGCCCAGGCTATTCGCGTGTGGAACTTCCCGCGCACCCCTGAAATACACGCGCCCAGGCTATTCGCGTGTGGAACTTCCCGCGCACCCCTGAAATACACGCGCCCAGGCTATTCGCGTGTGGAACTTCCCGCGCACCCCTGAAATACACGCGCCCAGGCTATTCGCGTGTGGAACTTCCCGCGCACCCCTGAAATACACGCGCCCAGGCTATTCGCGTGTGGAACTTCCCGCGCACCCCTGAAATACACGCGCCCAGGCTATTCGCGTGTGGAACTTTCCGCGCACCCCTGAAATACACGCGCCCAGGCTATTCGCGTGTGGAACTTCCCGCGCACCCCTGAAATACACGTAGCATGCTGGGAGACGTGAGTGGGGGCCTGGTGGAGGGTGCCCCTGGTGGCTGGGGGGTGGGGGTGGTGGGAGACATGAGTGGGGGCCTGATGGAGGGTGCCCCTGCACTGCTGGGGGGTGGGGGTGGTGGGAGACATGAGTGGGGGCCTGGTGGAGGGTGCCCCTGCACTGCTGGGGGGTGGGGATGGTGGGAGACATGAGTGGGGGCCTGGTGGAGAGTGCCCCTGGATGCTGGGGGGTGGGGGTGGTGGGAGACATGAGTGGGGGCCTGGTGGAGGGTGCCCCTGCACTGCTGGGGGGTGGGGGTGGTGGGAGACATGGGTGGGGGCCTGGTGGAGGCTGCCCCTGCACTGCTGGGGGATGGGGGTGTAGGGGGACATGAGAAGGTGTGCAGGGTAGTCCCCTGTTTTGTGGGCTGCCTGCAGGGGCCGTCGAGGGTGTACAGGGAACACCTGTGAGGACCCACCCAGCCTAATCGCGTGTAAAACTTCCCGTGTACCCCTGTAATACACGTACCCAGCCAAATCGCGTGTGATAATTCCCGCGCACCCCTGAAATACACGCGCCCAGGCTATTCGCGTGTGGAACTTCCCGCGCACCCCTGAAATACACGCGCCCAGGCTATTCACGTGTGGAACTTCCCGCGCACCCCTGAAATACACGCGCCCAGGCTATTCGCATGTAAAACTTCCCGCGCACCCCTGAAATACACGCGCCCAGGCTATTCGCGTGTGGAACTTCCCGCGCACCCCTGAAATACACGCGCCCAGGCTATTCGCGTGTGGAACTTCCCGCGCACCCCTGAAATACACGCGCCCAGGCTATTCGCGTGTGGAACTTCCCGCGCACCCCTGAAATACATGCGCCCAGGCTATTCGGGTGTGGAACTTCCCGCGCACCCCTGAAATACACGCGCCCAGGCTATTCGCGTGTGGAACTTCCCGCGCACCCCTGAAATACACGCGCCCAGGCTATTCGCGTGTGGAACTTCCCGCGCACCCCTGAAATACACGTAGCACGCTGGGAGACGTGAGTGGGGGCCTGGTGGAGGGTGCCCCTGGTGGCTGGGGGGTGGGGGTGGTGGGAGACATGAGTGGGGGCCTGGTGGAGGGTGCCCCTGCACTGCTGGGGGGTGGGGGTGGTGGGAGACATGAGTGGGGGCCTGGTGGAGGGTGCCCCTGCACTGCTGGGGGGTGGGGGTGGTGGGAGACATGAGTGGGGGCCTGGTGGAGAGTGCCCCTGGATGCTGGGGGGTGGGGGTGGTGGGAGACATGAGTGGGGGCCTGGTGGAGGCTGCCCCTGCACTGCTGGGGGGTGGGGGTGCAGGGGGACATGAGCAGGTGTGCAGGGTAGTCCCCTGTTTTGTGGGCTGCCTGCAGGGGCCGTCGAGGGTGTACAGGGAACACCTGTGAGGACCCACCCAGCCTAATCGCGTGTAAATCTTCCCGTGTACCCCTGTAATACACGTACCCAGCCAAATCGCGTGTGATAATTCCCGCGCACCCCTGAAATACACGCGCCCAGGCTATTTGCGTGTGGAACTTCCCGCGCACCCCTGAAATACACGCGCCCAGGCTATTCGCGTGTGGAACTTCCCGCGCACCCCTGAAATACACGCGCCCAGGCTATTCACGTGTAAGACTTCCCGCGCACCCCTGAAATACACGCGCCCAGGCTATTCGCATGTGGAACTTCCCGCGCACCCCTGAAGTACACGCGCCCAGGCTATTCGCGTGTGGAACTTCCCGCGCACCCCTGAAATACACGCGCCCAGGCTATTCGCGTGTGGAACTTCCCGCGCACCCCTGAAATACACGCGCCCAGGCTATTCGCGTGTGGAACTTCCCGCGCACCCCTGAAATACACGCGCCCAGGCTATTCGCGTGTGGAACATCCCGCGCACCCCTGAAATACACGCGCCCAGGCTATTCGCGTGTGGAACTTCCCGCGCACCCCTGAAATACACGCGCCCAGGCTATTCGCGTGTAAGACTTCCCGCGCACCCCTGAAATACACGCGCCCAGGCTATTCGCGTGTGGAACTTCCCGCGCACCCCTGAAATACACGCGCCCAGGCTATTCGCGTGTGGAACTTCCCGCGCACCCCTGAAATACACGCGCCCAGGCTATTCGCGTGTGGAACTTCCCGCGCACCCCTGAAATACACGCGCCCAGGCTATTCGCGTGTGGAACTTCCCGCGCACCCCTGAAATACACGCGCCCAGGCTATTCGCGTGTGGAACTTCCCGCGCACCCCTGAAATACACGCGCCCAGGCTATTCGCGTGTGGAACTTTCCGCGCACCCCTGAAATACACGCGCCCAGGCTATTCGCGTGTGGAACTTCCCGCGCACCCCTGAAATACACGTAGCATGCTGGGAGACGTGAGTGGGGGCCTGGTGGAGGGTGCCCCTGGTGGCTGGGGGGTGGGGGTGGTGGGAGACATGAGTGGGGGCCTGATGGAGGGTGCCCCTGCACTGCTGGGGGGTGGGGGTGGTGGGAGACATGAGTGGGGGCCTGGTGGAGGGTGCCCCTGCACTGCTGGGGGGTGGGGATGGTGGGAGACATGAGTGGGGGCCTGGTGGAGAGTGCCCCTGGATGCTGGGGGGTGGGGGTGGTGGGAGACATGAGTGGGGGCCTGGTGGAGGGTGCCCCTGCACTGCTGGGGGGTGGGGGTGGTGGGAGACATGGGTGGGGGCCTGGTGGAGGCTGCCCCTGCACTGCTGGGGGATGGGGGTGTAGGGGGACATGAGAAGGTGTGCAGGGTAGTCCCCTGTTTTGTGGGCTGCCTGCAGGGGCCGTCGAGGGTGTACAGGGAACACCTGTGAGGACCCACCCAGCCTAATCGCGTGTGTAACTTCCCACGCACCCCTGTAATACACGTACCAAGCCAAATCGCGTGTGATAATTCCCGCGCACCCCTGTAATACACTACCTGGCCAAATCGCATGTGAGAATTCCTGCGCACCCCTGTAATACACGTACCCAGCCGAATCGCGTGTAAAACTTCCCGTGTACCCCTGTAATACACGTACCCAGCCAAATCGCGTGTGATAATTCCTGCGTACCCCTGAAATACACGCGCCCAGGCTATTCGCGTGTGGAACTTCCCGCGCACCCCTGAAATACACGCGCCCAGGCTATTCGCGTGTGGAACTTCCCGCGCACCCCTGAAATACACGCGCCCAGGCTATTCGCGTGTGGAACTTCCCGCCCACCCCTGAAATACACGCGCCCAGGCTATTCGCGTGTGGAACTTCCCGCGCACCCCTGAAATACACGTACCCTGCTGGAATCGCTTGTAAAAGTTCCCGCGCACCCCTGTAATACACGTACCCTGGCTAATCGCATGTATAACTTCACGCGTACCCCTGATATGCACGTTACCCGCTTTGCGTTCCTTGTTTGGCAGCCCTGTAAACTGGTCCAGGGTTAGCGCAGCCCTTTGCGATGATTTAGCGATTTTGATGGCTTTTCCTTGCGCGAGGGCGTTCTTGGGGGCGTTACTGGCGCTGCTGCAGGGTCGCTGCGATACTCTGCGCCACGGCTGGTTTGGGAGCCTAAAATCCATGAATACGCTGTGCGCGGAAATCGGTTTTAGCGCACGTGCCTGGCGCAGACAATCGCACGCGGACACTCTGCGCCAGCGGCTTGCGACACTTTTCTGCGAAATTCTATGAATTACCCTGAGAATCTTTCCTCTTTTTTATCTTTTGTGTCAGCAATAATATGGTTCAGCATAGTCAAGTTGTCCAAGGTGCTATGGTCTTTTCTAAAACCCGTTTATTGGGAAGATAACAGTCCTTTCGCCTTAATCCATTTGTTCAAAGTGCCCACTAACAGAGATTACAATATTGGCCAGCACATCCAGGCCAGGGGCTCTCGATAATTTCAATTTGGTAATAACTTGAAGGATATCTGAAATATCATAAGGGAAAATGTGTGTTCCATAAACTCCACTACTAATGGGCGGTTCAGTAATATGACTTAGCTTGAAGAAGAGATTCTCAATATAGTGCATCCATACATCCTGTCCCACGTCATTGTTTTCTCGATTTTAATCCTAAATCAGGAATTGACGATATAAGTACCAACATTTTTTTGAATCGTGGGTTTTGCATAACATATATATGCACCTTCAGTTATCATTATTAATGGTATATTTATAATCTTTGAGCCAATTTTGATAATGCGTCATATTACTAGATCTAATACTCCTCTCTTCTTCATCTAAATCCATGACTCCTTAAGCTTCTTGATTTCCCGCTTCATCTCTCTTTTCCTCTCCTGTATCAGGTGGTCAAATTTATGCGTGTGATTTTTACCTTGTTTGTTTTTCAAAACCATCTTGCCGTTTATTTTTTGCATCAACCCAACAAGTTCATAATCGTATTGAAACCATTAAGGTCAATTTCCTGGCCATCAATGATGATCCGATCAAACAGTCTGTTAAATGTATCTAGGTTTTTATCAGAGCACGTAATCCTATTCTCTCCTGCTGTAAATTGTATATTCATCACCTTTCCTAGCTCCCATTTCTGTGTTTGACAATTAGCAAATTTTCCCTGCAGAGCTTTGTGGTCACTCAAAGGAGTAGATACATGTTCAAACGAGACACTAGATTTACTTAGTCTTTCATTAACAAACATGTGATCAAGTTGATACCCAACCTTCCCATTTGTCCAGGTTTCGCCCATGCATATCCCTTTATTAAGTTCCAAATACTTCAACCCCCAATTTGACAACAATTTCAACCAAGGTACTCCATATATAGTTTGCTGATTTTTCCCCCATCCAAACCATAATTCTGTATTTCCACTGGCACAGTGGTGAGTGATTCATCTCACAATTCATGACACCTATCCATCTCTTTTTTAGCGGTGTCGCAGTAGGCTTTAAAGTCCCCTAACATACAGATTTCTGAATCAGGGGATTCTAATAACCATCCTTCATTGGTATTATTTATAATTTCTCCGATCTCAGACATATTTCCCCCCGCCCCAGGTGGGAATAAATGTTAATGAGAAACAGTTTGCCAAATTGGCTTCCATTATCGGTATCTGCACACATAACAAATGGGGAGTTCCCATACTCATCATATGACCTCTATGAGATGTGATTTTTTACCCCTATGCATAGGCCTCCAACCGGTCGGCCTTTTTCCCCATTAATAGCAGCTTTGTTCCATATATTATATCCTTCCAGTAATATTTCCCCACAAACCCAGGTTTCTTCGAGGGCAAATATATCACTGTCCAACAAAAGTTGTAATCCATCCATATGGAGTAGAAAATTAAAACCCCTACTATTCCAAGATAATAGAGTAATTTCCTTTTTTCATACCTCATCTCGATTTTCTATCGGTGAGTTATCCTCCAAGAATTGCACTTCCTTTTGGTTACACCCTGTATCAATTCTTTTTTTTTGGATACTCCCCCGGTTCAGTATTTTTATCACTCTGATCTTGATTTGTTGTGGTGTGACAAATAACAATTTCAAATTCATTACCCAACACCCCATTAAAATGTTCCCGAATCAGATCCACAAGAACTGCAGATCTAAATTGAACAATTACCCATTTTTCCCAGCTCCCAATTTTTGGCAGAATAATTGTATCAATGTCCCCTGAATTGATATTGTGTAACTGTGGGATTTGTAACATTTAAATAAATAAACATAAATAAATAAATATTCAATATCCAAGCCCTATTTAGAAAAGGGCTTTCATAATTGGTACATTTTTCAATGATCTTTATACTTTTCCCCACAGTGAATTTGAATTCCTCTTTGTTACCAATATAGTTATTCATTCTTATTTTTGAATTTCCATTTATTGTCAATCTTTCTATCTCCTTAATATATATCTCCCTTTAATTACTGGTAAGAGACAGAGCCATTTTCTTAATAGGGATATTTACATATTTAATTTCTTTTCCCAATAGCTCTTCTCCATCAGGTTCCATTACATCGGGGGTCTGTTCTTTGCCCCTCAACCAGTTATCTAAACTCCTCCCTTTGATCACCA